>NC_083890.1:51608332-51936294 GCF_032452875.1 Bos javanicus | reverse complement strand
GCTCCCGACTCCTGTGCGCTCAGGTCAGTCTCCCGGGGGCTCCAAGAGCTGCTCAGACGTGGTTTCCTCCTCTGACCCTCAAGGTATCACCTTGACTGATGCCCTCAGCTGCTGTCACTTCTCATCTCGGTTCTGACTTATTCATAAACTGTGCTTATCATTCAAACTTGGCTATAGCCCACTCTAGGAAAAGAATTTTTCCTTTGCTCTATGATCAAAGATGGTGCTGTGTTTATAACGGGGCTTCAAAAACGAGTGCAGAAGCTACAAACGTAGGGAAAGACATCCCATGCTCACGGATTGGAAGATGTAATACGTTTAGAGGAAAATACCACCAAAGAATCTACACAGCTCTATGTGATCCCTATTAGAACCCCAAGGGAAGGTTTTTTTTTTTCCCCCAGAAATAAGAATCTGTCCTAAAATTCATATGAAATTGCAAGGGTCTGGTAATAGACAAAGGACTCTTTAAAGAGAAGAACAAAGTTGCAAGTGTCCCACTCCCTGATTTCAAAACTTATTACTGAGGTATGGTAGTCTGTGCTGTGTGGTTCTGGAATAAGACAGACGGGTAAACCAACACAGTAGCGCACAGACCTCAGGGAGGAACCGCTGCATACGTGGCCGAATGACGAAATGGCCAGAAGGAAGCACAAGGGGGAAGATTTACGACCCTGGACGTGGCGACAGCTCCTTGGATATGACATCAAAATTCAAGACTTCTGGATGTCAAAGGACACCATGAACGGGGGGACACACCGCAATGGAGAAGGAATCTGCAAACTGCATCCGAGAAGGGCTCAGACCCAGAATAGACTCAGAACTCCCACAGCACAGCACCAGCGGAGCAAACACCCGACTGAAAAACGGGCAGCGGGCTTGCACAGATGTTTCTTCAAAGAAGACACACAGATGGGCAAGGAGCAAATGAAAAGATGCTCAACGTCACTGAAGTATGGAAACACAAACCAACCACACGGGACACTGCTTCACTCCCATTCAGATGGTTCCATTAAAACAAACACAGCAACTGAGCATGACAAGGGCCGGCAAGGCTGTGGGGAAACGGGCACCCTGGCACCCTGGCATCCTGCTGGTGGGAGCATAAATGGTGCAGGCACCGTGGAGAACAGTAAGGAGACGCCTTAAAAACAACAGATTCTATACATGACCCAGCGGTTCTACTTCCACTTCTGGGTGTCTATCCAAGAGAACTGAGAGCAGCGTCTTGAACAGACACTGGCACACCCATGTTCGTAGAAGCATCACCCACAATGGGCAGAAGGTGGAAGCAACCCCAATGCCCAATGAAGGAGGATGGATGAACAAGGGGTGGTCCACACACAGAGCGGAACATCACTGAGGCTTCAAGAGGGCGGGAATCCTGACCCAGGATGCACCGTGGATGGACTCTGGGGACACTGTGCTCAGAGGAACGAGCCAGATACAGAAGGTCAAATACTACCCGACTCCACGCACATGTGGTCCGTGGAGGAGTCACATGCATGGGGACAGAAACTAGGGCTGTGGGCTTCAGGGGCTGGGGCGGGGGAGTGGCAGGTGATCGCTTAGTGGGGACCGGGTGTCAGTTCTGGGGGAGGAAGGGGTTCCAGAAGCACAGAGGTGATAGCTGTGAAGGTAATTAAGGCCACAGGACTCCCACTTGAAAACGGTTAACATGGCAACGTTTAGGTATACTTAACCACAAAACTCCATCAGTACCCAATTTAAGAAACGAACAAACCACTTCTATCTAGAATCACTAAGTTGCCTTTATCATTCAGAAGCTGACACACCTGAGCCTGGGCTCCAGGTGGTACCTGAGCCTCGAGCCTTGTGTCCCCGGAGTCCAGCACGGGGCTGGGACGCCACGAGACTGGTCACTGAGCTAAAAAAGGAGCAGGACCGACATGCACAGCCTGGCCCCCTTTCCCGGGGGTCCGGCCGCTCACTGCACTATTTCATGTTCAACTGACACGTGTGTGTGTATCCTTTTAAGTGAAGAATTTCCCTACTTAAGTAAAATATTTATATTAGCTTTCTTTTAAGGTTGAAAGCCCTTAATATTTTAAACACAAAACTAGAATGAAAGCTGCGACGGTGTCTGTTCGTGCGGCCCGAGGGCGTTGGGTCTGCCCACGCGTATCAGGGCCTGGTGGCCAATGGCCACAGTCAGGGTCACAGGTCAGTGTCCGGCCGGGGCCCCCGGGGAGGGAGCGGTCTGTGCAGCCTGCGCTCTGTGCTGTCTCCCAGGGGACACAGGCGCAGGGTGCCGTGGGTGAGCACGGCCCCGTCAGCGGGCATCCCCTGAAGCCGCAGTGCCATCTGGCCCCAGGCCAGGCCCCACTGGGTGGGTGGCGCGGTCCCCACCCCGAGGACTCGTCGTGTCCTGATGCAGGTCCTAATCAGCACCTCAAGGACGTGCGTTTGCGACGCACACCCACGCTTCCCGCCTCACGAGCGGCGGCCCCGCTCAGCGTCCCGGCAGTGAGGTCCACAGCAGAGCCTCAGCCCGCCTGCCGCTGACTCCAGGGCCTAGGGGGAGTCTGAAGGTCTTCACACAGAACCGGAAGGAGCGGGGCTCATGGATCCGGAGGCTCACAGCACCCACCGCCCAGAAGAGGCAGGGCCGGTGGGACCCTGGACACCCCGCGGACACTGCGGGCACTTCTCCAGACAAGCAGAGGACGCAGGGGACGATGGTGTGTCTGTGCTGAAAGTCTGGGCGGGAAGCTGGGTAGAGGCCGGACTCTGCCTGTCTGATCCACAGCTGCCCGCTCCCCGCATCCACCCTGGAGTGTGAGAGGCAGGCGACACGACATCACAGAACAGGACAGCAAAGTGAAAGCCCAGACCCGCCGTGAAGTCCTTGTGCAACAGACACAACCACAGAGCACACACGGACGCAGCGCCTGAGCTCTCAGCGAGCTGCGTGGACACTCGGGTGTGAGCGGCCCCGTCCGTCCAGCTGGGGCCCAGGGCTGCGTGGACACTCGGGTGTGAGCGGCCCCATCCGTCCAGCTGGGGCCCAGGGCTGCGTGGACACTCGGGTGTGAGCGGCCCCGTCTGTCCAGCTGGGGCCCAGGGCTTCCTGGGGAGACTCGGGTGTGAGGGGCGCCCGTCTGTCCAGCTGGGGCCCAGGGCTTCCTGGGGACACTCAGGTGTGAGGGGCGCCCGTCTGTCCAGCCAGGCCCAGGGCTGTGTGGACACTTGGGTGTGAGCGGCCCCCATCTGTCCAGCTGGGGCCCAGGGCTTCTTGTGGACACTCGGGTATGAGCAGCCCCTGTCTGTCCATCTGGGCCCAGGGCTCCATGTGATTGGTACTGGCCATGGTGCACGGCCCTCTTCTCTCGTCTCGACCTTGAGACGTGGCCTGAGGAGACCGCAGGGCCCAGCAGGCGGTTTCCACTCTGCCCCTGAGCAGCGCCACCTGAGGAGGCAAGGTGACCCCCTGCACATGATGCAACCCCCCTGCCCACCCCGCTTCTAGGAGACTGCAGGAGCCCCTGGGTGGCCAGTGCTTGGCAGCGGCCCCACCAGCATCCCTCCAGGTCGCGAATCCACTGCAGCGGGCTGCACCGCAGGCCGAGGCTGTGAGAGCCGGTGGTCAGCAATGACCGGCCGGCCAGCGCCCAGGAGGGTCCAGCAGCCCTCGGGGATGGTCATCAGGCACCTGAACACGTGGCCAGCGTTGCGTCCTCAAAGCACCACACGCGTGGTAACTACCGAGCCTCACGGTGCCCTGCGGCATGGCCACGGTCAGCTCCACTGGACACAGGAGGAAACGGGCCGGCTGAGCGGGCTGCTGGAGGCCGCACGCCACGCCGGGAGTGGGTGGGGACGTGACTCAGGGCACCTGACCCTGGTCTCTCGGGGTACTGGGTGCCGTCAGCTGGCTCACCTCACTGGGGCCTTCCTGCCCGGCCAGGGGGCCGGGAAGCAAGAAGCAGGGCGACAGCTGACTGTCCGCGCCCGCCCCTCCTCTGGCTGGTCGGCCTGACGCGCAGGGGACCCTCTGCCACGGTGGGCCTGCGTGCAGTGGACCCCCATCAATTGAACAGAGGCTCCTGGAAGAGGGGGGAGGGGCAGGGACACGCAGCAAAGCGCCCTTCGAGAGGCCCCGGCAGCGGAGATTACACGCGGCCAGCTTTCCATGTCGTGCCACTGTGATTGCAGACAGCAGCTGCCGAGCAGTCCCAGGACGCCGGACCCTGGGGCCAGAGGCCCCTCTGGGCTGGACTCCCACCGGGGGAGTGGGGGGAGTCAGCCCGCAACGCCCCCCGCTCCTGGGGTCACAGCATCCCTGGAATCTGGCCCTGGAGGACAGTAGAGTGCAGAACAAACCTCTTCTCGACAGCATGGACCTTGGCCCCTGGTCAGTGATCCCCTGGCTGAGCCACAGTCGTCCCAGGGGCGCCCCCGGGGAAGGGCCCCAGCAGGTCAGGGCTCAGCTGGACAAGGACACACGCAGTGCCCTCGTGGGGCTAACCTCAGCCCCACCCGGAGGCCGGTCTGGGGGGCCGCCGTGTGAGGGGCAGAGCAGGAGGAAGCAGGGCTGCTCCGGCCACTGCCTGCAGGCGGCCGCCCCTCCTGATCTGCCTGGACCACCGTTCAGGACCGAGGGTTGCCCTGGGCCTCTCCGCCCACCATTAAATCCCGTTCAATCACAGAGGCGAACGCAGTCATGCTGGGCAGCCAGATGCTATCGCCGCAGACCCTCCTCGTAAACCACGGTGAAACCGGAGAGCTTGATGAGCGCGGCTAAGCAGCTGCACCTCTGACCCGACCGCGTTACCCCGGCCCCATCAATCCCGCGTCAGCATAAGCAGTGTTCCCAGGGCCCCTCGCCACGACAGCGCTGAGCCGCGGCTGACAGCCTGAACGTTTTCTAACAGCAATCGTGTCCTACAACACCAAGGGGATTTGCCCGGTATCTGGGGCTCTATAAAACCATGTGAACATGCTGAAAGAATTAGAGCCTTTAAGGATGAAACATGGATGGTGACGGTGCTTTCTGGAGGGGCTGCGACGGCAGCACAGGGTGGGCGAGGTGGGCTGCACGTCTCCGTTTCCCAGGCGACACACTGCTATCACGTTTCGCCTCCTCAGGTGTGTGTGCTCCGGCAGGTCCAGCCCTCTGTGACCCCATGGACTGCAGCCCCAGGCTCCTCTGTCCATGGGGATTCTCCAGGCAAGAACACTGGGGTGGGTGGCCATGCCCTCCTCCAGGGGATCTTCGTGACCCGGGCATCGACCCTCTGTCTCCGGCGTCTCCTGCCTTGGCAGGCGGGTTCTTCACCTCTGTGCCACCTGGGGAGCCCTGTGGGTGCTTAAGTGGCCATTCAAAAAACACATGTGTCCCACTTGTCAGGGGTTTGGACATTTCAAAAGGACGGGACGCACGTCGTCCTGGGTAGGTTCTCCTGACTGTGCGCAGACCCTGAGGAAACATCCCCGGGGTCCCCATCTCTGCTCGAGGCTGAAGCTCGGGGGAGCCAGGGCCACGTGTGCGGCCAGGACGAATGAGGAGAGGCTGCCACCTGTCACCTGTTTCCTGACATCACAAACGGGTGAGACTTGGGTTCCTGTGAGATGCGAGGGGGTAGTTACGATGTGAATGTATTTATGAATACCCTCCAGGTAATGCTATTTCAAAAGAGAACACCAACCTTGGGAATATCTGTTTACTTTTTTTTTCACTTTGAATAAAAATAGTATTTAGTCACTTTGTGGCTTAGCTTCCAAATAAGGAGGATGCTGTTGCTTTTTATTAAGATACTAAAATAGCACGTAGGTAAGCACATAAATGTAAGATTTATAAACCCTAACAGAGTGCTTTGAAAAATATGTTATCAAGATGATTTAAAAACATCTTTGCAGTTTAAATTCTAAAAAAAATAGGTAGAAAATGTGAATGTTTTCAGAGACATGGGGGGAGAAAAGGGACCCAACATCAGAGCAGAACATTACCAGTAACGCAAGTGCTATTAACCTAGAGATAAGTGGGAACGTGTGCTGCTCTTAGCAACATGCCACTGAGTTTCGCTGAGGCCCGAGCACCAGGAATCAGCCCAGGAGGACAGATCCCGAGAGGCCACGGGGTCCTCATGCTGACCCCGACGTCAGTGGGGTCACTGAGGCCCGCGGAAGCGCAGAAGCTTCGTGAGCCGCATTAAAAGAATTGTATTTTTATTTTCTCAGAAGGAGTGGACTGACTGGATGTGTACTCTGTGAGGCCAGCGTGGAGGGGGAGCCCGCTCAGCTCAGCGCCCCGGGGGACACGTCCAGGCCCTGGGGGACATGTCCAGGCTCCCAGAGGACACGTCCAGGCTCCCAGGGGACACGTCCAGGCCCCGGGGGACACGTCCAGGCTCCCAGAGGACACGTCCAGGCTCCCAGGGGACACGTCCAGGCCCCAGGGGACACGTCCGGGCCCCAGGGACACGTCTGGGCCCCTGCAGGCCCTTCTGGGCACAGGCCGTCCCTGAAGCCGCGTCAGGGTCTTCGGCCTCTGAGACTCTTCCTAGCTTTTGGATCAACGTTTGTTTGGAGGGAAAGATGGCTTTGTTATAAACCTGCTCTCTGCCACTGAAATAAACAGAAACTGCGCGGTGTGCTTGGCTGCCTAAATGAAGTGTGTGTGTGGGGTGGGTTCGGAATGACCCCAGGGAGGTGAGGAAGCCTCTGGTAGAAGGGAGGTCGGCAGCCGGGGCCGTCACAGCCTGTCTGGCGATGGCAGGGGGCTGCCGGGACCCCTGCCCCGAGAGCCAGAGGGCTCCTCAGGGGCGCCCCCAGCGTTACTATGCCCCGCAGACCCACCCGAGCCCGGGAGGATCACAGGTCCTCTCTGGTCACCGAGAGGAGCTGCTGCAGGGTGGGGGGCGGGCGGGTGTTCAGAGCTGCCCTGACCGGGAACAGGGGGCAGATGTGGGCCACTCCTCTAGCTCTTACAGACCAAGGGCTTCTGGGGCTCCTCCCACCTGATCGGGGGCTTTGGGAGACCCGTGGGTGGTCAGAGGACCCCTTCCCGGGGAACACATGCCGGAACGGGGGTCTGTCCCTCCCAAGGCATCACGGCGGGTAGCTGACGCTCGGTTTCTCTTCATGAACGAGTAGGTCGGATATCTAAATGGAACTGGTTTGTCCAGACTGGACGAGACAGAGAAAACACATATCCATATGAGAAGTTAGAACATTCTGCAGGTTGGCTTCATAATTACAAGGACATTTACAACGAGGGAAGCTATGTGGACAGAAATGCTGGATGCAGAGACCTCCGGAGGTAAGAGCCCCTCAGTGATACCGCAGATACTCATCTCCGCACGTCTCCTGTCTTCAGCTCTGTTTTTAGTCTTTGCTCTGCATTCCACTGTTCCAAAAGCCGAAGTCACCGGCGGGTCAGCCCATGGCCCGGGGTGCGTACCTCACACATCTGAACAAAACGGGTCTTTGCTCTGAACGTGAAAACTCTTGCTCTGAGGCGGGCTGCTGGGAGCCCCGCCCCCCAGCTCTGCCCTCCGGGGCGGGGGTGGCCGCTCCCCGCGGTTCTGCTGTCAGGGCCCGGCTGGCAGGCTTCTCCAAGCGAGACAATGAGTGCCTCTGCCCACGGCTCACCCCCACCCACGCGGGCCTCCAGGAGGTTTGCACAGTCGGACAAAGGTCTGAGGGCTGCCTCCTGCCCACCCCAGGCCAGCAGGCGAGGGCCCACTGCACCAGCGCCCTGAATCCACCGCTCCCCAGGCCTGTGGAGGCGCCGGGCCTGGGGTGCCCCCTGCCCTCCTCTAGGAGGTGCCTACGGGCTGCCTTGCCCTCCACACCCTGTTCAGAAGAAGCCACAACCCCAGGCCGTGTTCGCGGCCGGCGGCTCTCCTGAGAAGCCAGGGTGACCAGGAGGGATTGGGCCGAGGGCCCCCCGACTCCCTAGACCCCGGCAGGCGGTCCTGGGTCCGGGGCTTAGTCACGGGTGCGAGCCGCTGAGGAGGGGACGGAGTCCCGGGATAAGTGGCGGCAGCTCTGCTGCTCTGCTGACTCCGGAGGGAGCACTCCACGGTTCCGAGTGTGACTCCGGAGGGAGCACTCCACGGTTCCGAGTGTGACTCCGGAGGGAGCACTCCACGGTTCCGAGTGTGACTCCGGAGGGAGCACTCCACGGTTCCGAGTGTGACTCCGGAGGGAGCACTCCACGGTTCCGAGTGAGTACAGGTTACAGATGGGAGAAGCACAGCTCCAGCGCCAGCACGTGCTGCTGCTCCGTGCTTCCCCAGAAGTGTGTTCTGTCCTGGATCTGATGATGCCACGTACCGCCCATCAGGAGAAGACCCTGATGCTGAGGGCAGGAGGAGGGGGCGACAGAGGACAAGAGGGCATTTTCCAGTGCCTGGTCTCCGTGATCAGACGTGGACAAAAAATTCAGAGACGGATCCTGAGGGTCCCTGGAGACAGCAGACGCGAAGGCTGCGTGTGCAGCGGACGGGAGAGGAGAGGGCCTGTTCGGCCACCAGGCTCCGTGTCCCCAGGAGGAGCAGGCCCCTCCCCACGCCCAGGTGCGCCCCATCTCTTGCAGGCTCTCTCCCCACCTTGGGCATCTGGGGCTGGACAGAGCGCCTCCCCCAGGTCCCTCCCTGGCGAGTTGAGAGGACGGGTCGGTGCTGGCTCTGCAGCCCCCACGCCTGGCCAGACACCTTGGTGGGATTCGAAGGCACCACCCCATCCCTAACCCCGTGTTCTTAAACATGAAACGCACTGCCCATCAGCCCACAGCAGCTGACCACCCTGGTTTTGAACTTCGGCGAAAACACATGAGGTTCGGGGTTTGAGAGGGCCTCTCTGGCTTCGGGCCATCGCTAGCATCCTGACATCCGCAGTGTCCCCTTGGCCATCCCAGGCGTCAGGGCTGCGCCCCTGGACGCACCGGAGCCCCCAATGCTCCGGCCCCCTCCCGCCCACCCTCCACCGCTTCCTTGGTTCCACAAGGCTCCATGTTTCTTCCTTTGATTTCTCTTCAGCTCCGTTGTCAAAGGGCCTTTTAAAAAGTAGACTCCTTTTGAGAGCAGTTTTCATTTTGCAGAAACATGACACAGAAGGTAGACGGGGCCCCTGAGCCCCTCCTCCACCTGCCCTGCACGACCTCCCCTGCGGACATCGTACTTACAACTGGGACCAAGACCCGCGCACTGACTCCAGTCCCTGCTGGGGGCTGTGGTCCTCTGGGCTCTGACAGACGCGCGACCTCTCCTCGCCAACACACAGGCTTATACAGAGTAATCCTACCTCCTTAAAAAATAAAACCCCGCACTCCACCTAGTGTGCCACACACGCGCGTGTGCTCGGCTGTGCCCGACTCTGCCACCCCATGGACTGCAGCCCACCAGGCTCCTCTGTCCATGGGCTTCTCCAGGCAAGAATACTGGAGTGGGCTGTCCTTTCCTCCTCCAGGGGATCTTCCTGACCCAGGGCTCAAGCCCACGTCTCTAGCGTCCTGCATTGGCGGGCAGATGCTTTACCATAGGCGCCACCTGGGAAGCCAGTCTATCACACACCCTCCCTTCATCCCTGGGAACCACAGACCTCTTCACCGTGCCCACAGCTCCGCCTCTCTGGGGTGGCAGGGAGCTGGGATCGCACCCTTTCAGAGTGGCTTCGTTCACTTGACAACATGCAGTTGTTTCTTCCCCAAGGGTTTCCTTCCCGTGCTGGTTGACACTCTGCTGTGTGGATGGACCGTGATCCATCCATTCACCTACTGGAGGATGTCCTGCTTCCATCTGTGGGGATTGGCTATAAACAATGATGTGCAGCTTTTATGGGGACATAAGTTCCAACTCAGAGGGGCGACTGCCTTTTAAGGAAGTGCACACCTTCCCCAGAGTGGCCGCAGCATTCTGCTTTCCCACCAGCAGGGACTGAGGGCCCTGCCACGCCACCTTGTCAGCAGGTGATGTCTGGATGCTCAGTGTTCTCAGAGGTGTGCAGAGGCGCGTCTGGGTGGCTTTGACTTGCATTTCCCTAATGGCGTAAGATGCTGGGCCTCTTTTCATGTGCTTATTTGCTATCTGTGTATCTCCTTTGGTAAGGTGTCTGCTTGGACATTTTGCCTATTTTTAAATTGGGTTCTTCATCTCCTTATTGTTGAATGTTAAGAGTTCTTTGTATATTTTGGATATAATTTTTTAAATTATTATTATTATCAGAGATGGGTTTTGCAAAGATTCTTCCAAGTCTGTATCTTTTTTCCCCCTCAACAGTGTCTTTCACAAAGCGCAAGTTTTCACTCTTGGTGACGGCTCTTTCCTGAAGCACGAGTTTCACTCTTGGTGACGGCTCTTTCCTGCAGCACGAGTTTCACTCTTGGTGGGGCCACTGAGGAACTCTTCTTTCTTGGGCTGTGCTTTTGGTGTCAACTGAAAACTCCAAGGTCACCAAATCGTCTAGATTTTCTCCTGCATTATTGCCCAGAAGTTCCCTGGTTTTGCATTTTGCGTCGAGGTCTGCGGCCCGGCTCGGCCTGCCTTCTGTGATGGGTGCAAGGTCTGTTTAACTTGCTGTCTTTTTCTGTGGCTGTCCGGCTGTTTCTGTGCTGTCAGCTGAGAAGACCGTCCTTTCTCCACGGGGACGCCTCCCTCCGTCAGAGACGAGCTGACCGTACGTATGAGGGTCTGCTCCCGTGTGCTGGCATCACTGCGGCTGCTGGAGCTGTGACCGCTCTCTGACTGAGTTCTTCTTCAGTGCTGTGGTGGCTTTTCTGAGGGTTTAGCCTTTCTGTATAATCTTTAGAACCACTCTGTCAACACCCATAACACACATCTTATATTATTTTTCTTCTTTATGAAGAAGTTGGTTTAACTCCATTTTTTGCAAGGTATGTCTACTGGTGACAAATTCCATTAATTTCTATTTATTTGAAAAAGTCTTTATTTCTCATTTGCTTTTGACTGATAATGTCGCTACATACAGCATTCTATGCTTTTTTTTTTCCCAACTGTTTAAATATTTCACTTCAGTCGTTGCATGCATGGTTTCTGAGGAGAAATCTGACATAATTCTTGTCCTTGTTCCTCAATAGATAAGGTGTTTTTTTCCTCTCTGACTTCTTTCAAGATTTTTTCTTTGTCTTTTATTTTCTGCATTTTGAATATGACACATGCAACCACAAACATCTTGGTATTTATTTTGCTTGGTGCTCTCTGACCTTCCTGGATCTGTGGTTTGGTGTCTGTCATTACTTGTGGGAACTTCTCAGCCATCCTTGCTTCAAATACTTCTTCCATTCTCCTCTCTCTTCCTTCTCGACCTGGTTCCCAGGGCATGCACGCCGCGCCTGTTGTAACTGACCCACAACCCTTAGACACTCTGTTCCGGTTTCCCTTCTTCCTTCTCGGCCTTTTCAGCCGTGGACCTTTCCACTGATGTGTGTTCAGGCTTGCTGGTTGCTGCCTTGGTCCTGAGTCGACCTATGAGCCCATCAGAGGTGTTCTTCATTCTGTCACAGAGCCTCTGATTGCTGGCATTTCCTCTGCCTCCTTCTTAGATGCCCACCTGCCTCCTCACGTTGCTCATCTGTTCCTGTGTGGTGTCCACTCTGTCCACTACAGCCCTCAGAATGCCGATCATGGCTATCTTAATTTAAAGTCTGAGGATCCCCAGATCTCATTCATGTCTGAGACTGGTTCTGATGCTTGCTTTGCCTCTTCAGCCTGTGCTTTTCACATTTCAGCATATCCTGTAGCTGAAATCTGGACATGATGCGTTGGATGAAAGGAACTACGGTGCATGGGCCTCCAGTGTGAGGCCTGTGTGGGTCTGGCTCGGGGCAGGCTGTGTTGTCTGACGCAGCTGCGGGTACCAGAGGCCACCGCCTCCCTGGGTCCTTGGCCAAAGCCTCCCGGGTGTCTCTGGGTTTCCCTAGCGACTCCTCCTTAAGCAGGGTCCGAGCCTCGCAGTTTCTCCAGCTGTGGCCCCGTGTCGTCACACAGGGCCTGCTGGTGCGGTACAGGAAGGGCCCGTGCAGCCCGAGGCTTGGCACTCACTCTGTGTCCCTTGCTGTGCCCTTCACTAGCGGCCCTCACTTTCCTCCTCGGCTGCAGGAGACCAGAGGGCTCTCGGGCTCTCGGGGCTGAGGTGGGTGCTTCCTTCCCCCACATCGTCAGCTTCCCTGGAGGGAAGGGGCCCGAGGGCTCTGGGCACTTTGGACACTGGTGACTCTCCCCCTCTGTCCCCGCCCCACCAAAGGCCAGCCCCTCCTCTCCCATCCTGAGCACAGCGGGGCCCTCACAGGCATCTGGGCCCCACATGCTGCGTTCCTCACTCAGCCTCCAGCAACCAGCCAGTCACCCTTTTCACGTGTGGGGCTGGCCCTGTAGAAGGGTCCATCCTGGTCAGCTCTGTGTTCAAGCCCTCTCCCCTGCGTGGGGACACCATTTCGTCCTGTGACCTCACCGTCCTGATGGATCTAAGAACAGCTACAGACTTTCAGCTGGTTCAGCTTATTTCCTTCTTGTGAGGACACTTGTCGGGGTGGAAACTGGAAGTGAGTTAAGTGGAATTTTATTTATTCTCCTTCCCAACTGGACACAGCTTGGACCAAACATGGAAAGGTACCACAGAAAGGCAGGGGCAGGTAGAACATTCTAACTGAGGACTCAGTCAGAGGCAAGAAGATTAAACCAGATTTTATAATTATTTTCCCACATGACATATTTATAAATTCCTATAAGGAGGGATTTCCTTGTGCCAAAATACACTTGCAGGCATTTCTTTTGGTTATTTAAACTATCATAGAAATCACTTACAAAATCTTCATCTACACCAGCAAGGTAGCACAGCCCACAGAGCAGTGTCAGTGAGCACCACGAGGGTTTCTTTCTTTGCTTAAAACAAGCATCCATCGCAGCATTTTCTAACACCTGGAACATGGTGGCCAAGTAACACATGGCCTCAGCGGGAGCTGTTTACCAAACCACCTGAGACAAAGCAGCTTTCCAATAGATGTGCACAGCCCCCAGGGTGTGCGTGCACACTCACTGTGCACAGACACTCCTGCTCTCAGAGCAGCCAGGCTCTGCCCTGACGCCAGGACACGTGTGTCCTGGAGGAGCAGCCCCTGGGCGAAGCCCCCTGTGCACAAGGGTCCCAGACCCACCGGTGGGAGGGAGGCTGGGACACCCTCCTCACTGAGGCCGGTGAGCTGTTCCCAGTCCCGGGGTGGTTGGGAAAGAGCTCCAAAGTATAAATAGAGCCCAGGACAAGGACTATATTTACTTAGGGGTGACTACAGCACAGAATAATTTAGGTCAGCTGACGCAAGAGCTGAGAGGCTGAACCGTGACAGCAACTGCCCCAGGTCCCCGCGGTCACCCAGCCAGGCGGGGCTGCCCGCGGTTCGGTCGCTGGCCTGCGCAGCTCTGCTCTGTCCTCCCCACCCTGGCTGATGCGGGCCCGACAGGGTGAGTTTCCGGCCCGTGAGCGGCCCCCGCGGTAACGACGGGCCCTGTGGGTGAGCCTCCTGTACCTGTGCTGCGGGGCCTGGGCAGAGCCTCCGAGGGCGGGTCTGGCCACTGCCTGTTGCCGTGTTCAGTGTGACCCCTATTTTGATAATGTACAGAGTGTTTTACTGCAGTCAAATAATATATTGAGCTCTCACAACAGCAAACTGCAGGAACTTCAAAGGGATTCCAGTCCAACTGGAACCATCACTGCAAAACAAATTTCAGCCTTATCGTTAGCCAGACCACGAAGGGGCCGAGACGGTGCCAAAGAAAATGCTCTCAGAATCTCCTCTATACATCACCTTTGAGCAATTAACTGGTCTCCTGGAGACGAGGGGGAAAGAAAGGAAGGAAAACAAAATGAAAGACTGACAATGGGATATATTGTTCTTGGATGTGTGGTGTGGATAGGCCGTCGCAAATGCACAGATACCTGCCGGACTGATCACTGATTTCGTCTTGTCTGTGACTGCAGTCAAAGGCCGGTGCTGTGGATGAAACCACACTCTCTGCAGACGGCATCTGTGGCTGCTTGCGGGGCAGAGGTCCTCCTGCCTACGATCCCCAGCGCCCTCAGAGCAGGCTGCTCTTGACAGTGGGCACGGTTGCCAGGTCTCAACGTGGCCTCTGCTCAGGATGCAGTTCTCTGTGCCAATGTGAATTCCAGAACTGTGGGCCCTCTGCCACCCTGAAGCCCCCAAAGAGATATGGCATGGCTCTGGGCAGCCAGCTGCATGGGCAGGACCAGGAAGTGAGCAGTATTGGCCACACCGGGGCCTGGCCCCTCAGGACTGAATCATCCGGGGTCTCAGTTGCAGGTATTGAGGGCCTTCGGTCAGTGACAGGCCACGAGTTCTGTCCTCTTGACCCTCTGTCTTCTGCGTGCGTACAGCCCAAGGTCGTCAGACTCCAGCTCTGATTCTGACTGTGGCTCCGTGTCCCCCCTTGGGAGCCAAGTTGGGTCAGGATGTCACCTCAGTAAGGCCCGCTGAGGTCGTCGTGTTCAATGCAAGGGATCTGCCAGGGCCGCGCGGAGCCATGAGAAGCAGCGGACGGTCTCCATGCTGGTCTCTCCGAGGGAGCTCCGGCCCCGAGCCTCCCCCTCTGAACGGACACCTGCCGGGGGTGCCCGGCACACTCCTCACTCTGACACCCACACAAGCCAGCCCTGTACACGCCTCCCAGAAAGCTGCTCCTCATGCAGTTGCTGGCGAGAGGCCTCCTGAAGAAAAGCCCCGCAAGTGCACGGGAGACCATTTGACACTTGGTTTGTTCCGTCTGGTGGTTCACACTCAGGGCTGCCTCCTTGGGGCGGGGGTCGGAAAGGAGAGAAGCAAAAGACACGTGCACACACATGCACACTCACATACGTACACACACACGCATAGACACACATGCACATGCTCACATACACACACAGTCACACGCACACAGACACACGTGCAAACACATTCGAGTGCACATGCAGACACACTCAGACACACACACGCACACACAGACACCCTCTCTCACATACCCCGGGGAGATGATGGATGCAGGGCATGTGTCAGCATGGGCAGGAATGTGTGTGCGCCCGCTGCGTGGCCGTGTGCTGCCCCAAGACGGGCCGGCACTTGCCGCCGTGTGACAAGGCCTCTGCTTGACGGATGCATGCGGCCGTGCACCGCAGGGTCTGTCACGCTGTTGTACAAGCCCTCAGCCTGCCGTCGCTGAGCTGCAGCATGCAGGGCCTGATGGGGCCGGGAGACGCGGCCTGCATGTGCGGCGTCCTCATGTGGACGGAGGCCGTGGCTCTGCGGACGGGGTGCGGAGGGGAGCTGGGGCAGGGCCCCACGGGCTGCGGACTCGCAGGCCCACCTGCCTTCCGGGTCTCTGGTCACCTCAATGATGGGCTGGAAGGCGAGGAAGGTGAACCTGACGTTCAAGCACCCGTGGGGCACGGTCCCGCGGAAGAGCCTTCTCCCGACATGAAGAGGAGGGCGGTGGATGCGGACTCAGACAGCGGCTCGCGCTCCGGACGCTCACCTGCGAGGACCCAGCCTCCACCACCGCTACCTTCTGGGCTTAGGAGACGTTCTCTTCCGAAACCACCGTGCTGTCTAAACACCGACAATTTACCTTTCCAAGATGTGCAGTTGGGAGAAATGTGACGAGATTCACTTATTTATTCTCTAACTTATTCTAAGGCAGAACAAAGAAAAGGGAAGAAGCAGTCATGTCCAGAATAATCTCGGTGCACTCTAATGTCATCCACTTAGGAGAACAGCAGCGCTGAGTCAGGGTCCAGCGAGGCTGCCCCCCTGCCGCTAGGAGACGCGGGTGGCAGCACAGAAAGAGGTCATCATCAGCAGGATTTGGGGAATAGAGGCTTCAGACACGAGCACTGTTCCCACCTCACCTGGCTTGCCCTGAATGTATTTTCACTGAAGTGAAAGGTTCCTTTAATCCTTTTGATCCCGTTTCCTATGCACAGCCCATGAGGAGAAGCCAGAGACACTGGGCTTCTCAAACGTGACTAGTCCTCTTTCACTCATCCTAAACCCTCAGTTGATCCACGCAAGCATTTCCAGCTTCGACATCAGCTCACTTTACAGAAGCCTCACCAGACCCGGGGCAGCGTAAGTGGAGCTGCGAGCTCGCAGCACGCGGCCTGCATGCGTCACGCGGCCTTCCACGCCTCAGTCTCCTTGTGTGTAAAATGAGAACAGGACCTATGACGCTTGATTTATGGTGTCGTCGAGGAGGGACTGAGATAACGCATGACCAACCGGAGGTGGGGTCGAGGGAACTCTCAGACACCCTGCTGGGCAGGTGTCTCAGGGCACACACGGTGACCTGGGGCGACAGCTCGGCGGGGCCTAAGAAACACACTGCCCTCGTGAGCCCCTCCCGGGCGTCCGCCTGCCCCTCATGACCCCTCCCGGGCGTCCGCCTGCCCCTCGTGACCCCTCCCGGGCGTCCGCCTGCCCCTCGTGAGCCCCTCCTGGGCGTCTATCTGCCCCTCGTGAGCCCCTCCCGGGCATCCACCTGCCCCTGGTGACCCCTCCTGGGCGTCTATCTGCCCCTCGTGAGCCCCTCCCGGGCGTCCGCCTGCCCCTCGTGAGCCCCTCCCGGCTGTCTGCCCAACAGACACACACGGGAGCCCACAGAAGCCTCGGCGTGACGTCCACACGGGCAGCACCCCGCCCGCCCCAGAGGAAGCTGCCGGCTGTGGGGGCCCGTGGGGCGGGTGCAGGGACAGAGCCCAGGTAGACGGGGCCTCGCTCCCGCCTTCTGAGGGCCCCACAGGCAAGTTCCAGGGGAAGGCTCCCTTCTGGTGATGGTCAGAACGACGGCTGATGTGGTCAAAAAGCAGGCAAGGGACCCCGCAGAGGGGCCGTAGAAGCCCCCAGGCGGCAGACACGCTCTGCGTCTCTGTGGCGGCCACACACCCTAGTGTCACCGAAACTCAGGGGAGCAAGTGGTCTGTTTCGCTACACCTCGGGCGGCCGACCGTGGAGCTGGCCCCGAGGAGGCTGTGACGTCCCCTCTCGAGTCCTGTCTCCTGGAACCACAGCCCCATCATGCCGCGTTCCTGCCGCCAGCGCGGGCCTGCCGAGCTGACCTCAGGCCTGAGCACAGCGTCCCCCCACTTCCTTCTGACACACGCCCGCCCTCCCGTTCTTTATCTTTGACTGTTCGCCTCCATCCCCCTGCCCCACAATCAAAGTGGGCACCCCTAAGAAGTGAGGTAGGGGTGCCAAGCGTGATTCCTCTGGCTTTCGAGTGGCCCTGAGGCTCCTGGGGCTGAGGCTGGGCCCGTGGACGCAGGGCCACGAAGCTGGGGCGGACTCTGCCTATCCAGCTTAGCCTTGCACGGCTCCAGGGTCAGCTGGATACAGATAGTACAGGTCTTGGTTTGCTAAGTGAGTTTAGTAATAAGGTTAAAAAACACCCTGTTTAACCCTAGAAAGTAGTCAGAAGGCTGCTGGCGCCGTGCTCCCCGCCTGTCCTTGTGTTCAGAGGACTGGCTTGTGTCCCCCCGGGCGGCGGGCTCCGTCCCGGCCACTCTCCTCTCCACGTGGGTCTCCCCGCTTTCTTGTGGGGTGGGCCGTGGGCACAGGCAGGCCTGATGGAGCAGGTGGACAGGAGCCAAGGGCCTGGAAGTCAAGGGAGGCGTGTGGCTGCTTCACCCAACACACGGGGCTTCCTGAGGGTCAGCTTTGCAGCCTCGCCCCCGGCCGCCTGCTCCTGAACACGCCCGAGGCCCGACCCTGCATCCCGCTCTGGGTGATACTGCCACAAGGCACGGCACGGGCCACCACTCTCTCCTCAGAGCATCCCCGGGGCCTCGGCTTGAGGGGGAGCGGAGCCCCGCGACCTCAGGCTCCACAATCTGAAACCCAAAACGACGCCACTCTTTCCTGCACGCCGTGTGGAGCGTCCAGTGGGTGTTATGACTTGTCTGGTTCCCACAGAAAGAGGACTCCTGCCAAACATTTGCAATCTGCGCTGGAGTGTGCAATCAGGAAGGCCGCACCCAGTGGCCAGGGCACGGCTGCAGGGCGAGGAGGCGGCTGTTCCGAGGCCAGAGGGGCACGTTGGTCCAGGGCAGGAAGCCACGAGCTGGGCCTTGTCCTCCGGGAGCCTCCTCTCCCGAGACCCCAGCAGGCCCGCGTCTCTCTCCGCACCCGCTGCCCAGCAAGTGGCTTCCTCTCGAGTGTGGTCACCGAGGATGCGGTATTTGCATCCCTCTGGAGCATCTGGGCAGACAGGCCCCAGTTTGCTGTGTTTACATCAGAAGCCAGGCTGGGCTGCTCTGCTGTGCACACGGCCTTCTCTCTGCCCCTCAGAGAAGCGCCCCATGCTGCTCTCTAAGGCAGCACCGGCTCCGCGTGTGTGAGATGAATCGACGGCCCTGCATTCCAGGGCTGGCTTCACTGCTCAGAAGGGGTAAAACCAGTCACTACCCTGGCGTTCAGTAACATAAAGGGCTAAACAAATTAATCTATCGTCCTGGGACACAAGAGCAACTTTTTAGTGAGATTATTTTTTTAAGGTAGGAAAGCTGAATTTTACTTTTTATAGTCAGATAATAGCTACCCGCAGCGCCACCTGTTGAAACACCACAGCATTTCACTTCCTCCACCCAAAGAATATTGACTTTACAGAAGAGAAAAATGTTTGGAATCAGCGGTAGAAATGGAACTTGATGGGGTTTCAGTCCAGCCCTAGTTTCAGGCAAAGTTGTGGCTGTGATTATTTCCAAGATGAGAGGAAAACGGCTGTCTGTGAAGCCCTCCCCGCACCAGCGCCCTCCCACCTGCTGGACGATGTGGTCCCTCCGCGATGAACAACCACGGCGCTCAGTGGATCTCCGCGCGGTCCGCGGCTCTGCGGTAGGTCAGGAGGGCAGGGACAGGCAGACATGGTCTCCCGCTTCTCTGGACAACTGGAGTCGGGGCTGGGAGGCCCAGGAGCCACCCTACCGCAAGGAGGACCGGCCCGGCCTCCAGGTCCAGAGCTGGCCCCAGGTCAGAGAGGTGGTGAGCACCACGGCCATGACCGGAATCCCAGCCCAGACCCAGTGCTGCCCTGCAGTCCTGCCCTTCCACGGCAAGCAGGGCCGGCCCGCAGGCAGCGGGCCAGAGCGTCAGGCCCTGGCCAGCGCCCAGGCCGCAGAGGTGGCGGGGGGTGAGCTGCGGGGGCGCTGCTGCTTCTCGGGGGCTCCGGGGACAGATGCAGAGCCCAGGGCAGGAAGGAGCCACCCTGCCCTCGGGCGCCCTGGGGACTGGCCTGCAGCATCACGGAGGCCTGAAGCGTCAGGAGGCGGAGGGCGTGGGGCAGGGGCCTGGCTCAGCGAGGGGCGGGCCATGGGCACCTCGAGGCGCGCTCTCAGCAGGAGGGGAGGTGGGGACAGAGCCCTCCGCTCGCTTCTGGGCCAGGCTGGCTCCGGCTGTCATCTGGAGAAGCAGCTGAGGGCAGGAGTGCCCGCCCTGAGGAAGCTGCGGGGCCCAGCAGGGGCTGCGGGGAGGGGAGAGGTGAGCTGGATCCAGGTTCAGTTCCCAAAGAAAGGAGCACAGAGGGCCGTGGCTGATGGAGGAGGTGCGGATGCAAGACGGGGCCGGGCTTCAGCGAAAATAACCGCCATGTGTGTGTCAGGTGTGGGAGCCTCACCTTGGAGGTGTATGCGGTTTGGGGGCGGTGCTTTCTCCAACTTCAGGGGTCCACTCGAGAAACGCGAACTTATTAAGGCCATCAGCTCCCCATGTGGACGCAGGATGGGATGCCACGGAAGGACCCTGACTCATGGCACCCGCGCTGGAGACCACCCGCGGCAGACGCCGGGGCGGGGGGGGGGGCGGGGGGGTACCTGCGCCGCCGAGGCCGCGTCTGTGAGCATGGCTTCCTTCTAACAGCTCTGAGGGCCACGGAGACGCACGGCTGTGCGATGGGCCTCCTGCGCCCTCATCAGCTCCAGGGGCCGGTACAGCCTGAGCTGTCCAGCCAGACGCCCGCCCAGCTGTGATCCCCATCCACCCCAGGTCCCGCCCACCCCAGGCCCCGTCCGGAGCCACTGGGAGACCAGAGGAAGGGGTGACGGGCACCCAGGGGCCCCGGGGCTGGGTGGGCTGCACACACAGAGGGGTGCCCCCACCCCGTTCCTCTTCCCTTGACTGTGCCCCGCGCCCAGAGGCCGCACGCCTGAGCAAGCCAGCCCATAAAGTCACTTAACTGCAGGCCTCCGACACAACTCTGCGATGAGCCCTTAAAAGCTTTCACTGGCGGTTATACAGCGACTTCTATCTGAATGAAGTGTCTCATGACTCACGTCACTGAGCAGTGGAGCGGTCAGGACGCGCCCCCTGAGTCACGGCAGGTGGAACAGAGCGCAAGAGGGACTGAGAAGCTACCCTCCCGCTTGCATCAGAGACGAGTGCGTCCTGTGACCTATGACCCGGGGGTCGGGAAGGAAGGGGAACCCGATGCTGGGACCCGGGCAGGTGAGCTGCACGTCCGCGCCCGGCCCATCGCTCGCACAGGCAACCCCCCATCCCTTTCCAGGCGTTCTTCGGTCCCCGGTGCCTCTCCACCACCCACAAGCTGCCTGAGCATGGCACCTGTCCGCCCCAGTGTCCGGCCAGCGGGCACTCCCTAACTGACCCCTGAAAACTAACACACTTAAATTAGAGCCGAGATCTTCAGTCGGGTGGACTGGACTGGGCCTAATGAATGAGACTCAGCGTTTCTATCTGCACAGAGAGCAGAAGGCCAAGCCAGGAACTGACCACACAAGACCCGTAAGCAGACGGCTTCAGCTGCACACTCGTACACAGGTGGTTCTGCTACAGGCGTCTCCGTGCAGCCGCGGGCTGCGCCCCAGCCTTGGTGCATGTGTTCCTGCAGCGTCTACAGGGCAGGGCGGGGAGCCGCTCTGGGGCTTCACTTCACGCTCCGCGGCTCACGGCCCAGGTATACATACGGCTTCCTTGTCAGCTCTGCCCCTCGTGAGCCCTGTGACGCGTCCGCTTTTTCCCTGGCTTGTGCTACACGATCGTGAGACTCCTCTGGGCTGTTTTCTCCCTACTTCTTATGCTTGAGGTTTGTGGAGCTTTTTACATCTGTGAGCTTAGCGTTTTCATGAAATTTGAAAAAAATGTGTTATTTCTTCATGTGTTTATTTAATTCTCCTCTCTTCGCTGTGACCCCAGCTACTAGCACATCTGGGCACTTAAAGCTGCCCTGGAGAGCTGACACTGCTTGTTTCCTGGAAAATTCTTTCTGTGTTTCATCTCAAGGGTCTTCAGGGGCACTGGGCTCTTCCTCTGTAGAGCAGTCGCCCCTTAATTCCATCTGATGTGACTTTCACATCGGACATGGCGGGTTTCATCTCTGCAAGTCCAGCTGTCTTCTCCACATCCTCCGTCCAGCTTCTCGGCCTGTGGGGCAGGGTTTCACGTGGCTTAGCGTCTGGTGCCCCGGCCACAAGTGTCAACATCCGGGTCACGTCTCGTTGGTTTTGGTGGACTCTGCTCTTCACTGTGGACATACTGTCCTGCTTCTTTGCAAACCAGTGATTTTCGGTTGGATGTCATCCATCGTGAAGCTCCCCTTGTGAGGTGGTATTTCTATATTGTTACAAATACTACTGAACTTCATTTTGCGGTATATCCCTAGGTCGCCTGAAAACAGGGTGGTCCTTGGGGTCTTCCTTTTCAGATCTGTTAGGCAGGTCTGGAACGGCGCCCAGGGCGGGGCCAGTGGATCCCCCG
Organism: Bos javanicus; assembly: GCF_032452875.1. Classification (NCBI taxonomy): domain Eukaryota; kingdom Metazoa; phylum Chordata; class Mammalia; order Artiodactyla; family Bovidae; genus Bos; species Bos javanicus. Next base: position 51,914,558 of record NC_083890.1, on the reverse strand, counting down.
CCTCAGAGGCGGGACCCCCGGACTCTTAGCCGCGGCCTGTGGACGCTGCACTCTCCTAGCCTGGCTGGGGGGAGCCTGTCCCCAGCCCGTGTGAACGCCTGCGCTCCCACCCTTGGGGTGGTTATTCCCAGCCTCGATGGCTTCCTCACACGTGTGCAGGTGGCTTCTGTCTGCTTCAGAGAAAACGCCAAACATAAAGTTCTGTCACCAGGAAGTACGGTCTCCCAGCGACTCCTGTTCCTCACTAGCCGAGCTCCACGCTGAGCCGGCCGTGCTGACCTCCACCACCGCACTTTCATCCTCGCAACAACTCTACAGTAAAACACGGTTCCCCCTTCACGCGTGGAGAGGTGACGGGGCTGATTAGTGTCCGGGCTGAGAGGTGAGCGTCAGCTCCTCTGATTTGCAAGCCTGCGCTCTGCTCCTGGCTCTCCTGAACAGACTGAAGAGAAGACCACGGGCCACAGGGAACGTGCGGGAGCAAGCATGGGATCATGAGGTGTGGCCCCTCCTGAGAGCGGAAAACGCAGAACGGCAGCAGCACCCTGTTTCATTCATGGAGGGGGCCTCTGGGGCTTCCCAGGCGGTGCTAAAGAGCCCGCCTGCAAGTGCGGAGACACAACACGGGATCCATCCCCGGGTCGGGAAGAGCCCCTGGAGGAGGGCACGGCAACCCGCTCCAGGATTCTTGCCTGGAGAATCCCATGGACAGAGGAGTGGGCTATAGTCCACGGGGTGGCAAAGAGTTGGACACGACTGAATGACTCACACACACAAGGGCACAAGGGCCTCTGACTGGGAGGGCCTCGTGACTTTGTCCATCCCCGAGAAAGGAAGACACTGCCCATTAAACCAGGACATGGCGCTTTACTTAGTAAAACTAAACTTTAAATGCTAAAAAATAAATTTCAGGATTTGTCAAAATTTTAATAAAAATGAAACAAAATATAAAGACTGAGACTTAATGTTGTTTAGGATCATAAGTAGTCACCTGATCTCAATTTTAGACTTGTTAAAATTTTACAAAATACACAGTAAAATCAATTACCTAGAGAGTGACATTAACTGGTACCTACCACCCACCACTGTTGCCCTGAGCCGCAACACTGAGGGGCGGCGTCCTGGTCTGCAGTTCAGAGGAACGGAGGCGCAGAGAGGCCCGGGGCCCAGCCAGGGTCACCCAGCTGGTAAAAGGTGGTGCCTGGTTTTGCTACTTCTAATATGCTTGTTTGAAATAAGTCTGTCTTATTACCTTCTGTGTTTCCTGCCGACATGTCAGTCCTGTGTGTGTGAGCACCTGTGTGTCAGCATGCACACGTATCCCGGGGGCCGTGGGAGTCAAGTGCAGTCGATGGAGACCAGTGGAAACAGCATCAACGAATGTTGGCGAGACGGGATGTCTCATCTGCCCATAGCCCAGCGAGTGAACAATCATCCACGGGCCTTACATAAACTCAGAAAGAGCCTGAAGATTGTTTACCGTGGCCATCGCCGGTTTTCACATTAGAGTACACAACTGTTCAAAGGAACAGCCTCTGCCGGTTCTGCAGACGCCACTTAGGTGCTGTTTAATCGCTCAGTCGCATCTGACTGTGACCCCGTGGACTGTATGTAGCCTGCAAGGCTCCTCTGTCCATGGGACTCTCCAGGCAGGAACCCTGGAGTGGGCTACCATGCCCTCTGCAGGGAATCCTCCCGACCCAGGGATCACAGCTGCCTCTCTGATGTCTCCTGCACTGGCAGGCAGGTTCTTTACCACTAGCCCCAACTGGGAAGCCCCAGAACCCCTCAGTTCTGCACAAACCAGGAGGGCTGGTCACCCTGTCAGTCACAAACTGAACTAGGAATCAAACAGAAAACCTGGGGCTGGCTTCTCATAAGATACTCCTAAACACAGACGATGCGCCAGCCAGAGCCGCTGCACCGCGCGTTCCCAGCCAGCAGTTCTGAATGTGGTCCCCGGGCCAGCAGCACCTACAAGCACATTAAGTAAGCGTGGGCACCAGCAGACCCCGAGTCACACTCCAGGGACGAGGCCCAGGAAGAATCTGGGCTTTACGGAGCCACAGGTCCCAAGACTGGGACAGGGACACGTCAGGGCGACCCCATCAGCTGCCTGCCTCTCAGGCCCCCGGTCCAGAAGACACAGCTTCAGCACTGTCCTCTGCTGATGGAGACGCCCCCCCGCCCCACCAAGCCAGACGCTTCCTCACCCTTTCCCACAGGGAGGCCCGCAGGTGTGTATTCTTTCACAGGGAGGCCCGCAGATGTGCACTCTTTCACAGGGAGCCCGCAGATGTGCACTCTTTCACAGGGAGGCCCGCAGGTGTGCACTCTTTCCGCAGGGAGGCCCGCAGATGTGCACTCTTTCACAGGGAGCCCGCAGATGTGCACTCTTTCACAGGGAGGCCCGCAGGTGTGCACTCTTCCCACAGGGAGGCCCGCAGGTGTGCACTCTTCCCGCAGGGAGGCCCGCAGGTGTGCACTCTTTCCACAGGGAGGCCCGCAGGTGTGCACTCTTCCCACAGGGAGGCCCGCAGGTGTGCACTCTTTCACAGGGAGGCCCGCAGGTGTGCACTCTTTCACAGGGAGGCCCACAGGTGTGCACTCTTTCCACAGGGAGGCCCGCAGGTGTGCACTCTTTCACAGGGAGGCCCGCAGGTGTGCACTCTTTCACAGGGAGGCCCACAGGTGTGCACTCTTTCCACAGGGAGGCCCACAGGTGTGCACTCTTTCACAGGGAGGCCCGCAGGTGTGCACTCTTTCACAGGGAGGCCCGCAGGTGTGCACTCTTTCACAGGGAGCCCGCAGGTGTGCACTCTTTCACAGGGAGGCCCGCAGGTGTGCACTCTTCCCACAGGGAGGCCCGCAGGTGTGCACTCTTTCACAGGGAGCCCCGCAGGTGTGCACTCTTTCACAGGGAGGCCCGCAGGTGTGCACTCTTCCCGCAGGGAGGCCCGCAGGTGTGCACTCTTCCCACAGGGAGGCCCGCAGGCGTGCACTCTTTCACAGGGAGGCCGCAGGTGTGCACTCTTCCCGCAGGGGGGCCCGCAGGTGTGCACTCTTCCCGCAGGTGTGCACTCTTCCCACAGGGAGGCCCGCAGGTGTGTACTCTTCCCACAGGGAGGCCCGCAGGTGTGCACTCTTCCCACAGGGAGGCCCGCAGGTGTGCACTCTTTCCGCAGGGAGGCCCGCAGGTGTGCACTCTTCCCGCAGGGAGGCCCGCAGGTGTGCACTCCTTTTCCACAGGGAGCCCGCAGGTGTGCCTCTCTCAGAAAAGCTGGACTGCCAGCTCATCCAGCTTGCCCGTCTATCCTAAGTCTCTCTTTGGAAGCTGGCATTTAATTCAAGACACTTTGTATTGAACAACCATGGCAGAAACTGTACCACACATAGAAGTGCAGGAAGAGGAAACTTTCTTCGGGGAAAACCTTCATGGGATTTCCTTTTCACGAAGCCTCCAGCTCCAACAGCCCCTGGCTGCATCGTCCCCCACCCCACAGAGGACCATTTCCAAACCTAAAGACAGGTCCATGCAATTTAAGGAGAAATGCTGAAATTTAGGAGACATGAACAATATGCCATTTTCTAACAGGTTCTTCGTGATGACAAAATTTAAAATAGAGTAATTTACTACATTCTATTTTTTTTAGATTACGTCATCAAACCCAAGGACACTGGCTCAGAAGTCTTCTCATTTTAAAATTACATGTAAATATTAATTATACGCAATTAATAAGTTTACTTATAAATGAGTGTCTTCCTTTCAATACTCTGTAAATGTCTCTTCCTTTCTATAAGCTTACATAAGCTCCTTAAAGTGAATTAGTTTGCTTACTAATGATGGGCATGACAAATCACTTTATTTGCAGCAAAATATGTTCTGATTCAAAGAGAACCCGTTCTTCATGTCATATATGGCTGGACTCTGCGGTCCACTGTCTCTAAATGCCCAGGACGTCATAACTTAGAGGAGACCGCTCGGCCATCTCTCAGGGCAGGAGGCAGTTGGCATCTCTTACAACTTCCTGGCTTACAACTTTCCAATGTCTCTTGCCGTCAACTGGGCACGGAAACACTTACAGCGGGTGGTTTGTGGATAAGAGAGTAGTATTTTAGCAGTTAAGTGACTCTCAAGTTTCAGTACCTCTCAAATGTTGTTTACCCAAAATTTCAATATTATTATTGGTTGGGAAGAGGGGGAATTAAAAGTACATCCCCACGCGCCACCAGAAGCACGTCTCTCTAACCACACTCCTGGTTATGAGGAAGGGGAGCCAGTCAGCGGGTTTCGAGGTCAAGACTCGGGCAGAGCCGATGGTGACCTCACGGGCCCACCCGCGTCCGCTCCCGGAGACCTCTGGGCCTTGGGATGGCCTGGGCGGGGGTGAAGCTGCCCAGGGACATGCAAGCCTCCCGGGGGCCCTCTCCTGGTCCTCACGGGGGCCTGCTGGCACCGAGGCTCTGTCCTTCCCCCACCCACTCCACAGAGAAACAGCCCTGCCCGTGTGTGGAGGCACAGCTCAGGGTTTCTGATCTGTGTTTTGGGCACGTCACTGGGACAATGGCTTTGGGTGGGCAGGGCTGGGCCCAGTGTCACTTGAAACACAGCTTCTGGGCGGAAGAGTTTCCAGGTGCCTGTCAGAGGAAGAGGGAGAAAGAGGACTCTGGGGGCCGTGCTGTGACCAGGCCTCTTCCCAACTTCCAGGCCCTGACCTACTCTGATTCTCCCCGACTCCCAGGAACGGACCCTAGGACTGAGACCAGCACCCCCGAGGGGGAGGCTGGGGCGCTGACAGGCACGGGCACAGGGCTCCGGAGGCGGTCTGAGGACTTCCCGGGAGGATAATCGCGCAATTTACACTAATGGGCGTCTTTGATGGTGAGATGGCAACACACGTCACGCACGTAAATTTCACCCCCAGCAGTCGTGTGCAGTTTGGGACAATCATCCCTCAATTAGGACGCGGGACGGCGCTGAGTCGGGAAGACGATGACGGAGCCCAAGGTGCCATTCCAGCAGCAGCCTTCTCTTAGGACGCGGGACGGCGCTGAGTCAGGGGAGATGATGACGGAGCCCAAGGTGCCATTCCAGCAGCAGCCTTCTCTTTCAGCCTCTGCATGTCTGACCCCCGGGGGGTTCCTTGTGCTGTTTACTGTCCACAAATAAACTAAAACCTCTGCCGCTGGTTTATGTAAACAATACCTGTGAAAACCACAGCCTAACCTGCCGTCCCGTGAGGGCCAGGGCACAAAAACGTCACACAGACAGACAACGGAGCAGAAGTAATGACCGACAGTCAACTCAGGTTTCAAATAAACCATCACTGTAGGGTCTGTGACACAGACCACCAAGTGTAAGGGGATCAAAAATAAAGTCCAGCTGCCTGGAAAGATTATAAAGATGAAGAAGGAAGACAGAAAAGAGGCTGAATTACTTAAAAAGAAAAAAGAGCAATATCATGAAAAATGCAGACAAGGAAAGGAGAGTGTTTTCAGTAAGCAGTGGGTGGTTCCGTTTGGATTTCAGCAGAGGTTGGGGGCAGAATCACCTAAATATTACTTAACTGAGGAGAGGAGCAACTGAGTCAGAGGACTGACATCAACCTGAGCAGGTGTGCAAAGGCGTTTCTGCTGAAAGCCACAGCCACAGGGTCTGTGTGTGTGCTCAGTCACTCAGTCGTATCTGACTCTTTGTGACCCCATGGACTGCAGCCAGCCAGGCTCCTCTGTCTATGGGATTCTCCAGGCAAGAATACTGGGGTGGTTTGCCATTTCCTCCTCCAGGGGCTCTTCCTGACCCAGGGATCAAACCCAAGCCTCCTGCATCTCCTGTATTGGCAGGTGAATTCTTCACCACTGAGCCACCTGGGAAGCCCAGGATCTGTGTTTATTCCAGAGCAGTAAGGCTGTGAACATGAGGCTTCTCAGCACCCCGGCCTGGGTGTGAGGTGGCTGGGTGGGAGGAAGGTGATAGCACTGGACGCTCTCAATGGACAGGCAGCAGCTGTGCTTCACACTCAGCCAGACGTGACAGTGACGGCCTTTTGATAAATAAATAGAGAATCCACAATCAGAACGGGGCCTCAGCCCCTGCTGTCCCGGAGGGATGAGCGCCCTGCTCTCACAGGCAGGTTCCGGTGGAGCTGTCCTTACTCCCTCGGGATCGGCGAGGGGCGGCTGGGCCCACGTGGCGACGGGGCCAGGCTCTCACAGCCCACCCTGGGCTGTCTTCTCACGTGTCTTCCCAAGGCCTCCCTGAGCAGCGGGGGCGGACACGAGGCCAGAGTGGCAGCACCCACTGCATCTGCAGGGCAGCTGGGAGGGGCTGATTCACAAAGAGAGCGAGTCACAGCCACCAACCCGAGGACCGGCTCCACATCCATGGACACACAAACCACGTGCCCGGGGACAAGCCAGGGCAGGCTCCACGGCCACGGACGTGCACGCTGCGTCCACCGAGGGGCCAGGGCAGGCTGCACACCCCCGGACAAACACGCCACGTCCACAGGTGAGCAGACGTGTGGCAAGGGCTCCTCTCTCACCTCGGTGTGTGGCAACAGCACAAGGACCTCACAGGGAATCACAACTGTTCTTTCTAATCCACACGCTCGCTCTCTCTTCGTCTCGCTGTCGTCTGATCCATGAGTCCTTAGAATTCTGGTTTCTTCACTCTGTCATTGCAAGTTAACATTTTTAGCAAGAGAGCCATCTTCAGTGAGGCCACTCCTCTTCATCTGGGAAACACGGCATTAATAAGAACTGTGTCTGGGAACTTGCTTCAGAGAGTCTATCCAAAGCCCAGTCCAATGCATCTGACTGAAATTTTCATCAAAATTGGTCACAGAGAGGAAGACACTGCAAGCGGTCACCCCGCAGCGACTGGCCAGTGGTCAGATGACCTTGTCAAAGGGGGGCCTCAGAGGAAGAGGGACTCAGTGGGGCTTAAGGATGACATGGTTTTGAGGCTCACGACAGCAGGAACAGGATGGAAGAGAGTCCAAGTGCAGGGAGGAGAGGGCGAGGCGTGAGGGGAGGAGGGTTGAGCGCTGCCCGCTGGCAGAGCACTTGCTGTGGGGGTCTGGGAGGGCCCCAGGCGCCAGCGTCTCCACGTGGGAGGAAGTGGTCCCTGCTCCAGGACACCCTCTGGGCCTCTCTGTAAAGCCACAATCGCCCCCTTGATCTTGGCCCCCGCCTGCTGTCCCTCAGAAACACCGCACGTGCAGTCTGGCCCCGCCCACGGTGGCCCACATCTGTGTTCTCCGTGTTTTCAAGGGTGTGCATGATCAAACTTTCAACTGACAGCTAACTAGAATCTTCCATTTCTTCTTTCTCCTCAAAGTGATTAACAATGTGTTTCCCAAACAACAGAAAACGCTGTGACCCAGCAATTGTTCCACATGATCAACTCAGTGTTTTCTTCCAGAACACCCAGACCCTGAAGCCCCTGGAAGGAGCACAGCTCTGTGAACGCCGTGACTTTATTCAGGCTTCTGAGCCTGGAACCACAAGGGAACAAGTGTGTGCACTGTTTGATCAGCTGCAGGAGCGCAGCAGCCCATGCAGCTTCCAGGCTGGGAGTGGTGTCGGGCCCAAGATGTGCGCAGGGACCGGTTTCTGCAGGAGCGGGTGGGGCGGGTGACAGGAAGGTGGTGGATGGCTGCCCAGCATCTCCTGTGGCAGCTGACTTCCAGCCTGCCGGCAAGGCTGCAGTTCCGGGGGTGGCCGTGGAACACGCTGGGCCCCAGGGCCTGGCACGGAGAAGAAGAGAATCAGAGTAGAAACTCATCTTTCCCCAGGACCATCGGTCCAGAAGCAGTGTGGGCAGTGAAGCAGAGCGTGACTGTTTCCGCCCTAAGCCGTCGGGCAACAAAACCAGGCACACACTACAGGAAACCTCAGGAGCCGATGGCTCAGAGAAGCCTTTGAGATGGCCTCTGATAACTAATGACTCCACGGGCGTACACGACGATGCTGACGGTGATAATTAACCATGATGACAGTAATAAAAGCGATAACAGGTGGTGCGAAGCACCTTATACTTAGACGAGCCTTTCATCCTCAGGAACTAAACGCTCTGCATCCCGCCTCGCGGGCACATCAGTTTGAAAGTAGGTCTCTGCTCAACCCTGAAATTCAGTCTGCCAGGACTGGGGCTGGGCACTGCCTGCCAGCTCACGTCACCTCTTTGGCATCAGCCCTTTATCCCTCTGAAGAGTCTGGTCTCCTGGACCTTGGACACAAATGCTTCCTCAGCTGGGTTTCTAAGACTGACCTCCTGCACCCACAGATGCCTGCCTGCAGGGGACCAACTCTTGCTCACGACCCCCTCCTCTAAATGCCACTCAACGCTCCTCGTGCACATCAGGCCCCAAACCCCCCTCCACAGCAGGCCCCTAGGCCCAGCGCCAGCTCAAGGACCTGAAATCGTGCCAGAGCTCAGCGCCCTGCACCTGCCCCACGAACGGAGTGCCTGGGTCCTCGGGGAATCCCGATGGGGTGAGGTCCCCCTCCTGCACCGCACGCCCTCATGTGCTGCCTGTCCTGTGGCACCGATCCCACCTGCTCTGGCCCCGCGATCTCTGTTTGTGAAGTCCTGGCACCTGCCACTGTCCGGCTGCCACCTCCCAGTCCAGCGAGCACCTCGCTGGCCTGCTCTGGACCAGCTTCCACTCCATCCCCTTGTCTACGGCCGAAGACCCTGCTTCATCTGCCTGGACATTCCTCATGGGCGGCGAGGACTCGCTTCCACGGCAGGGATCCAGTGAGCGTGGCTTCAGGATGAAACCTCTAAGGCCTCAGTCGGACAGAGACAGTCCACTCTACATGTGCTGCTACGTCTTCTGAGAAGCTGAAGGTGTGGATGTGGCGAGTGCACTAAGGGATCCCTATCATATAAGATCAGATCAGATCAGTCGCTCAGTCGTGTCTGACTCTTTGCGACCCCATGAATCGCAGCACACCAGGCCTCCCTGTCCATCACCAACTCCCGGAGTTCACTCAGACTCACGTCCATCAAGTCAGTGATGCCATCCAGCCATCTCATCCTCTGTCGTCCCCTTCTCCTCCTGCCCCCAATCCCTCCCAGCATCAGAGTCTTTTCCAATGAGTCAACTCTTCGCATGAGGTGGCCAAAGTACTGGAGTTTCAGCTTTAGCACCATTCCTTCCAAAGAAATCCCAGGACTGATCTCCTTCAGAATGGACTGGTTGGATCTCCTTGCAGTCCAAGGGACTCTCAAGAGTCTTCTCCAACACCACAGTTCAAAAGCATTAATTCTTCGGCGCTCAGCCTTCTTCACAGTCCAACTCTCACATCCATACATGACCACAGGAAAAACCATAGCCTTGACTAGACGAACCTTTGTTGGCAAAGTAATGTCTCTGCTTTTGAATATCCTATCTAGGTTGGTCATAACCTTCCTTCCAAGGAGTAAGCGTCTTTTAATTTCATGGCTGCAGTCACCATCTGTAGTGATTTTGGAGCCCAGAAAAACAAAGTCTGACATTGTTTCCACTGTTTCCCCATCTATATCCCATGAAGTGATGGGACTGGATGCCATGATCTTTGTTTTCTGAATGTTGAGCTTTAAGCCAACTTTTTCACTGTCCTCTTTTACTTTCATCAAGAGGCTTTTGAGTTCCTCTTCACTTTCTGCCATAAGGGTGGTGTCATCTGCATATCTGAGGTTACTGATATTTCTCCTGGCAATCTTGATTCCAGTTTGTGTTTCTTCCAGTCCAGCGTTTCTCATGATGTACTCTGCATAGAAGTTAAATAAACAGGGTGACAATATACAGCCTTGACCAACTCCTTTTCCTATTTGGAACCAGTCTGTTGTTCCATGTCCAGTTCTAACTGTTGCTTCCTGACCTGCATACAAATTTCTCAAGAGGCAGATCAGGTGGTCTGGTATTCCCATCTCTTTCAGAATTTTCCACAGTTTATTGTGATCCACACAGTCAAAGGCTTTGGCATAGTCAATAAAACAGAAATAGATGTTTTTCTGGAACTCTCTTGCTTTTTCTATGATCCAGTGGATGTTGGCAATTTGATCTCTGGTTCCTCTGCCTTTTCTAAAACCAGCTTGAATATCAGGAAGTTCACGATTCACATATTGCTGAAGCCTGGCTTGGAGAATTTTGAGCATTACTTTACTAGCGTGTGAGATGAGTGCAATTATGCGGTGGTTTGAGCATTCTTTGGCATTGCCTTTCTTTGGGATTGGAATGAAAGCTGACCTTTTCCAGTCCTGTGGTCACTGCTGAGTTTTCCAAATTTGCTGGCATATTGAGTGCAGCACTTTCACAGCACCATCTTTCAGGATTTGGAATAGCTCAACTGGAACTCCATCACCTCCACTAGCTTTGTTCGTAGTGATGCTTTCTAAGGCCCACTTGACTTCACATTCCAGGATGTCTGGCTCTAGGCCAGTGATCACACCATCGTGATTATCTGGGTCGTGAAGATCTTTTTTGTACAGTTCTTCTATGTATTCTTGCCACCTCTTCTTAATATCTTCTGCTTCTGTTAGGTCCATACCATTTCTGTCCTTTATCGAGCTCATCTTTGCATGAAATGTTCCTTTGGTATCTCTGATTTTCTTGACGAGATCCCTAGTCTTTCCCATTCTGTTGTTTTCCTCTATTTCTTTGCATTGATCGCTGAGGAAGGCTTTCTTATCTCTTCTTGCCATTCTTTGGAACTCTGCATTCAGATGTTTATGTCTTTCCTTTTCTCCTTTGCTTTTCACTTCTCTTCTTTTCACAGCTATTTGTAAGGCCTCCCCAGACAGCCATTTTGCTTTTTGCATTTCTTTTCCATGGGAATGGTCTTGATCCCTGTCTCCTGTACAATGTCACGAACCTCATTCCATAGTTCATCAGGCACTCTATCTATCAGATCTAGGCCCTTAAATCTATTTCTCACTTCCACTGTATAATCATAAGGGATTTGATTTAGGTCATACCTGAATGGTCTAGTGGTTTTCCCTACTTTCTTCACTTTCAGTCTGAATTTGGCAATAAGGAGTTCATGGTCTGAGCCACAGTCAGCTCCTGGTCTTGTTTTTGCTGACTGTATAGAGCTTCTCCATCTTTGGCTGCAAAGAATATAATCAATCTGATTTTGGTGTTGACCATCTGGTGATGTCCATGTATAGAGTCTTCTCTTGTGTTGTTGGAAGAGGGTGTTTGTTATGATCAGTGCATTTTCTTGGCAAAACTCTATTAGTCTTTGCCCTGCTTCATTCTGTACTCCAAGGCCAAATTTGCCTGTTACTCCAGGTGTTTCTTGACTTCCTACTTTTGCATTCCAGTCCCCTATAATGAAAAGGACATCTTTTTTGGGTGTTAGTTCTAAAAGGTCTTGTAGGTCTTCATAAAACCATTCAACTTCAGCTTCTTCAGCGTTACTGGTTGGGGCATAGACTTGGATTACTGTGATAGTGAACGGTTTGCCCTGAAGACAAACAGAGAGCATTCTGTTGTTTTTGAGATTGCATCCAAGTACTGCATTTCAGACTCTTTTGTTAACCATGATGGCCACTCCATTTCTTCTGAGGGATTCCTGCCCACAGTCGTAGATATAATGGTCATCTGAGTTAAATTCACCCATTCCAGTCCATTTGAGTTCGCTGATTCCTAGAATGTCGACATTCACTCTTGCCATCTCGTGTTTGACCACTTCCAATTTGCCTTGATTCATGGACCTGACATTCCAGGTTCCTATGCAATATTGCTCTTTACAGCATCGGACCTTGCTTCTATCACCAGTCACATCCACAGCTGGGTATTGTTTTTGCTTCGGCTCCATCCCTTCATTCTTTCTGGAGTTATTTCTCCACTGATCTCCAGTAGCATGTTGGGCATCTACTGACCTGGGGAATTTCTCTTTCAGTATCCTATCATTTTGCCTTTTCATACTGTTCATGGGGTTCTCAAGGCGAGAATACTGGAGTGGTTTGCCATTCCCTTCCCCAGTGGACTGCATTCTGTCAGATCTCTCCACCATGACTCGCCCATCTTGGGTTGCCCCACGGGCATGGCTTAGTTTCATTGAGTTAGACAAGGCTGTGGTCCTAGTGTGATTAGATTGACTAGTTTTCTGTGAGTATGGTTTCAGTGTGTTTGCCCTCTGATGGCCTCTTGCAACATCTACCGTCTTACTTGGGTTTCTCTTACCTTGGGCGTGCGGTATCTCTTCACGGCTGCTCCAGCAAAGCGCAGCCATTGCTCCTTACCTTGGACGAGGGGTATCTCCTCACTGCCGCCCTTCCTGACCTTCAACGTGGGATAGCTCCTCTAGGCCCTCTTGCGCCCTCACAGCCACGGCTCCTTGGACGTGGGGTTGGTCCTCCCGGCCGCCGCCCCTGGCCTCAGGCCGAGGTCAGGGGCGGCGGTCGGGAGAAGATACCCCATGCCCCAAGCCCGAGGCCAGGGGCGACGGGTAGGAGGAGCTACCCCACGCCCCTAAGCCTGAGGGATCCCTATAGTGAACCCTAAAAGCTGCAGAGCCTCTCAGCGGCTGGGTGCTGACCTGTTCCTTAGTTTAGGCGTTCTTACACCAGGTTTAGGAGGCGGACACTTCTGACTTACCTGGGAAACCTGTCATGCGTTAGGAATGTGCAGACCAGCATTCCTAATGCAGGTTGATCATTCGTTACACCAATAGGGGTTCCTCTAAAATCTGTACCTTCTTCCCCCCAAAGCTGAATGGCACCGTTCTGATCCAGGTCTAATCATGAACCCTTCAAGGAGCAACAGGAGGAAGTCGGGGGCACTGTGGTCGGGACACAACTACTATTTCATTAGATACAAACACTCTTGAGGGGTGGGCAGCCAGGGAGGAGCTCAGGCTTTAGGAGGAGTGTCCTGCCCGGGGGTCCTGCACGGAGGAGGCCAGGCGGCAGTCCGGCTGAGACTCGAGTGCAGACAGCGAGGTGCACGGCCCTCGTGGGTCCGTCCCTGGAAGGAGAGGGGCAGAGGGGCAGCGCAGTTAAGGAGGGACACAAAGCTTAGGGGGCGGAGCCTGGGAGGGCGGAGCCTGGGAGGGCGGCTTAAGTACGTAAACAGTGGTTCCGAGACATGAACTCCTTATAAACACGAGTGGTGAGAAGGTCAGGGAGTAATTACAAAGAGGAAGCTCCGTCCGAAGCGACGCACTGCTGACAGCATCCACGCCACTGCACCTGGCGGTTACGAGAGGGCGGACACTGAGCCGGGAGCCCAGCAGCTCCTCTTCTGGTCCTGGCAGAGACGGGGCTCGCCCTTCGTCCGCCAGGCCAGCTTCCTCTTCCCCGGCCCCACAAAGGGCAGGAGGGCGGCAGTGGGGGATGAGGGCCCTGGGGGTCAGAGGACCAGGACTGAGCGATGGGGGGCCTCCAGGGGGGCTGGGGAAGACGGAGCCACGGGGAAGGCAGGGTCCCGCTTCCTGCCGGGGCGGGAGCACAGACTCGGGGAAGAGGGGCCTTTTCAAGACCCCCGCTGCGGCCTGGGGTGGCTCTGGGCGAAGGTCTAACTGGTATTTATACAAGTCCTCTGATGACAGATCAGATTCCTGAGGTCTGGAAAGTGTTACCCTGCATTATTCTAAACAGGGCTACGAGATAGAACAAGCAATTATGGGCCATTTAACTTAACATCATTTACAGAAAAATATTAGGAAAAGTTTGCAGAGGGGACAACTCGACAAGCGTGTGGTAATTTGATTAGAAACAGGCCACATGTTTCTGCTGAAGGAAGGTGTTGTTTTAACTGGCTTTGCCTTCTTTGAAGTTACTGCTTTCCCAGATCTAGATTTTAACTCAGGACTTTTTTCTAATATCTATAAAGAATGGGAATAACATAATGTATCTAGGTAAAGAAAGCAAAAGCCAGTCACAGTGGCGGATGTTGGAAATACCACATCAAGAAAAGTCCATGTTAGAGACAAACAGGACAGGGAGGAAAATCCAGCTCCATCGTCAGTGGGGTTTAAAGATATTTTTTCATGAAAAATAGGTGCTTTCAAATTTGGTCTGTGAATGCATTTCCCATGACATTTCTTAAAGTGCTCTCCAGAAAAAAAAAAAAAAGGCAGTTTTTGGTTTGTTTGTTTCACTGAAAAAAAGAAAATCTTAGCTTTTCTTTAAGTGAACTGACCATTTGGTGTGATTAACAATTGCCACGTTGGGATGAATACTTCTTAATCCAATCTTTGTGAGTTTCCTAAGTTAAAAATTTTCAGACAAAAAGAAAACATCTTTGTTATTATTTTAAATTAAGTAATAAATCAATGTTAATTTTCTCATATTTACATGATAATTCTATATCCCTGAATCGCTATTGAATTTTCAGAGACAGGGTCAGAAAGGATAAAAATCAAAATAAATAAAGAATAAAGAAATCAAAGCACATAGTAAAACGTTTGCTAGAGGCCTTGATTGTATCATGTCACTGACTTGTTAGCAGTTAACATGCACAATCCTTCAGCAATGTCAGTCTGTCTTTCAAAAGGCAGTCGGCTTGAGTAACTGACCTGTTATTCCCACCTACACTCCCCATGGCGATGGGGTGTGTGTGTCGTCCATGCTCGATTCTTAGGGTCTAACACAGGGTTTGGCAAATATTTGCTGAAAGAATGACTAACACTAACAGCATCAGTGCTGGGTGTTGTGCTGGGCACCACTGTTCTAATGGGCGGTTTGTGGAACTGATTATTACTTCCACAACAATTCTTTGAAAGAAGCTTGACGATTAACTCCATTTTTAAAGACAGGCAGACAGACCCACGGAGGAGTAGCAGGCTCGAGGTCGCCTGTCCGTGATGGGCAGTTTCTGAACTCAGGCCGCCTCGCCTGCAGCCCAACACTGCTTCTTCCGGGCCACGGACGCCAGGGCTCCGCGTAGCATGCACCCAGAGAGACCAGCAGAGGAGGGGAGCCCAGTCTTCACAGGGCGGTCATCAACCCTGGGAAATGTAAAGCCCAGTTTCCAGAATCAAGTTCACCACCCGAGGCAAACAACTAAACATTCAGGGGAAGCCCAGAGAGACCCAGAACAGGACTCCGCTCAGCTCTAAGTGGACGCCAGCATCCTGAGCTCAGACACACACTTTCAGGACTTCCATGCAGAGCGGGAGCGGGACCAAGGAGCCCACCGCGGTGAGATCAACAGGGGAAGGTCCCCGGCTGGGAGTTCTGCTCCACACAGAACTGCTGGTGGGCTCCCTGGGGCTCATGCTGGGCTCTGCTGGGTAAACAGCCTTCCTTGGTCTGAATCTTATTCACAAAACGACACAAATCTGTGCCTCCCGTTAGTCTTCCTTGCGGACGCTGCTGTTCTGGGGCCTGCTGTGTCCTGACAGCCTGCCCCCATGTTTCCTGTCTGGCATTTCCCCCTGGCAGTCTCTCTGGAAGCAATGGACCCTAAGATGATCTAGTTCTGCGGTTAGCTCTGAGGTGTGTGAGGTGCTGAAGACACAGGACAAAGTGGCCAGGGGAAGGAGCTTTTCTAGAACCTGAGGAGGGAGGAGCCTGTGGCCCCCGAAGATGGACCTGACCACAGACAAGGCAGGCCACCGCCGGCCCCGGGGGGCTCCACGGCCCCCACGCCCAGTGCTTCTCAGGCCTCGTCCCAGCGACCCCCCCGGCTGCTGGTCAGGGCCCAGACCCAAGTGCAAGCTCGCGCCGCGGCTCTGGGTCTGGTCCCCTTTCACCTGGAGGAACACTGCGCCCGGGGCAGCTCTGCCTCAGCCTGTCAGACTGCTCGGTTCTGGGAAAGCTGCTGTGCTGAGGAATGAGGTGAAAAGTTGAGCCTCACTGCACATGCCCCACGGAGCCCTGAGTGGGGCGGGGAGGACAGGCTCCCGCAGCAGTCACGGGGGCCTGGGGGCGACAGATGGGCGAGAGGAGCCCACGGAGCCTGGTGGCGCCCTCAGGCTCAGACGCCCTCTGTGGACAGACCTGCAGAGCAGGTACCACCACGGCGTCCGCGGGAACAAAAGGACGGACTGACGCGGAGCTTCGGCAGGAAAGATGGCCCACGGGGGCTTCGAAAACCGACTCGTGAGCCCTAGGCTCCTCTGCTCTCTCATGCCATGTCCCCACCAAGCCCCAGGGTCCCCAGGTGAGGCTGACAGCCAAGCTGCTGGTAACGGCCTCCTGGCTTCGGAAAGAAGGCCCAGGGTGACGGTGTCACAGGCGGAGGGCTGGCCCCGTCCACTCCCACTGTGAGATGACAACTCTCGTCGCAAGCTGGGACACAGGCTGCCCGTTTAGGCTCCAGAGATACGCCAGCCTGCGGCGTCTCTGGGCCCGGGGGTGGGGGGCGGCGGGTGTGGGCTCCAGGGCAGGGCCCCCTGCTGCGTCAGCAGGGCTGCCCCGGCCCCTCCCGGCGCACATCCCCTGCCGGCACACCCACTCCCGGCACAGCGCGCCATTGTTCGCCGCCGTCAGAGGCCGCCCCGCCCGGCCGGACAGCCCTGCACACTTCCTCTCCTCGCTGTCCCGCCCAAGTGGACGGCAACGCCGCCTCTCCTTTGTCTGAAACAAGACCGTCTGACGGGTGATCACCGGAGACACGTTCACTTTCAATCTTCCTTCGCGGGGCTTTCCTGACCTCAGAAAGGTGGCGCGGCAGGCAGGAATTTGGTTCAAAACACAGGTCGAACAGGTTCCAGGGTAACGTGTTCACAGTTAACACACATTTCATTTGGGAACCACCACATTTGAACACCTCTCTCAAGACGCTGCTTTCTATCACCCCAGATCCGTCCCTTTAAAACACTGAGTTTCGGCCTGAGTGAAGGTGGCCCAT
This sequence comes from Bos javanicus, assembly GCF_032452875.1. Taxonomy (NCBI): domain Eukaryota; kingdom Metazoa; phylum Chordata; class Mammalia; order Artiodactyla; family Bovidae; genus Bos; species Bos javanicus. The sequence goes on along the minus strand of NC_083890.1, from coordinate 51,897,762 downwards.
GTTTAAGTGGCAACACCCAGCCAGGAATTCTTAGACAGTGGGGGAAGCGGGGCGCTGCGCCCTGACACCAACCAGCTGCTTCTCCAGACAGGAGCCCCTGCACGCAGGGACCACACACCATCCACCCACCCACCCACCAACCGGCACCGACGCTGAGTTTACAGGAGCCCCTGCACGCAGGGACCACGCACCATCCACCCACCCACCCGCCAACCGGCACCGACGCCGAGTTTACAGGAGCCCCTGCACGCAGGGACCACGCACCATCCACCCACCCACCCGCCAACCGGCACCGACGCCGAGTTTACAGGAACCCCTACGCGCAGGGACCACGCACCATCCACCCACCCACCCACCAACCGGCACCGACGCCGAGTTTACAGGAGCCCCTGCACGCAGAGACCACGCACTATCCACCCACCCACCCACCAACCGGCACCGACGCCGAGTTTGTTATCGTCTGAGATAGGAAGAGAGTCCTCCTCAAAGAGTTCACAGTTTGGAGAAAAACATGTTAAGAAATGAGTTTAACAAGCTGTTATACATGTTATAATATGGTATGTAGAGCGTATACTGTAGATCCAAGAGAAAAAATTGGAAGCTCAGTGATGGTTAGTACACTGGCCAGAAAAGGCTTCACACCCACGACTATACTTGAGCTGAGGCTCAAAAAGGCTCACACGGCTCAGGTTTGTGTGTGCACGTGTGTGTGACTGTGTGTGCATGTGTGTGTATGTGAGTGCACGTGTGTGACAGTGTGAATACATGTGGTTGTGTGCATCTGTTCATGCGAGTGTTTGAGTACATGTGTATGCAAGTGAGTGCATGTGTATGTGACTCAGTACATTTGACTGTGTGTGTGAGTGCATGCATGTGCATATGAGTGTGTGTGAGAGTGCATGTGAGTGTGTTTGTGAACGTGTGCGGGTGCGTGTGCACTGGGGCCTCCAGACCCTGCAGGTCACCGGGCACTGGGAAGGCGGACATCCCGCAGGTTCTAGGACTCAGCCATCAAGCAGGCCTAACCTTGACGGGCCTGCCTTTGACCGGAGTCTCCATTTCTGAAACCAACCCTTCCCTGGGTATGAGCTACCCCTGCTCTCCTTTATACAGCAGTGCATCCTGTGCCAAGAATAGCACCCCAAATTCGCCTCCTAGGGCTCTGGTCTGGGTAAGGCGCTAGGGTGGCAGACTGCCCAGCGCGGGGCTGGGCAGCCTGGCCGTGGCGTCCAGGGACGACCTCCCAGGAGTGGCCAGTGAAGACACGGCCGAGAGTCTTACCACTTCAGTGGGCCGGTAGTACTTGAGGTCCACAGTCACGTGAATTTTGCCGGTCTCTTTACATCTGCCCACTTCGTTTTCATTCTTCCCTTCCCACCTGGAAAGGAGATAAAGACTTAGTCATCAGCACCTGGTTGCTTGGGAGCACTGGCCAGGGTGCCCGGCGGAGCATGGAAGCGCGTTAACTCAGGAGCGCAGGCCAACGCTAACCCGCAGCCTTAGGGCCTTCCCAGATCCATTTCAAAAGTCAGGGCTTGCCCCGCCTCGTTAGAGACAATCAGAAGTGAGACCTCAGTGAAGAGATTAGCCAGAATAAGGAATTCAGCAATTTTCAGGGCTCTCAAAGACTGTGCTTCTTTAGACTATCCTTGATAAAGTCAATTATTATGAAGTAATCGCTTCTGTCTCCCCCGCCCCCCCCCTTCTTTTTTTTGAGTTTTAGGTGTATTTATTGTAATTTTAACGCATTCCAATTTGGAACAAATTTCATGTCCTAATTAACTGTTCACATCATCCCGGTATTACATACCAGTCACCTTGCTGTACCCAGGCAGCCACAGGCCCCAGTGACAAATCCCAGGTGACTAAACCTCCAAAAACTGTAACGACTCGGTCACTTCCTGCTAAGAAAGGGTCTGCCAGCCTCTCCTCCTCTTACTCAGCCGCGAGGCTCTGTGGACTCGTTTTCCTCTGTAAACACCCACAGTCACCCACCCTTCAGGGTCCCAGGCACAGCCCCCACTGTCACGAGTCCAGGAGGCAAGTGTACGCGTTTCAACATTGGCTTCTCGCTGGAGTTCCATTTTACATTCTCACTTTTACAGAAACAAAGACTCTGGCTTAGAGCTGACCTCTGCATTTCCACAAACCAATACTCAAACAACAAAAACATACTATATAATTTTAATTATTTTCACAAATGAAACTTTTTGGCAAAGAAGGGAATACGTTGCAGGGTAACGTTTGACTCCAATACTTGATCTCAGATCTTTGCTCTATCGGCGGGCAAAGAGTCCTATTACAGGGCAGTCCTGTGCCCCCGACCAGCCACAGGGGGCTTGGAGGGAAGACCAGAGTATCACACTGGCCACTGGGCCACGCGCATTATAGGTGTCGTTGAAGATGGACAGCAAACGTTGATCGCAGTTGTATTCTGGACAGAGGTCGGGTATCAGAGACATAAAGCGGCATCACAAGCTTTATTTCTGATCGACCATCCGGAGATTCTGTGTTTAAATCACTTTCTGACAGCACGGGGATCACATTTCATCGTTGGAGAAATAATCAGTTTGTGAGTACGCTGGGCTTGCCCACAGACTAAAGGCAAATATGAAAAACATCCCACAACACACAGAGAGTTACAGCAGATTATGTTGAACGAACTGGCATTTTCCATGAATTTTCTATTGATTAACTGACTCAAGAAAGGGTGTTTGGCTATTTACTTATTTGGTTTATTTTCTTACCCTTGCCTAGACTTACTTGGCAGGCTCAGAGCTAAGCCTTTGGAACACTCACCTGGACATGCTTTAGCCTAAAGGTGCCGTGAGAGGGGAAGCCTGGGACCCCAGGTGGTTGGAGACCAAGCCTCAGCCCTCAGCCAGCGTCCACAGCACGGGAGGGCAGCTGCAGACCAAGCCTCAGCCAGCGTCCACAGCACGGGAGGGCAGCTGGTGAAGTCAAGGTTCCCAAAGATCGCCTATGTAGCTCTAAAGGCGTCGTTTCCGCGGGCCCTCTCTGTGGGAGCGTTTCTAGTCAACGAAAGGACAGTTGTTCCTCACGAGCATGTTTTAGTTTTATTTTTGTTCACATTTCACACTTGCAAAGAGAAGCAAGCTCACATTCCTTCCTGACGCATCTCAGCAAGTGCTCACCCACACGTAACGTGCACGGGCCACGCTCAAGCGGGAACATGGGCACGCACGACACCACCCCCGCGTGTCTGGACCAGGGGCTGGGGGACTTTTTCTACAGAGCTAGAAACGGACTGTCTCAGACTTTGCCATAAGCTAAGGCTCTGGTACATATTATTCCTTCTTCTCTTTCCCAATACCATCTTTTTTTTTTTTTTTTAAACTACCATTTAGAACAGTAGAAACATCCTTGGAGAACAGGAGAACACAGGCCTTGCTGGGGTTCTGGCATGCAGACCAGTCGTCCGCCGGGTCCAGGGGACGAGTCAGGGACACATCCTCAGCCTCAGCCCTGGGAGGGCATCCGGTTCCGTCCACACCGGCGGGCCAACAGCAGGCTTAGGGTGACCTTCCCCGACAACATGGGCTCGCTGGGCGAGGTGTGGTCCTGGGCCAACATCAGCACTTGTTGCAGCAGCTGAAGTGGGAGCAGCTGGGGAAGGGCCTGCCTGGCAGAACCGAGCAGGCACCTCGGGCGCCTGCAGGGTGAGCTGCCCACACGGAGGTCTCCTCTGCCCCACGCTGCCGGCCGGCCTGGAGGGGCGTCCGTGGCCACGGCTAGGAGCGAAGGGCTCAGAGCAGGACGGAGCCACAGAGCCACTTTCTGGTCTGCTCCAGGCAGAGGCAGAAGCTTCGGCCAAAGGCCAGGAAGCCTTGGGTTGCAACAGTACACGGAGCGCAGCATTCACCAGCGAGACGCAAGGGCAGACCCGCCCTAACAGGTGACTCTGCGCAGAGCGGGCCTGTGCGCGGCTGGTGGGGAGTGAGGATCCCGCTGCTCGGCAGGAGCGCATCCTGCTCACTGGGATGGCGCTCACCATGTGGGATCCCGCAGACTTGAACGGTGAGGTCAACTGCTGGCTCCTAAGGAGTGCTAAGAGCCCAAGACAGCACTGAGAACAGATCTGAGCGCCACATGGCGAGACGAGGGGCAGCTCACACCTCCCTACCCAGGAGCCCCTCTGAGGAGCAGGCGGGGTGAAGCGAGCAGGGACCCCCAGAACCTACAGGGGTCCCTGCAGGAAGCGCTGCTGGAGCGGGGTGGGTGGGGCCAGGAGGTCGGCAGCAGAGGCCCCGGGTGGCTTGGGAGAGGCAGCAGCTCTGGACGGGAGGCTGGCTGCACCCTCTTCTCCTCCTTCCCGACCCACCTGCAGACATGGGTCAGTCTACAAGGGCTGGACCGCGGAGAGAAGAGATGACCTGCATCAAGCAGACAGACGAGCATGAAGGACGGGGGAGGAGCCCCGAAAACAGGCTCACGAGTGGGCAGTGGGTAGGTGGAGCCGGGCAGCCCCAGGTGCTCAGGACGGAGGGGCTCGGTTCCTCCAGAAGCAGGCTGGGGCCCAGACCCCCGGGGCCACATTACCAGGCGGCAGGCTCAGCATTCCTGTGATGGTGGCAGGAGGGACGGCCCTGCGCCCCCGAGGCGGGGTCCCCACGCAGAGAGCACATAGGTGGGCTGTACCTGAGCTCTGGGCACCTTTGGCCCCCAGGGGGTGTGGGGGTCAGGGTACCTCTTTCTAGGAGTGAGGTGGAGGTCAGGCTGGCCCCTTCTGGCGGGGAGGCTAGGGACACCCTCTGGGCTCCATTCTCCAAGCAAACAGCCCTTCAGAGCCCCCAGAGTGACCAGGAGCCCCTGAGCTCTAGGTCCTAGAAACCCCAACCAGCTTTTAGGCCCCCACTTTCAAATATGAGCCAAACACTAAGGCTTGCCAGACACGTGAGGAAAACCACACATATGGAGACAAGAGATCACAAGAGGCAAACTGAAACAGAGCAACTTGGAGGCGACAGAACAAGCGGGAGGTAAGTGACAGGAGAACAGACGGACAGGTTCCAGGCGCCCCCGAGAAGAGCCGCACAGTGACACGGTCCCAGGGGGCAAAAATAAGACACTGTATAAAATAAGGACGATTTGAAAACAAAAGATGCAGGGATTGGAAAAAATCCAGAAGAATTCAAGAAAAGATTTTGAAGACAAAATTGAGGTAATTTCTCAGAAAGTAGAGCAAAAAGACATAGTTATGAAAAAGGAAGATAAAATCAGAAGATGGCCTCAAGAGGTCAGTATAATAGGATTTTCAGAAAGAGAGTGAAGGAAATAATTGTCTTCATATAAATGAAGAAAATGGATCAGAGCAGAAGAACAGACATTTCCAGACAGAAAGGGCCCCACCGAGTACCCAGACGCCAGGTGGGACTAGCGGCCCACGGCACGGGGTTTCAGAACATGGGACAGGGTCGGGAGTGGGGCTCGGCCTCTGGAAGCAGTGCCTTCCAAGTCCTGAAAGAAGGCTGTTTCCAACCAAGAAATGAACGCCGGCCCCTCATTCATGCCGACGACAGAAGAGACATGCTTTCAGATGCTCTGGTCTCAGGAAACCAAACCACGAGGTTTTAAAAAGATGTCGGAAAACAGGGGCTGCCAAGTGTCCACCTGTCCAGGCGGGGTCAGGTGACAAGGTGGCAGAGGGGCCGCTCCAGGCGACACGCCCGGGGGAGCCCGGGGCTGATGGGGCAGGCGAGGGACGGTCCTACGGGAAACGGGGCAAATGCAGAGAAACACGACTGTCGGTCTACGACGAGTGGGTGCCAGGGGCCCCTGGAGCGCACACGGGGTCCGTCCTGACGCTGCGACGTGTCTGTCACGGCTCTGAGAGATGGGGGGGGCGGAGCGCGGGATGCGGGGTGCAAGGGACGGAGCCTCGTCCTGAGCAACAGGCCAGGACAGAAGCCGCAAGTGGAGCAGAGCACAGCCTGGAGTCACAGAAGGGAAAGGCCAGTGACGCGGTGGACGGGCTCCCAGGAAGAGGTGGCAGACACGGGCAGGGCGGAGGCAGACCCCAGACGGCCCAGGCTGGATGGGCTCCCGGGGGCACGGAGAGCAAGCGAAGGGTGGGCCGGGCGGGGACGCTGCGCGAGGAGAGCTGGGCCCTGCGCCTCTGCGAGCCGGCACGGGAGGAAGGGCCTCTCGGTGGGAGGACTGGGACGGCCTCGATGCTGGGGAAGGAGCTGAAGGCAGAGGAGGCAGGGTGGTCTGTGCGCACGGAGGCGGCAGCTGGAGCCTCTGGTCCGTGGAGCGTCCGTGCCAGACGCGGACGGGGGAAGCGGGACTCCGGAGGGCTTCGGGGCGCGAAGGGGGCTCCCAGGGCCCTTGCAGAGTCTCCCCTCCACCCCTCAGCCAGGGTCACTGCCACTGACTCTGGCTCCCGCTGCCACGCCTTGTGAACCAATAACCAACCACAACACAAGGGCTAAACTTTAACCCTCGTGCCTGGGTTCCGGAAGAGGGCTGCCATGGGACTCATCCCCGGGGCTTCCACACCAGGCTGGGTGTGGCACCCAGGCGCACAGTCTGCGGCCTGCATGGGGGGAGGCGTCTGGGGGCTGAGTGGGGAGCGGAGGCCACTGGGGAACGTGAGAGGAGAGCGAGCAGCTTCCCCTCCGTCCCCTCCCCCACTGCAGGCGTCCTCTGCCAGGGGGCGGGGGTAATTATCAGCATCTCCTCTGCATCCCTCATCACCAGCATCACTCAGCTCAGTTCAGTCTCAGTCGAGTCCAACTCTTTGTGACCCCATGGTCTGCAGCACCCCAGGCCTCCCTGTCCATCACCAACTCCCGGAGTCCACTCAAACTCTTGTCCGTCGAGTCGGTGATGCCATCCAACCATCTCATCCTCTGTCGTCCCCTCTCCTCCTGCCCCCAATCCTTCCCAGCATCAGGGTCTTTTCCAATGAGTCAGCTCTTCACATCAAGTGGCCAAAGTATTGGGGCTTCAGCTTCAGCATCAGTCCTTCCAATGAGTATTCAGGACTGATCTCCTTTGGGATGGACTGGTTGGATCTCCTTGCGTTGAAGGAACTCTCACGAGTATCACTGGCATCTATTAAATGGAGAACAGTCTCCTTTCACACTGTCCTCTGTCAGCTTCACCTGCAGGACCTCTGACGGGGGTGATTAGTTCCATGGACAGGGCCCGTGTGGTCCATTCGAGGCCGAATGAGGTGGCTCAAGAGATGAAGTGAGAGAGACTAGGGGCAGCCCCCGCAGCGTGAGCCGAGAGCGGAGGAACACTCAGACCCCCGGAGGCCTCGCTGTGCGCCGCGGGCACCTGCGCCGAGGAAGCACCTGGGCAGCGGCCTGATGGGCAGGTGGGTGGTGATCGGGAGGGGAGAGCCTTGAGCCCCTGGGCGTCCCCAGCAGCTCCTCCGCTCCCGGCCGAGATTGCTCGTCTGCCCCCCACCCCCTTGTCCTCGCCACGGGCCCTGCGTGCCGGGCACTGAGCTGAGCCGGGGCTGAGGGCCCAGGTCTCTGTCCTCCAGGGGCCTCTAGCCTGGCGGCCACACAGGGCAGCGAAAGAGCGGCGGGGTCAGAGGACCAGGCGGCACCCGGCAGGAGCAGCCACGGCCGGGCAGGGCCCTGGGAAGGTCTCCTAGCCGAGACCCCGCAGACAGGCGTGGAGCCCCGGTCCTCGCCCCTCCCCACCACTGCCCACCTGCCCGGAGCAGCCAGGCTGGTCCCGGCCACGGCTGGGTGACTGAGCGGCCTCCGCGCCGGTTCTCAGGCCTCTCCACCACATGGGGGCCTCCTCCTCAGAGCTCCCAGCCTCGTCTCCAGCGTCGACTCCACCTCCCTGCCGACAGCACTCCAATCTCGGTCACGCGGCTGTTACTTCGGAAGTGATGATACAACAGGCTTGCGTGATACCCACATCTGTTTGCATAGATTTGTAAATAATGGCTTCTCCTTATCACTGCATTAAAGCCTGCGCTTCTCAAGGGCAAGCAACGGTCTTGGTTATTTTGGGTGAGTTTGGCTCTGAGAGTAAAAAGGAAGAAGAAAACATGCTGGGAGCACGTGGGTGGAGCACCTGCTCTGTGTTCAGGTCAAAGCCCGTTTCATCAGGTAACTTACAGAGGCAGCAGTCACTCTGAGATCTGATGGATCCCTAGTTAAAGAAAGTAACTGACCTGCTATCCAGAGGATTGCATCAACCGTCCGTGAGAGTTAGCGAGGGCTGCCCCGGCCTCCAAGGCAGACAGCATCAGAGCTGCGTGCACTGCTCATTCAAACACCTGCCACTTCAGTTGAAGCTCATATCGCTTTAGCTGCTATATTTTGTTTATTTTTTTAAATGGGTTAAAACCGTAAGTATCTCAGAAGTTCATATAAACATAAAATGAGGGCTTAGCTTTCTCAAGTGAGGAGATTCCGTCTCAGCAGTGAGTGGAGGCTGGTAAGCAGGGTCCAGTCTCCACACGGACACTTCGGGAGGAGGCTCGGGTCTGCTCAGAGTGTCTCCTCCAAGTTCTCAAGGGGCCCAACCCACGCTCACTTCTCTCCCAGCTCCACAGAAGACGCCAAGTGACGCTATCTCCACCCCTCAGCGTCTGAGAGTTCACTCAACTTGGCTAGACGGTGTGAATGTCAGAGAGGGCAGCCGCAGGCCATCGCGGGGAGCTGGAGCTCCGGGGCGGGGCTGCTGAGAGGAGACGTGGGCCAGCGCGGCCCCAAACATGCGCAAACGTGCGGAACCTTCCAGAGAAAGAAGGCAGACCCCGGACGTTCCTTTGCCTGACTCCGCTCAAGTAGAACCCTAACATACAAGTGAAGAAACTTCCTCAGAAGCAACACACTGGAAGGGTGGGGTTTTCCCACAGAGCAACTTGACAGTCAAGGTTCAGTACATACAACAGGAGGGCTCACAGCAGACACCCGGCCACGGGACACGGGCTTGCTCCTGGGGCCCTGACACCCGGCCACAGGACACAGGCTCGCTCCTGGGGCCCTGACACCCGGACACGGGACACGGGCTCGCTCCTGGGGCCCTGACACCCGGCCACAGGACACAGGCTTGCTCCTGGGGCCCTGACACCCGGCCACGGGACACAGGCTCGCTCCTGGGGCCTGACACCCGGCCAAGGGACACGGGCTCGCCCCTGGGGCCTGACACCCGGCCACGGGACACGGGCTTGCTCCTGGGGCCCTGACACACAGACACGGGCTCGCCCCTGGGGCCTGACACCCGGACACGGGACACGGGCTCGCCCCTGGGGCCTGACACCCGGACATGGGACATGGGCTCGCTCCTGGGGCCTGACACCCGGACATGGGCTCGCTCCTGGGGCCTTGACACCCGGACACGGGACACGGGCTCGTCCCTGGGGCCTGACACCCAGACACGGGCTCGCTCCTGGGGCCCTGACACCTGGACATGGGACATGGGCTCGCTCCTGGGGCCCTGACACCCGGCCACGGGACACGGGCTCGCTCCTGGGGCCCTGACACCCGGACACGGGACACGGGCTCGCCCCTGGGGCCTGACACCTGGACACGGGCTCGCTCCTGGGGCCCTGACGCCCGGACACGGGCTCGCTCCTGGGGCCCTGACACCTGGACATGGGACATGGGCTCGCTCCTGGGGCCCTGACACCCGGCCACGGGACACGGGCTCGTTCCTGGGGCCCTGACACCTGGACACGGGACATGGGCTCGCTCCTGGGACCCTGACACCCAGCCACGGGACATGGGCTCGCTCCTGGGGCCCTGACACCCAGCCACGGGACATGGGCTCGCTCCTGGGGCCCTGACACCCGGCCATGGGACACGGGCTCGCTCCTGGGGCTCTGACACCCGGACACGGGCTCGCTCCTGGAGCTCTGACACCCGGACACGGGACACGGGCTTGCTCCTGGGGCCCTGACACCCGGACATGGGCTCACTCCTGGAGCTCTGACACCCGGCCACGGGACACGGGCTCGCTCCTGGGGCCCTGAGACTCAGACACGGGACATGGGCTTGCTCCTGGGACACCCCCAACCCCACCTGCCTGCAGTCCCCTCTGCGTCCTCCGAGCCCACGGGCCAGAAGCCTCACACACCAACCCACACCCCGCCTCCCCCGGCCCCATCCCCCGCCCCAAGAAACAATCCCTAATTAGGGGAAGAATGTGCACGAACACAAAATGCTTGTTATCTCAGCCAGGAGGCGCTTAGAAATGAGTTTCTTTTTAAACGTATAATAAGGGTTGCCCTTGTTGTTTTGACTGAAAATATAGATACGATACCGCAAACTATGATAAATATTTCCACTGGCGAAACGCCGCCCCCACCACAGCAGCATGCGGTGGTTTTCTCATGGTTGCAGGCTGTTTCTACAACTCTCCTCTCAAAATTTAACAAGATTAATGACAGAAAATTAGTCAAGACAAGTATTGGCCTGTTTGGTTTATGCATCACTTCAAGTGCAAGAAAAAAGCACTTCCTTTTCACGTTACTTATTACCTAATAAGTAATAAGGGGACAGGGAAGCGAGAGGCAAGACTTAACACCGACAACAACCCCGAGAACAACCCCGAGAACACAGCCTCCTCCAAATGCACACATGTACACACACAGGCACACACACACACACGCATGCACACACATGCACATAGACACATATATACACACAGACACTCACAGACGCATAGATACACACACAGACACAGACACACAGATACACAAACAGGCACAGAGATACACATATAGACACACACATACACACACTCTCAGGCATTCACATAGATACACACATACCCACACAGATGCACATACCACACTCACACACACGCACTGCACACAGACGCACACTCACACGAGGAGCGCTGCTCTGACCTGGATTACGCGTGTGGCTAGGTTTTATTAGCATGAATACTACACATTGAAAAAAATAAGAATTTATATATTTCATGCCCCACAACTTTTGGAGTTTAAGACAATGTCAATAAAATGTCAAACTTTATTCCATAAGAAAATGTAAACAAAAAGCGTACCTATTTTTAGAAAAAAGACGTGAAGTTACCTCCACTGTGGAGCGAAGGGCAGTCACTGTTTCTACAGTATTCACTCTAATAAGAACCTTGGAGGTTTATTTAAAGCAATATGGATTTTGAATTAAAAGGGTATTTAAAAACTCAATCCTGACACACGAGACCCATGATACATTTGCAAATCACCAAAGAATATGGATAATTTTCTTGAAACATGCACTATCTTCTTTAACAATGAAGTAGAGGGCATGGAGATGATCCAGATGACTCATTTGCCTGCATATTCTCTTATGTCCTCTTGCTTTTTTTTTCACTTATGTTCCAGCTCCCAGCATTGTATTTAAAATGAAAACGCCAACACATCTGCCTTCCTGTTCCTTATCTCTTCTAATGAATGTAATTAGTCTCCTGCACAATGTTTTCATGCAAAACAAATATATAAGTCTGGTAGTTAAGAAAGAAAATGCAGGTGAATTAAAAAATAATGACACCGAAGATGAGTCTATGGAATTTTTGACATAGAACGTGATTCTATGGGTGGAATTTTTGCTCCCCCTTCTACAGTCTGGAAGCATAATCACCTAAAGTCCGCTACAAACGGGGATGCTGGTCTTGGGTTTACAAACCTTCACCTTCTCTCGGGATCCAAGGGCCAAATGTTTTAAAGGCAAAGTATTACAGGAAAGCACGTGAAGTGTTTCCCAAAAGATGGGCTCCTGGATTTTCTCCCATTTCCAAGGCTGTTTTTGACAGATTGCCATTAAAAGTTTTGAGGTAAGGGAACTACTATATAGATTAAGTGGCTGGAAGAACTGACTTCTACACAACTGTGGAACCGAGTCCCCATCAGTTCAGAGATGACTGACATGTTTCTTGGGCTCCCAGGAGACTTCCATCAAAGCCTGGCTCTCCTCTCGCTCTACAGACCAGGGTTCTGGACCCCCTGGCTCTTGTGCCCTGGAGACCCCCATCAGTTCTTGGTCAATCTCTTTCCACTTTGGAAAAAAAAAACAGGTAGGGACGCCTCCAGCTGTTCAGAACTCTATGTCTCCCCAAGAGCAATCCAAAGTCACTGGAGGCAGGAACGGGGTGTGCAGAGAGTTTCTTCTGTCTCAATTTATCAGATAATAAACTCAGTCCAATGTCTGTTCAATTCAACTAGCACTTAAGCAATTGCTGGAGGCATGAGGGCAGAAAGAAAGAGAGAAGGAACCAAGCCGGTTGCAGGTGCTCCCTGGACGACAGTCCTCATGGAAAAACCTAGAGAGTCTAGGCTTTTCATTTTACAGCAATCTGCCCTCATTCCCACCCTGCATGCCACACACAGACACGCAATCCAACTCTCAACTTTCAAATATTCGTTTTCCGTTACCGACTCATGAAAATGTCGATTTATTTACCAACTGTCTGCCACTGTGCGGGGCAGGATGCAAGGTTCAGAAAGGACCCAAAGCAGGTTCGGCCTCGAGCAGAGAATGCCCAGTCCGCCAGGGAGGGTAAAGTCCCAGGTGACCTAAGATCGCGGTCAGAAGGGGCGATGGCTCGGATGTGGCGACTGTCGGGTCCACCTTGGGCCTGAGGTTCTGTGATCGCCCAGGCTCTGCTGCTCAGAGTGGGGTCCAGGGGCCAGCAGCCCCCACATCTGGCATCCTGGGGGTCCCGTTAGATGCTCAGGCCCCGCCCAGACCTACCAGATCCCCAAGTGCTTCTCAGCAGTTAGCATTGGAGGACTTGTGCTCCACGGGAGACAGGCCAGCCGAAAGATGCCCTAACTCTGATGGTAGGTGAGTTACTCCTGGAGAGCAGGGGTGTTCTCATCACAGCCACAGCCCCCCGGGGCTGGAGCTGAGGGCCTGTCCTCTCCCTCCCTGCCCGCCTCTCTGCTGAGCACGCCCGTAGGCTCCTCCTGGTCACATGAATGTGAGGCGTTGGTGGGACTCGACTGTTTGGAGTCCCAGACATAGCATCAGTTGCCCGCTCTTACTGGTTCCATGCTTTGCTGTCCCTAGCATTCACTGTAGACAAATGTCACTTTCCATCAACACCGTTTCCTCACGAACAGCAAAAACGGCAGAGCACCCGATGCTCCAGCCCGCCGTTCCGCGTGCTGACACGTTTCGCCTGCTCCCCTCCCTGAGAGGCAGGCCCTCACCTCATCTCGGGGTGGGCGGGGTGGGGGCGGTGGGGCCAGGGCCAGGCCCAGGGAGGGGGCAGTGAAGCGGGGGCCAGGCTCGGGAGCGGGGGCGGTGGAGCAGGGGCCAGGCCTGGGGCCGCGCGTGGAGCCCCTCATCCGACGCCATGGCACACTGCGTGCTGAGAGTCCTGGGAGAGGGAGCCGGTGGCGACGGGGAAGGGGCCCTCCAGGCCCAGCTCCAGCTTGGTGTTTCCCTTGCCTGTCGCTGCCTGGCGTCTGACTGTTCGGAATCCGTTCCCAAGGAGGCATGGTCGGCCCGTCAGAAGGCCAGCTGCAGCGGGGCCGGCCCGGAGCGGTCCCGACTCTCCGGCCTGCTCCAGCTGAGATTGGAATGCTGCTCATGGGGCCCGGAGACGATCCAGGGAAGGAAATTGGAAAGAAAACAAACAATTGAATGCAACTTGCAGACAGCGTTCAGAGAGCCATCGTGATTTCATTATCTGGCCCTGAGAAGGAATTCTGTGTCTCAGCCATGCTGTGAGAGCGCGCATCGCTGGCGCTCTGTTCCCACGCCCGGCCACGCGGACTCGGGGCACAGGTGGCCGCCGGGCAGGAGGCTCGGCTGGGGGCGCAGGGCGGTGCTCCGGTGTCTCGGGCCATCGGCACTCACACCCGCTCTCTTCCTGGGAGATTCGGGAAAACGTTTTGGTTTTCGACACTCAAAGGTGATGCTGAATACCACTGAAGCCTCCGCTGGTGGCTTGCTCTGTCATCTGGAACGGCGTGAAGGCCCCTCCTGAGATCTGCCGTGGGTTCTAGCGAGACTACGCCGGGCCTTCCTGCCGCCTCTGGGGATGCGGACGCAGGCTGCAGCGGGGCTCCGAGGGACAGAGGGCACTCCCAGCTGGCAGTCCACGCGGCTCTGTTGTTCAAGTAGGATTTCGATACAGGATCATCTTAAGAAGCGCTGGGTTAAACAACGCCACCCAGACTCCTCACTGGTGATTCTCCAGGAGGGGTTGTAACATCCAGATGAACTGGACACAGGCGCTCTTCTAAGGCATTTCCTCTCTGTGGAAGTCTCAGTGTGTGCAGGTCTGTTGTAGGTACTTTAAAAAAGGCGTTAGCCCAGGGGACCAGGGACAGAAGGCTGAACACAAGATGCCGTCTCCAAAGTGGGAGAACCGCACTGAATCCACAGGCTGATCCCAGGAGAGCTGCGCCTTCCCAGGCCCTGCAGCCACGGACGCGGCGCACCTCCCCACTCGCGCTTTTCTGGTCTCTCCATCGATGTCTTTTAGGTTCCAGTGTGCACGTTCTTTCATGTACTTTATTAAGTTCATCTCTATTTCATTTTTCGGATTCTACTCTAAATGGTATTGTGCTTTTTTTTTTTTAATTCAATTCCCTGTTGTTGAAGGGCAGTACACAGAAAGACAGTTGACTTCAGTACGTAGCCCTTGTATCCCGTGATGCTGCTAAATGCACTTGTTAGTTTTCCTGGCTTTTTGGGTAATTACTTATGTTTCCTATGTACTCCATCAAGCCATCTGTGAATAAGATAGATACACATCTTTCTTTCATTCCTTTTTCTTTTTTTTCTTGTGGCTAAGATCCAGGACAATGTGGAAATGGTTTGACAAAAGCAGACAGCCTTGCCCTGAGCTCCACTTTTAGAAGAAAAGCATTCAGTGTCTCCACATTAACTATGATGTTAACTGTTAGTTTTTCTCAAAGACCATTTATCAGCTTGAGGAAATTTCCTTCAATTTCTAGTGTGTTGAAATTAATTTTTAAAAATAATAGTTGTTAAATTTTATCAAATGTCTTTTCTGCCTCTATTGAAAAAAAATACGGCTTCTTTGTTTTCTTAATATGTTGAATTATGTTCATTTTCAAATGTTAAACCAACCTTGCATTCCTAGAATAAACCCCACTCTGCCGTGGTGTACCGACTTTTTATATATGGATAATTTCAATTTGCTAATATTCTGTTACTATTTTTGGTTTCTATGCTCACTGGAAATACTAGTCAGTATTTTTCTTTTCATGTAACATTTTTATTTTTAGCATCAGGGTAATATTGGCCTCATCAAATGAAGTAGGAAGTATTCTCTCTTCTAAGTGAGTGTTAGGAAGGAAGGGAGTGTTTTCTTCGTTAAACATTAAAAATTCAGTTCTTTAAATACACATGGAACTACCACAATTTATAGATTTTGAATCAGGTTTGCAATTTGTGTCTTTCATGCATTTGCCCATTTTCTCTAATTTGAAAAAGTCACTGGCAAAAATCTGTTCATAGTATTTCCTTACCATTCTGTCAACGTCTGTGGGACTTGTAGGGATGATAACTCTTTTTTTCCTACTATGCATAATTTGTCATCTCTTTTTTTCCTGGACAGAGGTTTATCCACGTTTTGGTTGTATGATTTTCCCCATTATTTTCCTGTTTTCTATTTCATTTATCTCTATTTTTATCTTTGTCGTTTCCTTCTTTCTGTTTGCGCTGGGTTTAACGTGCTGTTCTTTGTCAAGCTTAAGATGGAAGCTGGGCTAACTGGTTCGGGCTCTTTCTTGCGTTTTAACATCAGTGTTCACAGCCACACGCTGCTCTCTAAGCACTGCTTCGGCAGCGCCCCACACATTCTGGTAGGCTGCTTGCATTTTCATTTAATTCATAATCTATTCTGAATTCCCTTGGGATTTCCTTTTTTGACCTGTGAGTTATTGAGAAGCGTGTCAGGTGGTAAGCTCCAGAAATACCAGTTAGGTCAAGGAAGTTTTCTTCTGTATCTGCAGAGGCTTTGTCTACTTGTACTGCAGTTACAAAGAAAGGCGTGCTGGCGTACACAGACATAGAGTTGTCTTTTTTCCTGTCGATTCTGTCGGTATTCTGGAGCACCTATAACTCGGTGTATATACATTTAAAATCGTTATGCCTTTATGAAGAATCAACCCCTTTAAAATACGAAAGGGCTCTTTATTCCTTCTAAGTAAATGAAGTCTATTTCATCCCATATAAATACAGCCACTCCAGTTTCCTTATGGGTAGTATCTGGATGTTTTTTTTTATCTTTTTACTTTTAAGCTATCTATATGTTTATATATAAAATGTGTCTCATGTCAGTAGCATACTGCTTTTTTATCAAGTCCAACTTTATCGCTCTTTTGATTGGAGAAGCCCCGTCTGCTGTTTGCTCTCGCCCCTCTTTTCCAGCTTCTTTTAGATGAGTGGTTCCCTTGCATTTTGACTCCAGCGTTGGCTCGTGGCTATTTTTCATTTTGTTTCGTTTTAGTAGTTTCTCCAGAGTGTGCAGCACATACTTTAACTAATTGCAGTCTGTCTTCAAATAATTTCATGCCAATTCCCATCTGGTGTCAGAATCTTACAACAATATGATGATGCAATGCTTCCGTCCCGTCCCCGCTCTCAGAGCTGCTGCTGTCGCACAATTTATTTATATATGTATTAGAAACCACAAATGCATTGCTGTTATTTGTACTTTCAACAGTCAATTACTTTTCAAAGAAATTTTAAAGTGAGGGAAAAAACTTATATTTTCCCACATTTTGGCTACTTCTCCTGTTCTTCATTCTTCTGTTTTCCTTCCATCTAAATGTTTTGCTGGTGACGAACCCTCACAACCTCTGCCTATCTGGAAAGTCTTTAACTCGCCTCCATTTCCGAGATGGTGTCCCCGGGCACAGACCTCGAGGCTTAGGTTTCTTTCTGCAATTTAAGGATGCTGCTACAAGGTCTTCTTGCCTTGCATAGTTTCTGATACCAAAGCTTTCTTATTTTTGTTCCCCTCAACATAATTGTACTTTTAAAGTTTTCTCTTTAGCATTTATTTTCAGTAATTTGGGAAACTTGGGGCTGTTATTTAATTCTTTTCCTGTGCCCTCTCCCCACTTTTTCCCCAAGACTCTGATTATACACGTTAGGTTGTCTGATTTTGTCTCACAGGTTAATCAAATCAAACTCAGTTTTTTCCCTCCAGTCTGTTTCTTCCTGTGCTTCATTTTGGATTATTTCTAGTACAACATGTATAAGTTTACTAGCTTTTCTCCTGCAGCGTCTACTCTGTTCTCAATGCCAACAGTGAGGTTTCATTTCAGATACTTTATTTTTCATCTCTAAAGGTTGCATTTGGCTCTTATAAAAAATACACACATTTCCTTATCTCTCCTCACTATACTCATGTTTTTCTTAATACATTTGACCGTTGCAGTGGCTGCCTCACCTTCCCTGTGAGCTCATACCACTGTCTTCATAATCTGTCAGTCTGTTTTTGTTGATGGATTTTCCTCTTGGTTTTAGGTCATTTCCCACTTGGTGACACTCCTGCTAATTTTTGATTGAATGCTGAACGTTAAGAAAATTATGCGTCTGAGTCTAGACTTTACTGCCTTTCTTTGAAGAACACAGGGCTTTGCAGTGGTTGCAGGCTCAGTGACTTGTGAGCCCTGGAAGTCTGTGCGTCAGCTCCGCTGGCCTGGCCCTAGAGGAGCCTCCACTCAGGGTCACCCCACCTCCGAGCTCGGGCCTTCTGGGGACTCACTCCGTCCTCTGAGCAACAAGCGAGGTGGCTCGGTGGCGGCTGCAGCTCGCGAGCCTCCCGGCCTCAGGAACGCCCGGAGAAGCCTTCAGTCCCATGCCCGGGTAGTTTCCTGTCCAAGCCTGTGGAGTCTCCTCGTGTTTGGCAGGAGCTCAGCGGGATCCTGACGCACATTTCTGGAGCTCCTTTGCTTGCAGATGGCACCTTTCTAGAACCCGTCCACACCATCCACAGCCCCGGGCTCTGAGCCCTGACCCCCGTCTTCTCTGCAGGCGCGCCTCTTCCTCCCTCCCAGGTGGAGGCCATGCCTCCAGGAAGCCGGGTCCTGCAGGGCTCGCCTCGCTGGTTCCTTTCCTACCGGGGCCCACGGCCCTGCACTGCCGGTGCCGAAAGCTGTTCTATGTGTTTCATAGTCTCCTAGTTTTTCAAGGCAGAGGTTTAACCGAATTTCTGTTATTCCGTCATAGTTAGAAGTGGAAGTCCTTTCTTATATTTTAAAACTAAACCTTGGGAAAATATTTGGCAGATCCTCAAGAAGTTAAACACAGAGTTACCATAAGACCCAGAAATTCTACTCTTTAGGCTTTTACCCCCAAAGAACTGAAAGCAGGGACTCAGATACTTGTATGTTCACAGCAGCACAGCTCACAATAGCTGAAGAGGAGCAACCCAGCTGTTACAACAGATAGATGAGCAACACGTGGTCCAACCGCACAACGGAATATTACTCAGCCTTAAAAAGGAGCGACATGCTGACGCAAGTTACAACAGGGACGGACCTTGAGGACATCAGGTCCAGTGAGACGAGCTCGTCACAGAAGGACAGAAACTGTCATTCCACTTACACGAGGTCCCTGGGGTCCTCCAACTCAGAGACTGAAGCAGAACTTTTGTTGCTGGGGCTGGGGGAGGGGTGGAGAGCAGGTGTTTAATGGAGACGGAGCTTCCGGGTGGGGAGGCGGGCGGGCTCTGGGGACGGTGCTGTTGGTCGCGACTGTGAGTGCACTTAATGCCACTGACTCGTGGCCCCAAACGACGGAAATGGGAGACCCTATGCCATACACGGGCTTCCCAGGTGGCGCTGGTGGTAAAGAACCCGCCCGCCAGTGCAGGAGACACAGGAAACATGGGGTTCGATCCCTGGGTTGGGAAGATCCCCTGGAGAAGGGCATGGCCACCCACCCCAGTTTTCTCGCCTGGAGAATCCCATGGACAGAGGAGCCTGGTGAGCCACAGTCCATGGGGTCCCAGTGTCAGACACGACTGAGAGACCAGGCACGCATGCACGTTACACATACCCTCAATAAAACAATCACGGAAAAAGAGGCTTCCGTCTATAATGCTGCTGCTGCTGCTGCTGAGTCGCTTCAGTCGTGTCCGACCCCATACACGGCTGCCCCCCGGGGCTCCCCCGTCCCTGGGATTCTCCAGGTAAGAACACTGGAGTGGGTTGCCATTTCCTTCTCCAATGCATGAAAGTGAAAGGTGAAAGTGAAGTCGCTCAGTTGTGTCCGACTCTTAGCGACCTCATGGACTGCAGCCTACCAGGCTCCTCCGTCCATGGGATTTTCCAGGCAAGAGTACTGGAGTGGGGTGTCATTGCCTTCTCCGTCTATAAGACTGCCCCTAAATCTTCCAACAAAAATCTGACTTCAAGATTTGTGTAATTAACAAGTGGATGAAGTGTGTGGATTGTTCTGGTATGAGGGGTAGTGCTGGCTGAGGACCTCAGTGAGACCCACGAACTGGATGCTGCTCACAGCCCAGTGGGATCTCCCGGCCGCCCTGTGCCCACGCTCGACAGTGTCGCTGGTCACGGGGAAAGCACACGGGGTCCATGGGATGGGGCCTCGGGTCAGCAGCCCACTCTCAGTGCTTCAGAGAAAAAGGTTTTGCTGGTAGTATGTTTGAAATTGACCTGTAAAGTTTTGTGGTTTCAAAAATTTTAAATATATAGTGAAAGTATTAAAAACAGAGACTGTATAATGTTCTCACATTGATCTGTTTAGAGGAATTAGTGACAGTAAAATCCCAGTAAAGCATGTATAAACCACGGTACAAAATTTGAAGTTAAAAAATTAAAGAGCTTAAAATCATACTTAAAAATTAAAAAGATAAACTTCTGAAAGACTGAGCTTAGGCGGTGTCAGCGGGACAAAGCATCTGCTTCCTGCTCTAGAAGGGCAGGGGAGAGGCAGACTGCAGGCAGGCAGAGGGGCGCCCGTGAGGCCTACTCACACGATGGTCTTCCCGATGTGCAGAAACGACTTCTCCACGAACTCCCGCACGCTGTGGACCTCCCCCGTGGCGATGACGAAGTCCTCGGGCTCGTCCTTCTGCAGCATGAGCCACATGGCCTGAGGAGAGAGGCGGAGCGGGTGAGAGCTGCACGCTGCCCTAGAGACAGTCAGGGCAGCACGCGCACCCCCGCCGGGCCATGCCGACAACCCTCATACTGAGCCCCCAGGAAGCCCGACACACACACACATCCACGCAAGTGCGTAACTGAACCACCTTGCTGCACACCTGAAACCAAGAAAGCGGAAATCAACCTCAATAAAATGTTTTCATCACTCGCACCCACGTGTTTTTTTTTAACTTATTAATTTATTTTAATTGGAGGCTAATTACTTTATAATATTGTGGGTTTTGCCATACACTGACATGAATCAGCCATGGGCGTACATGTGTCCCCCTGTCCCGAAGCCCCTTCCCACCTCCCTCCCCATCCCAACCCTCTGGGTTGTCCCACTGTACCAGGGACCCCCATTTTAAATAAAGCAGGTAAAAGCAGTAGGCGCCCCCTTAGAACACAGAGCCCACTGGCAGGTACACTCAACTTTTGCTTTCACATTGAAAGAGAACTGTTGGTTGGTGTCTCCCTGGCTGCTGTTAGACAAGCTGACAAATACATTTCTGAGGTCAACGGAGCAGCTAATTTTCTTTTAGAAGATGCAATCAACAAAGTTCAATTCTTCTTTATCCATCTGAATTTACGGTAGCCTTCTAAAAAATACAATCGTGGTTATATCTCCTGTGCTCGAAATTTTTTCTCGCGACTATTTTGCATTTTGGGCCTACTTCCAGACTGTCTTCAATCGTATTTTTGTCCTACGGAAGAGGAGACTTCTGGCCGTTTCACATGCCGTGGCGCTGCAGCTCATGTGGCGGTAAGCGGGGTGATGGAGACAGCCCGCGTCAGGGACGCAGTGAGACGCCAGATGAGGGCGTCCTGCAGGACAGGGCTTTGTTCACGGCCACAGACTGCAGAAAGACCGGCGGTTTCATGCTGTATTATAGTTAATGAACTCAGCTGCAAGACTTTTTAAAATTTTATTTTTATTTATTTGGCTGCACTGTGTCTTATGTGAGACATGTGGGGTCTTTTCCCTGACCAAGGATCGAACCTGAGCCCCCCTGCATTAGGAGTTCAGAGTCTTAGCCACTGGAGCACAAGGGGAGTCCCAGTTGTAACACTTCAAAAATTTTATATGAGTTATATTAATAATAGAGCTTGACCGGTTTTAAAAAGGCACAGAATGCAAGCTCTTCTCTTCATCATGATGGCACGCCTGGCCTGGGAAGCTTGTGCTTCAGTGGCCCTCGCAGTGTCGGGGCTGGGGCCCCGCACCCTGGCTGTCCGCTCCTCGGGGGTGCCCTGCTCGTGGGCACCCGCGCAGGTCGGGCCCTCCTGGTGTCTCTTGCAGGAGCCTCCCAGCCTGCCTGCCTTCCTCCCGTGGCCTGACGCAGCAGTCTCCTGGGTCTCCCTGGGGCGATGGCTCCCACGCTGACTTCACTGCAGCCACCTCCCCGATGAAGGGACCATCCCGCCTCCCAAACACACGAGCTGGGGCACAGATGCAGTGAGCACACACATGCGCACACACACTTTCTTCAAAATACTTTCAAAGTTTTTAGGAAAAATCAAATTATGCTCCTGGATAGAATTTCTATTTGAACGTTTTTCTGAGGGATTAGTATATACACTTAAGTGTGTTTTACTCAAATTTCCATTCTAAAAATAACATTTCAAATGGGTCTTTCAGGACTGCTCAGCTTATTTTATTTCTTTTGAACACTATGTTGGGGCTCAAATGGTTTTGAAAAAAATCATATTTTGAATCATGTGAAAGAAAGTGAGGACAGCTAAAAACAAAAGGAGAGCACATGGTGACTGGCCGGGGCTGGGCCACGTGAAGCGTGGGTACCGGCCCCGGGGCGGGCTCGTCCCCGCCGGGAACCCGGGGTCACCAGGAGCCTGTCCCTTCGCTGGACTGAACGCCAAGAATCTGCCCTCTTCTTTTCCAGCAGACCGTCCGTGGCCTCTGACCTGCCGTCTAGGCATTTCCTGTGAAGTTCATACTGTCCCAGACTGCAGTCTGGGAATGGGAAGGGAAAGGATATACAACTCCAGATTTATTTGTTATTCCTGAGCAGTTTACTGGTCTTAACAGAGGGAAAG
The DNA here is from genome assembly GCF_032452875.1 of Bos javanicus. Classification (NCBI taxonomy): domain Eukaryota; kingdom Metazoa; phylum Chordata; class Mammalia; order Artiodactyla; family Bovidae; genus Bos; species Bos javanicus. The sequence continues at coordinate 51,875,603 of NC_083890.1, read as the reverse complement.
GGCTTTGTCTGAACTTCCACTGAGCATAGCGGATGGTCCTTGACTGGTGACGGGGGCCGGGTGACACCCGGGTCAGCAGGCGAGCGAGCTCATGTCTGGAGTGGCCGCGGTCAGCGCTCTGCCCCCAGGTCGCGGCAGGCAGCCCACAGGGATGCTCGCCCAGCCCGACACAAGGGCCCCTGAGTGGGAAGCGATGGCCCGGCCTCTGCACATAGCTGGGCACGGTGACCTGGTCCACTTCTCCCTGGACAGACGGTGCGGCTGAGCAGGGTCCACCTCCACATGCCTTCCTGATCACGGGCAGGAGGGGTGACCCGTGATCGGCCCGCGGCTTCCGACACAGAAATGCTCCAGAGGGGACAGGCTTCAGACATCAGGGTCCAGCCCCATCTCTCCAGGTACGAGGGGCCCCATGAGGATACAACAGACGTACCCACGTCCTCACACACTCATCACCTCCGCCCTGACCTGATCACCAGGGCAGATGAAAACCTCGCCTGCTTCTCACGTTTTCACCTGTCCCACGGGGAGGAAAGACGCCAGTGCAGGGGCGCACCGAGGCTGGAAATTCCTCCGCAGAGAACCGTCCCTTGATGGCAAATGGACCCTTCAGCTGTCCAGCCGCATCTCATGGCACATGGAGTCGGGGAGACCTGACCCAGGTCACTGACATCGGAGGGCCAAGTCTAGATGGTTATAGATATTCACTCCATCTGGAAGTGTGTTTTCTTATAACCATACAATTAACCTAGCTATTTTACAAATCTGATTACAGAAGTCAAAATAAAACTTTGATTTAAAAAATTTTCAAAAAAAAAAAAAGAACCCTAAAGCCCTCCTCTCCCACGCCTGCTTGTTGGATGTTCAGGTCACGGACACGTAAGTCCGGGGAGGGGCCCCGCCTCCCTGGGCGCGGGGCTCGGGCGGCTCCCACTGGGCCAGTGGAGAACAGCTACAGTGCACCGCTGGCCAGCGGCCCGATTCCGCACACGCCCTTCAGAGCGCGGGGTGTGTTTGTCTCCAGAACCTGGGTTCGGCGGTTGCTTCCACCTCGCCGTTAACCTCCGGCTTGGTATCCAAGCCACAGACACTTATTAACTGAGCTGTCATCCGTGAATAACGAGATGTGTTAATCAAGGTTCTGTTTAACTCTGTCCAGTGGACTGCTGCGTCTCAGCCTTGTGCCTGTGTGGTGTGCTTCATGGGCCCCCGTCATGGAAACGGTGTAAACATACACACATGCTTACAAACACACACGCATGTACACACATACATACACACATGTACATAAAACAGCGGAGAAAGCCCGCAAACTATTTCTACTGAAAATCAGAGTCATTTGAGAAATGGAGATAAAATTCCCCGTAGAATGTTCTAAGTGTGGAACTAGGCACATGCATTTTCTTTAAGTTCATTCAGTAGCTGTCTCCATGACGACAGCCTGGTGTTCTTAGCTTGAATCAGGACGTCGAGGAGTCCTGGGCAAGGCTGGGTCTTATGTTTGTGGGACCCACAGCGGGAGGTTGAAGGCTACCCCAGGGTCGGGGGAGCACCCCTTACTCTGACATAGTTGGGGAACAAATACAACTACGTTGAGAAAATCATTTGGCATAAAATCAAAACCTCAATCTAGTAATTTCTTCATGGGCAAAAATACTGAGGCTTGTCGAGTCCTTTGATTAAGGGCCTTTTAGACATTTTAAAGATACAAACTTACTAGACAGGAAAAAAATCATTAGATCATAAATTAAAAAAAAACCCCAAATAATAGAACAAACTTAGAAGGCTCTCTAGCTCTCGCTACGAACGGTCATTCAACACTGGTACCGACGCTCTGAAATGGACTGGGCCAGCAGTGCCCTGCCCTGGCGTTTGTTCCAGCCACACCCACGGACCTGCGAGGTCCGAGGCGGGGGAACCACAGCCTGGTCGCCCTAGTCCTAGGGAATCTCCCTGACCCGGTGTGTCTGGAGCGCCGTCTGCTCTCTGTACACGGGAGCCAGGTACCACGGCCGTCCCTCCTCTGCTCTCCGCGGACCCTCCGGCCGTCCCTCCTCTGCTCTCCGCGGACGCTCCGTCTCTGTTTTCCCGGGCGCAGCAACCACGCGCGTGCAGGGCCTCTCCTCCTCTCAGGTCTGTTGCGAGCTGCCCGGTCACATTCATGCTTGTTCTTTTCCACATTCTTTTATCTGATTTCCTTTTGCTTGTTCCTTTGATTGTTTCTAATAACATTTATTTAAATTTTCTTTCTAGTGTGGCTGCAACATCGTGAGTGATTTTCTCTTGTCCACGCCGTTCCTGACTACTTCAGCTCAGCTCTTTCGTTCATTTCATTTATTTCCTTCAAGTGTGGAATCTGCAAACATTTTCTTAAAGGGCCAGAGAGTAAACACTTGAGGTTTCTGAGCCACAGGCTGAACCACAAGCACTCAGCTCTGCGGCCGGAGCTCCGAAGGGCCACGACAGCTCAGGGACAGCCTGTGCGGCTGCACTGCTACAGAACCGGCGCCTGGCCCACCGACGCTTACCTGTCCACCTTGGCTTCTAGCAAACAGAACCGGACTGTGCTGCCTGTAGTTCCTCTGGATCCTGGTATTTTCCTCTGACGCTGCTGCTTGCGGTCAGCGTGCATGCCTGCCTGCGTGTGGGGCCCTCGTATTCCCCGGCAACCCCGTCCCCAGGCCACTCCCCTTTCCCACTGTTATTATTTGCTGCAGAACCGCATGAGGAAGAGCAGAAAAGCACAGGGTGGGCCTGCTGCCCCCTCAAGGTTCTCCCCAGACACTCTCTCCAGAACCACTACACTCCCCACTGGGGCACACTTCCCCTCTCTTCCCAGCATCGGGCTGGGGAGCGTGGCCACTGGGCAGCCTGGCCGCAAATCAGTCTGCATCCTCGGCCCAGAGGCCCAGCCTGACAGGGAACCTGGTGTCTCCTGCAGCAAACAGTGGGCACTGACTGGACATTCTCTAGCCCTCCGTAACCCTCATGGCAGAAAGTGGAGAAGAACTAAGGAGCCTCTTAATGAAACAGAAAGAGGAGAGCAAAAAAGTTGGCTTAAAACTCAACATTCAAAAGATGAAGATCATGGCATCCAGTCCCATCACTTCATGGCAAATAGATGGGGAAACAATGGCAACAGTGACAGACTTTATTTTCTTGGCTCCAAAATCATTGCAGATGGTGACTGCAGCCATGAAATTCAAAGACACTTGCTCCTTGGAAGAAAGGGTATGGCCAACCTAGCCAGCATATTAAAAAGCAGAGACATTACTTTGCCAGCAAAGGTCCATCTAGTCAAAGCTATGGTTTTTCCAGTAGACAGGTACAGATGTGACAGTTGGATTATAAAGAAAGCCGAGCTCCGAAGAATTGATGCTTTTGAACTGTGGTGTTGAAGAAGATTCTTGAGAAGACCTCAGACTGCAAGGAGATCCAACCAGTCAACCCTAAAGGAGATCAGTCCTGAATGTTCATTGGAAGGACTGTTGCTGAAGCTGAAGCTCCAGTACTCTGGCCACCTGATGCGAAGAGCTGACTCACTGGAAAAGACCTGATGCTGGGAAAGACTGAAGGTGGAAGGAGAAGGGGACGACAGAGGATGAGATGGTTAGATGGCGTTACCGACTCAATGGACATGAGTTTGAGTAAACCCCGGGAGCTGGTGATGGACAGGGAGGCCTGGTGTGCTGCACTGCATGGGGTTGTGAAGAGTCGGACTCGACTGAGCGATTGAACTGAACTGAACCATACGTAATATCATTCTGTGGGGCTTTTAGGATTGAAGACTAAGCTGAGCAAATTCTAGAGCCAGACATGCATGCCCAGCACAGCATACTCGGAGTGGGTGCATCAGGTTACGTGACCATGTAAACAGTGTAAGAAAGAACCACGACGGAAGATGCAAAACTAACAATGGCACCCTGGCCTCGAGCTGCTCAGGACTCAGAGTTCGGCAGCAGGACTGGGGCGGCGGCTGCGCCCTGCTCCCGGGCTGCGGGCCAAGTGGCCTGACCGCCTGGTCCTCGCGCTGGACACACCCGCTCTCCTGCACCTGCCCTGCCTCCGTGGCCTCCCGGCCAGTCTGCCCCCACCTCCTCAGAAAACAGAAGCTGCAAGGCCTCCTCTGGCCTTGTGAGGCCTTGGCCTGGAGTGACCCAGTGTCCCCCCACTCTGTGGACAGGCTCAGCCCAATCCCAACAAAGGGGAAACACCGCCGTGAGAAGTCAAGTTGCACAGTGAGAGGCACTCGGGGTGAGAGGGCGGTCCTGTGATGACCGGAGCTTCAGCTAGTGGGTCAGCACCGCAGTGGAACTCCGTGCTTGCCTTTAACAGCGGCATGGCTGGCTCTGCCGCCGCGTCTCTGCTCAGCACTGTTTGCCTTTAACACCCTGTCAGGCCCCCGAGAGGGACAGGAGCCCGGGAGTCAGGCTTGGCGGCCCAGCCCAGGCTCCCGGACTGTCACAACACGCTTCCCAGAAGTGCTGCTTCCTGGAGCCCAGCCGCCTACCTGGACCAGGTGCTTCCAATTACCTGCTCCCACGCGCACGGCCTGCGAGCCACCCAAACCCGCTCCTGGCTCAGCGGGGCCGCCAGGAGCTGTGGGCTCGGGGCAGGAAGTGACTCCACACCCATGGCCACCTGCCGGCCGCCCTGGCTGCCCGTGGCTCCCTCGCAGAAGCCAGCCCTGACTTCCCAGTGACCTTCCCCTCCAGCCCGTCCTGACCACCTGGCCCTGCCCCTCGGCTGACTCTGACCTCTGGAATCCAGCTTCTGGGCTGGTCCTGGGCGCCCACGAATGGCAGGCGTGAGTCTCACCACCCCAATAACCATTGTCACTGGTAAATAAACCCATAAACACATCAGGGTATGTGCACTAGGGAAATACAGATTGTACTTTCTTTACAAGCTCAGTTTCCTTAAAACAGTGCTGCCCCAACAGCAGTATGATACAAGCCACACATGCAACTTAGGTTTTTCTATGAGCTACAATGAAAAAGGTGGGAAAAGTGAAGCTTGTTTCAATGTCTTAGAACGCCCCACGCGGCACCTTGTCATTTCAGCACAGAACACCCTCAAGGTATTTCACGCTACTTGTCCACGCAGGGCCCTGGCACTCCTACTGTGGTCACAGCACCCCTGAGTTCAGACAGGCATCCCTCACATGCTCAGGCCTGGTGGGCGCCTGCTGGGCATAGGCGGCAGAGCCGTCCCGGGGGAGGAGAGCTGAGTGGGCAGCGCCTCGTCCTGCTGCTCTGCCTGCAGGCCCAGGAGGTGGCCGCCCCGCTGGCGGCACAGCTGCAGGACTGACCTCTCGTCCCTCCCTCGTCACGGCCTCCACGCCGCCTGCCTCTTCCTGGAGTGACCTCACCGGTGAAGACAGACCTTGAAAAGTCGTCCCATAGCTCCCGGCTGATGACCATCAAACACGTGAAAGCTTGCGTCGTGACTGTCAGATGGGCAGCGATTCCCTCCCCACCCACCCCGTGGGGACAGCGGGGAGTGAAGACCCAGAGGACTCTGATAGGCACGATGGCGCTGAGCGCTCAGAGAGAAGGCTGGCTGCTCGAAGCAAATCTGGGTGCCTCAGAGTCACCCAGAAGGGGCCTGTGCACCCTGTGGGCCTCCACCAGCCCCCGTGAGGCTGACCCCGCAGCCTGAACACCTGTACTTTAACAGGTTCCTGGGAGGTTGCCAGCGCCAGTGTGGGAACCACAAGGAGAATCCAGGCTTGTTGAGGGGCTCAGACGTGGAGTCAGATCACCTGGGTTAGACCCCCATTCCAGGAATCACTGGGTAACTTTTCAAAAGTTGCCTAATCTTCCAGCACTTCAGAAAAATGAGAATAAATGGTGCTGGCCTCAGAGGGCTGCTTTTAGGATTAAATTAGTTAATATCCCTGGTGGCTCAGCTGGTAAAGAATCCACCCGCAATGCGGGAGACATTGGGTTTGATCCCTTGGTTGGGAAGATCCCCTGGTGAAGGGAAAGGCTACCCACTCCAGTATTCTGACCTGGAGAATTACATGGACTGTATAGTCCGTGGGGTTGCAAAGAGTCAGACACGACTGAGCGACTTTCACTTTTCACTTTCATGAAAACTGCCGGGAACAGGGGCTGGGGAAGAGTGAGTGCTCGAGGACTGTGGTTTACCGTGACGACAATGCTGACTACATAGCTGGCGAGGGCTCCTGGTATCTGGAGACGTCAGCTCCTCTCCAGGAGGGGAGAGTAGAGGGTGGAGAGGATTTAATCCCAGTTCTGTTAGTCAGAGCCACAGACTTTCATAGCTGGAAGGGACTTCGAGGTACCGCCATTCAATTCCACTCATTTAGAAGGTGGGCTAGCAGCTGAGAGCAAGGAGGCGGGGTGACCCGTCTGAAGCCACACAGCAGTTCAGCTGGCGGCGGGACGAGAGGCTGCACCCCTGTTCATTCCTCCTCCAGGCGCACTCTGCTCCCACACGCCTTCCTGTGGGAGCGCCACACACGGCTGCTAGGAAGCCCGCGTGGGCCTCTGTGCGCCCGCCCGGGGACTCGACCTGCTGGTCGGCAAGCATTCACGGGGGCCCTCAAGGTGCCGGCCTGGAGGACGCAGGGCGGGGAGGGTGGGCAGACACGGCAGATGCCCTGTCGGGCTCAGGGACGTCCACACTTTATGCAGGAAACAGCTTCAACGGGCCGATATTTGACTTGGGGAAGGGCTTCTGAGAATAAACTCCAGGGAGCCTCCAAGAGCTGTCAGGCGTGGGGGCTTCCTCAGCCTCCGTCCTGAGCACGCCCACGGCCCGCGGCTCAGGATGCAGGGGCGTGCAGCCCGGGGGCTGTCCTGGGGTCTCCCCACCTCCCAGCCATTTTCAGTGATGGAGACAGACTCATTCTGGGTCAGTCAGGGTCTCAGAAAAACCTGTGTCCAGGGGCCCAGAGCCTGCGTGGCCGGCCCTGGGTACCACAGATGCCCAGCTGTGCTGGGGACAGCGGCTGGCTGAGGCTGGGGGGGCCTGGGGCAGGAGCGCCTAGGCCCAGGGTGGGAGACCCAGACGTGACACACGGAGGGCGGGGAGCCACAGGCCTGGGGGGCTCGGCGGGGGGCTTGGCAGGGGGCCCCCTGACCAGGCCTGGGAGGCACTGACTCCCTGGACTCTCCGAGCTGGCTTCCGGCCCCAGTGCACAGGCTGTGAGGACGATGGGGGCCCAGCCCCTGGGTGGGGGGCGGCCGCACGGAGGGCGGCATTCAGCACTCAGGAGGCACCCGGTTCAGGGCCCGTGAGGATGCCACGCGGGGTGATGGCCGGCAGGGGTGGGGGGCAGGGGCACACTTCAGTATGGGCCCCCAGAACCGGCACCTGCCTGCCCCTTCACCTCAGGACTTCAGTGCCTGCCTGTCCAGCGTCCCAGGGACCACCTGGCACTCACAGCATCCTCCTAACGGAGGCCAGTGGCCTGGCCACCTCATTCACCGAAACTCACTTCAAACGTGTTTCCCACAATGTTCCGATTCACAAAAATCAGGATTTCAGCTTAAAAGTCATCCTCCCCTCAGTACTCCTGAAGCTACGATGAATAGATTTAGATTTAATCATCCCGTCTTTAACTTTTGGTTGTTAAATATAAGACACCCCAGCACACACCGTATGTAAGCTTTGCTCTTCTGGGAGGTCAGGTCACTCATATTAGCTCGGTCCTGCCCACGAGCACAATGTTTCTGTTATAATTATTTCCTAGATGCTGACTCAGCAACGTCCTTGATTGAAAGAGATGGGAAGGGAAGCCAGTTACATTTAAGAAAACATTTCTTGTGACAGTAATATTGGAGCTGAGTGACATGGGAGGAGGGGAATTCCACTAGATAAAAAAACCCAATAGTCTACAGATGACACTCCCACGACACTGCTGAAAATTAAGCAAAAAGCTCCTTAATGTTCTCCAAATTAAAAAAGAAAAAAAAATCAAGAGAATTCCTAAAGGTTTGATTACTTTAAAAACTCATAGGACAAGAGATTTTTTTTTTTTTTGAGTCTTTATAACTTTAAATGAAGTCTGGAAAATCAGGTCTTTGATAAATTGAATTAATATTTTCAAGACAGTTAACATATCAAGTAGTTAAAAATTCTAAAATTCACCCCTTACCTCCTAGTATCAAATCAACATAAACCTCTTAGAGAAGCTTAACTCAAATTACCAGATTCTGGAGAACAAACCTTTATTTCTTGGTGACTAAAATTTTCAGTTGTTTGACCAGTACCAATGACTACTCAAGACCCAGGATTAAGAAGAAAAAGTTGTGGGATCCTATGAAACACCAGAGGTGGTTCTCCCGGCAAACGCTGTCGGCAGGGGCCATGGGGCCATCTTTTCTGTTAACACAACATTTTCACATTCATTTCATATGAATGAACAATGTCTGCACTGTCTTCCTGAACACTAATTTAGTGTTGTATTTTTTTGCAGTGTCAATGAGTGTCAAAATATTGTTCTTCTAATACATGAAAGTATTTGCATGGAGCTTTATGACTGATCTTCAGATGTTAGCCAGAGGCAAAATGAAACAGAGACACTCCAGTTGGGAAACCTCCTCAGCAACGAAAGGCAAGCTTTTAACATATTCTGCCTTTCTGCCAATTTTTTTTTTTCCAGCTGCACAATGGCTTATTTACCCTGCAACTGGTGAAATTAAAAGCATTGTCAGAAACAGCAAAACTACATTTCAACAGTAAGACCAAAGGATTCCATTTCCCTGGAAATGAAACAGAAAGTTTTCAAGGAGGAAGACAAAATTCTAAGAGCCTGACGTGAATTAAAATACAAACCACATCCACCAATTACAGAGAAGCCAAGTAACACGTGCGCTTCAACAACGAGCTGAGAGACACGTGGGCAGCTCGCCCTAAGTCACGCGTTTCCGCATCATCTCATGCTTAGATGCTCCACGGCCTGGAACCGCGTGCACTCATCCCAGTTCCTAAGGAGAACAGGGCCACTGGGCTCTCAGTCTCTTCAGACCTGAAGGCCCCGACCAGCTATCTGATGGGTTTCGATTCCGCTCTCCTCCTTCCCACTCAGGATCTGGGCATGGCGGTTCTGACGGGAAAGGCGCAATGCCTCTCACAGGAGCGCGGGTCCGGCCACAGCTTACTCACCACGAAACTGCGGTCTGGGCCGCGGCGTCGGGAGAGCGGGCCCGGGGCGGGAGCCAGGACAGGCAGTGAGGCCGCGCTCCACCACAGAGACCAGACCAGCCTTTCAAGTCAGGTGCTGGCTTGCAGACGAGCAAGCTCGTCAGCCTGCAACAACCTCCACAATGTTCTTATTGATCAGAAAGGCTCGTGACGCAAGGCTCTGGGGGGATGGGGGCGGGGGGGTGGTATGTGGAAATCGGTGCTGGCTCCCTCGGCCCAACTTTCCGAGAAGGAGGCACTTGGAGAGGTGTTTACGGAAGGCAGACGTTACCCCAGGATGAGCACCTTCCCCGGAAGATGCGCGACGCGCTGGGTCCTCGGGACCAACTGAGCCCACTGGTTGTGCACAGATGCGCAGCATCTTCACTGTCCTGCTCTTACCATGGACGGAGCCTGGTTAGAAAGCTGGCCACTGATAACTTCTCAAAACTCAATCTGAAATGACCCCTAGACGTTCTTCTTCCCTATGACACACTAGGTAACGCTGACAGTTTTTTCAAATCAATGTTGTCGATTCAAGAACAGTTACTGAACATTTGCTCCAAAAATCATAAATTAATCATAAATTAAGAGGCTGCTAACTTTCACGCAGGAGCATGTGTGTGGGTAGAACATGAAGTCACCCATCAAGGCTCTGGCAAAGGGGCCAGTGCAGCAGTCACACTTGCTGCTCAATCCACCCGGATTCTCCGGTTCCCATTTCTACTCAACTCCTCCTAAAGCCACAGGGAAAGACAATGTGGTGAGGGGATGGGAGGCCAGAGCTTTGGGACACACGCGGGGTGCTGCCTGATCAGGGCCACCCGACTAGACAGTGGACAAGGAGTCCTTCCCACCCTGCCCTCCCCATCAGCCACAGCGAAGCCTTGAGAGCAAAAACGAAGGGAAACAGGGCTTCCCAGGTGGCACAGTGGTTAAAAAAAGAAATTCCGTTCAGAGTCCAGTGAGAAGACCACGCAAGTGAGATGAAGCCTCAGTGAACTGCCTCCAAGGAAGCCCGTCTCCCCGGCAGGGAGAGGAATCCGCGTCCCCCCGTGGGCAGCCCCCAGCCTAGGGTGGGCGGAGACGAGGGTGGGCTGCAATGACCGCTGCCCCACCCCTGCCCCGCGCCTCTGAGTGCCCAACGCCAGGCCACATGGGACGGGAAGGGCACAAGCACGTGCTCTTGCAGGGGCGTGGATGGGCAGGGCTCTGGTACTGGGGGGCAGTGTGAACTCCCAGCCAGGCTGGCACAGATCCCCCACCAGGGGCCAGAAGCAGCATCTCACGGTGCCAGTCACCTTCGTCTCCGTCTCCGGCTCCGTGTTAGGTTAGAACCCTGAGCAGAGGCACAGTTTGGGGCCTTTGCTCCCAAGTGTGAGCGGTGTCCCCTGGCTGGGAACATATCACCCGTGAGGCTGCAACCTGCTTCAGCAGAGACCCCCGTCTCGTGAGGAACATGTCACCCGTGGGGCTGCAACCTGCTTCAGCAGAGACCCCCCGTCTTGCGGTAGCCCCGCTGCCCGTGGGGGGTCGGGGGGGAGCAGGGCCAGCCCCTGCTGATACCAACTCCTCCTGCTGCTGGAGGTGGAGGGCAAGGATGAAGGGAAGAGTGAGAATGGCACCCTGGCTCCCAGCGGTGCCGGGCGCGGTGGCTGAGGATCCCTCCCGCGATCGGCTGTCACCTTGTCATGGGAGGGGGGTCAGTTCCACAAGCTGAGCCTATGCCGCGAGCATCCCCCCGGAGAGCCCCTCCCGTAGCCCGGAGACAGTGGGATGTGAAGGCCTGGATGTGAAGGCACATCCCCCCAGGGACAGCGTTACAGGGAAACGGGCCATGAAGGCCAGGGCCAAGGTTACTCGGTGGGAAGAACGTGGACAGAGTCCTAGACTCCAGGCTCATCATGTCAGACATGTCACTGACTTCCTGCTCAGGTTCCCCACACGTTCCAGGGTCTACGGCTCCCATCAGAGCATCTGTTGAAAGCACTTTGTGATCCACAAGATGTTACCGCTACTGCAAATGCTGATATTATTGGAGAAAATTTCCTGGGCTAACACCTAAGAGATCAGTGACCCATAACGATCTCCCAGATACGACGTGATAATTCCACAGCCTGTTATCAGTCCTAACATGAAAACACAGCATTCTTCAGAGCGCTCATTCTTTTTAAAGATGTGTTTTAGAATGGAATCTGTGGTTTCAACATTTCCATCCTTAAGAATTTCTGAGTCCTTGACCAAGGCAGGTTGGCTACTTAAGTTTTGAACGAGCGCAAAAATCCTGGCGATTTATGTGTTTGTCTTATATGTGCGCTTCTGCTGTTTTAGGAAAATGAATCTGTGCTACACGAGTGGACAGATTTCTGGGGGGCGCTTGAACTCATTCCTTCTATAGAGTTAGCTTCAGACATCGTTGTGTGTGCCCCCTGGTGTGATACTATTCCCAAACTGTCAACAGTTGTTGAGAGAAAAACGGATGTTTTTCCAACATTTCTCAATGAAGTAGAAAAGCCTATAAACAGAGCCTAAACTGAGGCATGATTAGAAGGTTTCAACAAAATGAAATCTTAAAACAAACAAAACAAACCTTTTAAGACAGAGCAGTTAACTGGAGAGTGTGCTCTGGGGCGCTGGGCTCTAACGTAAGTGTAACGATAAATCTGATGCCATCTTTACTCGGTCGCATTGTCCTAAGTATCTTGGTCTAAACATCTCCAACCTTCACCGTTTATTTTGGCATAAGAGCTTCCCCCCCCTCCACCTCTCCTCCTGGGGCAGCGGGGGGACCAGGTGAGGCTGGGGCAGAACTGGCAGGCACGGGGTAGGAAGGCGGGTCTGAGAAGCCCCCCAACCGGAGAGGCAGGCCCAGAAGGGGACCAAGGTGGAGCCCCAAGAAACGTCCATCTGCCATCGTTTCCGTGAAGCTATCAGAAGAGTCTCCCTAGAGCTTCTCAAAAAGAACGTTAACTTTACCGTCTTATTTTACTGATGGAGAAAACAAAAAGGGCGGGAGTGGCCTTGTGAAGGTCATGGTGGCGCAAGGAGGGAGGGGCAGGCTTCCCGGCCCGGGGCCAGTGTCCACCCAGGCCGCCCCGTCCGGGCGAGCCCGCAGCGGCTGAGGGTTGGTCAGTGGCTCCCTGAAAACACCTGAGCCAGCCCCCAGCACCCACCACGGCCTGGGGGAGGCCTGGGCCTGCAGCTCCAGCCACAGGCCAGCCTGGGACTCAGCCAGGACGTGAGGGGACTCGGAGAGTCCCATCCCAGGATCAGTGGGACCCTCCTCCTTCCCCGCTCTCCAGCCTGGACACAAGGGGTCCTCCTAGACTCTGCTGGGTCCCCTCATTATTGATGCTCTTCAGACGTCACAGGCACATGTTCTCCGTCTTGGGGGTCAGACTGGCCAGACTTGCTTCATTTTATGAAGATGATGGGGATGGGGGTGGGTGTTAATCTGAAGGACCCTGTCTCTACGAGGGGGCTCTCCACACAGAAGCTGAATGTGTGCTAGACACAGCGACGTGCTTCATTCCGTGATTAGTGTTTTGGCAGAGAAGGCAGGTAATTTGGGAAGCCCAAGCTACTGCGTCTTGAATCACTGGAAACAGAAAAGCAATAAAGATCACAGAACTTTTGAGAGCTGGAAATTTTGTTTTGGGTTTTGGTGATAAGGAAACTGTCCAAAGAGACATTTCAGATGATGAGAGACGGCTTTGGTGCGGGGCCCCAGTCTGTCTACGAGGAGGGCGTCTGTCCAGGCACCCTGAGAAGCATAAGGCAGGTCACTGAAGCCGTGACTGTATTAGTCAAGCATCTGCTTTTATACAAAAGCTAGGAAGGGCTTTCCAGTGAACAGAGCACTTTACTTGGCAGAGTGATCTCTCTTTTTTAACACAGCACTGGATAAAGAGTCCAGAGGTTCACACCTCCAGTGACTTCAGGGGCACTGGTTGGCGGGGGAGGCACCCTGGTGACCTGCAGGGCATATTCCCTTGAGGAAGGGCCGGGAAACTTCCGGGACGAAGGTGTTTCTCACATGGGATGGGGAACCAGTCTTGCCAGGCCTTCTGGGTATATAAGAGAAGTTGTACATCTGAAATGCAAAAAACTGACACTTTTGTTAAAAAAAAAAAAAGACTAATTTTAAGTGATAGTTAAAAAAAACAAAATTAAACATTGCCGGGACCAAACCAGGCACAGTCACGGCCCAGCCCTGGTGTGGTCGGGAAGGACCCCAGCAGGAGTATTTTTCCCGAGGATCCGACGTGGGTGTCCCGTCCAGCTAGGACCTGCAGACTCTCCCACACGGCCACTGCCGTGCACACTCAGCTGCACTCAGTTCACGGAAAACAATGCACAAGCCAAGAAATGTGGCTTCTCGGTTTGTTTACAGTATAGAGCGCCCTTGTTCCCCACTTTTTCTGAAATCCATCATATAGGAAATGTAAACCACAAAGAGAATATAATTTTAAAACCAGAAACATATTTCCCAAACCCCCTTGCCCCAAATTTCATTAAATGTACAAGAGAAAACATCCTTTGTACGATAGCTAATATCATTACAAAATAATTAGTCGCAGAGGTCCTATAAAAAAACCCACGGCCAACAACCCTTCAATTTCATCCACCCCAAATCAGTGAATTCATTATTTGAGGAATAAAAACACCAATTCATCTAATTTAAATTGAGGGTTAAGAGAAAAGAAAATGACTTGCAGACTGCAGCCCTGCTTCCCCACGCTCTTCCCGCCTCCGTGGACGGACGTCAGATGGTGGAGACCGAAGGCCCGTCCGGGCCCCTGGCCTCGGGGGGCGGCCACCTCTCCCAGCCCCCAGACTGACCTCCCCGAGGAGCCAGACGGGCTGACAGAGACGTCAGGCAAGTGCTGAAAGGGGACTCGAGTGTCTGGCAGCGAGTCTGGAGCGAGTTTCTCTGCGAACTCTCTGGGGGCCGCCGCGCTCCAGTTTCTCAGGAATGCTTCGTGCCCCCCTCGCCCCCCAGAGGTCAGGGAAGCCTGCGACGGCCCGAGGGCACGGCCCGACTAAGTGAGCAGGAGACAACTTGGACTCTCCTCCAAACACAAAAATACAAGGGACGGAATTTCATTAAAAGCAGAAGACGAGCTGATCCAAGTTAATCCCGGCTCTGAGCTGCTGCAGAAACCGTGTTTGCGTTCCGCGCGCCTCCCCGGGACAGAGGTCACCGGCGGCCACGGCGGCCACGCCAAGCGTCCGGCGCGACCTCAGCTGACCAGACCTTAGTTTCCCGACGAAGCTCCAGCGTGGGTTTAGGGGTGTTAAAATACGTATGCAGCCTGTTTGTGTGTGACTCCATGAAGCAGTAAGACCCTGGGGTAAAAAATAAACATTTCAGGACTTCATCCTTTCACTATCTTTTAAATCGGGAAACAGAAAGCTTTACTAGGTAACGTGAGCCATTAACCATATGTGAGTGTGTAAACACGGGAATGTCTAATGTTGATTTAGCAAGGCATATACTGTCACAGACGTGCTTTCTATTATATCTACAAATATTTGAAAGAACACACGGTAAATATTTAGAATGATAGTGTAATTAATAAGACGTGCAAAAGGGCGAGGATGACATTTCATCATTTGCTTCTAAAGAATTTAATTGGAAAGATCACTCTAGAAAGGTACAATGTGGCCTGTCGATTACGTATGACCAATAAAATATTACAGAACGCAAACGTGGGTGCTCATCTTGGAACCTTCTGCTTCAGCCAATTGCTGGTGGATGCACTGTAATTCCCTGGCATTTACACCCATCACAGGCATTTTCAAGATGCCTGGTAGAAGTCAGTGAAATCCACGGCCCCAGGACCGAGCTGAGAATTCGCCAATTGGAAGGTTGAAACCCAAGTGTCAGGCTCATTAGTTTTAAGCTCTAACAAACCAAATTCAATTAGCTCAGACATGAAATGTTGATACCCTTTAGGTAACAGAGGTTAAGCCTAACGTTCTGATGATTTCTATCTCTTGTTATGAATGGTAAATAAAATCTTAAGATTTGGGGCTGTTTCATTTTTAAAAGCAGTGATTATTGGCTTTATTGGGGTCATGAACCCCTCTGAGGATGTGATGAAAAATGAGGAAGATGCCTTCTTCTCCAAAAAGCATGCCTGTGTGAGTCTGCATGGGGCACGCTTCTGCCCAAGGTTTTCGAAGACTCACAGATATCCTGGAAAGGCTGTCTGCGGACACTGGCTTAGACACCTCTGATTCACAGAGGACACACGCAGCTTCCACTCATCTCACGCTCACACGCTCACTGATGGCCACGGTGAGCTCGGGTCAGGACCTCACCTGAGTGGGGCACCAGGGAGCTGGGGAGGCGCTGGCGCGCAGCAAAGCCAGTGACCGGTGCCCCTGCCCGCGTCAGCTCAGCCTGGGGCGCTCCAGATGGCAGCTCCCGCGTCCAGGCGCGAGCCGCCGGACGGTGACCAGCTCTGGGGCCGAGACAACGCAGTGAACAGTGCCTGCTTTGTAAACGACAGACGCTGAACAAATGTTAGCTGTCAGTTTATGAAGTCAAACTCGCCTTCCTGCCTTGAGAGCCAGTCACGGATCAGGGAAGCGGAACTTACACCCGGAAAGGGAAAGCAAGAAGGAGTCAACTCATCAGAAGCGTCCAGGACGTCTTCTTACTGAGGGGAGAAGATCACTTCACCAGAAGCACCCAAGGAATTGTTCTGAAAAAAATTTTTTAATTATGATCCTTTAAGAAATAAAGCTGCCACAGCAATAAAGGAAGAAGAAAGAGCTTGCAGCACTGGACTTTGACTTACATTCTTCATTGGTTCACGAGATGTGTAAGTAAAACACACTGAAATCAAATAAGCGAAAGTGTTAGTTGCCTAGTCGTGTCCGACTCTTGTGACCCCACGGGCTGTGGCCAGGCTCCCCTGTCCATGGAATTCCCCAGGCAAGAATACTGGAGTGGGTAGCTGTTCCCTTCTCCAGGGGATCTTCCCAACCCAGGGATCGAACCCAAGTCTCCCGCATTGCAGGCAGATTCTTAACCGTTTGAGCCACCAGAGAAGCCCATATAAACAAGAGGTTTATAAGGCACAGCTGCTTTTGAAACTCACTGGCGGCTTATACCTTCTGTGCTAAGATACCTGCCTGCCGGCAGGCAAACACTTACTTCTTTTGTAGCTCAGACATCTAAGCCTGAAAACAGGGTTACACTAGACCCCTCAGCTGCCAGAGAGTCAGACCCCACACCCCACGGAGAGCATGGCACCTCTTCCTCCGCAGGCACAGTACGGGGCCCTGGCATGGGCAGGCCGGGCAGGGCTCCAGCTCTGCCGTCTCACGTTCAGGGTGCCGGGCAAGCCCTTCAGCTGTAATACGAGGGCAACAGAGCCTCTTCTGCAGGCTTTCAACAAACAAATGAGAAGATGAGTGTAAAGCGCCCATAACGATGGCCGGCCATAGAAGGAGGTCAGTGGGGCAGCTGCCGTTAACCGGCACTCTGGAGGCCACTCCCCCAGTGTCCGAGGCCCAGAGGCCCCAGTTATACAGGGAGAGAGGCTTGGTGAGCACCCACACGCTCCGTCACCTGACCCTCACAACCAACTCGGAGTAAATCAGCAGCACTAAGGTCTCTCTTTCACCCAAGAGGAGACAATGCATGAAAGGTGTTAGTGGATGGGCCAAAGTCACACAGCGGAGACGCAGAAATGGCCCAAAGGAGACTGTCAGTCATCCAGCCAGCAGCGCATCCTGCATCACCAGCACCCACGGGCCCAGCACGAGCTCTTAGTATTGCAGATGTTCAAGAAAAGGAAAAGGAGAAGCCCTGTCTGAGGGCGTGAACACATAACCAGGAGGCAACCAGTCTTGAGAAAATGGGGAGCACTGGAAAGAAGCAGGCGATCAGCAAAGAGCGGTCCCCTGACCCCCGGCACAGCCTGTGGTCCTCCGAGGGCAGGCCACCGGACAGAAGAGGGTGGGCGTGGCCCTTGGCGAGCTCTGCTCCGGCATCTCAGCGGCTGTCAGTCACTGCTCCAAAGCAAATAAAGCGGACAAGGACACCAACCTGAAGATCACGGCCAAAGCCAACATTCTCTCTCTCTCTTTAATCCCTGAGGGTAGGGTGGGAAGGGATAAGCGGAGGAAAGAGTGGCATCCTGTCCTCATACACGGGGGGCATCTGAGGGCATGCAGAGCAGGCCTGGCGGTAACTGCCCCCAGGTCTTTCATCTCACCACCAGAGAGAAAAGAAGCTTTCGCGTCTTCGGGGCAATAAGAGAAGATGCCTTTCCGATACTGAAGAGGTCTGTGAAGGGTCTCAGTGTGTGAGCACTGGGACTGTGTCCTCAGAGGTGGTTAATAAATGCTTTTTAGATTACGTTTAGCCTTTCCGATACTGAAGAGGTCTATGAAGGATCTCAGGGTGTGAGCACTGGGACTGTGTCCTCAGAGGTGGTTAATAAATGCTTTTTAGATTGTTTAGCTCTCAAAATGCAGCAGCTCTAGAAGAGACCCAGGACAGTGGCCTCACGGGGGTCCCAGGAGGCGCCCCTGTGGGTGAGGTCGCCCAGGCCCACATCCTGAAGGGCTGTCCGACACCGGGTTCATTTGTAAGAACTTTGAAAACAGGCTGGTGACTGTGGGGAAGACTGATGAGGGGAGAACCAGCAGCCAAAGATTATTGTGATCCTGGAGAGAAAACTGAAAATAAAAAGATGCAAATATTCTCTATTTCATCTCGACTTCTCTGCAGATGCAGCTTGTCAGCAACTGGTTTCTAGAAGGGGGGTTTTATTGAAAAAATTGCTTCTATGTTTCTGTTTGATATTCATCCTGTTTAAGCTGGGATGCACGTTCCAGAGCAAAACGTAAGGTAAAGATACCCCGGGAGAACACTCTGACCATCACTAGCTGGGCCTTCTTGGCAAACGGCAGAACCACGGCCCCCTGCCTGTGAGCGTGAAGCCCAAGGGCGGGGCTCAGCTGCCCCCTGGGAGAGGGAGCTCAGGGAGGAACACAGAGCAAGGACTCCACACTTTACACAGAAAGCACTGAGGATCCGCTATTTCAGGTCCAAGGTAAGTGCACCTTTGAGAGAAAATAGAAGCTACTTGGGTTAGCGAAGGACTTTCTCAACAGTGATGTGGCCCCTGGACAGTATTAGCATCTAATGAAGTAATAATTCCTGTTAGAATTCCATGCGTTTAAGGAGATGATGGTTAAAGACCCTCTGTGGCTCACAACGTCGAGGGCTCCACAGAGCCGGACTTGGCACCCCTTTTTTCTGTCGCCATTGTTCAGTTGCTCAGTCCTGTCCGACTCTTTGCGACCCCGTGAACTGCAGCACGCCAGGCTTCCCTGTCCTTCACAATCTCCCGGAGTTTACTCAGACTTATGTCCATCGAGTTGGTAACGCCATCCAACCGTCTCATCCTGTGTCCCCTCCTCCCTGTTTACACTAAAACCATCTCACAGAAGGCTTCTGGGGGCTCCAGACCACGACAAGCACAGCTGCGCAGATGCAGACCCAGCCTGCCGCTCGGCTGGCTGGGCGACAACGTCCCAGCTTCACGGCAGGAGAGGGACCTGCATGCGGGGCGGTCGGATGTGGATGGAGAGCCTGTGGTCAGCAGCTCGTGCTGCTGGGGGCTGGCCCAGGTCTCAGCTCACGACGTCTGACTGGTGAGGTGTTTTAGTGTTTATTTATGTGGCTGCTCCAGGTCTAAGCTGCAGCACTTGCGCTGTTTTGTGTTTTCGGTTGTGGAGCACAGGCTCTGCTGCCCTGACCAGGGACTGAACCTGGGGCCCTTTCTTTGGGAGTGTGGAGTCTTGGTCACTGGGCCACCAGGAGAGTCCCTGATGTGCGAATTCCAAGCGGGCAGTTCCTCTCGAGAGTGCAGGAGACAAACTTCATGGGGTTGTTACGTCTTATTCCAAGAGCGTCAAGAGTTACGTCTTATTCCAAGAGTGTCAAGTGTTACGTCTTATTCCAAGAGCGTCAAGAGTTTACGGGATTTAGACTTTAACATAAAAGGGTGCAGGTGGTTCCTCTGAAGTATCATATCCACAAACAGTTTATCTGTATCTAAGAGTTCAAGTAGTCATGATCAGGTCAAAAGCTCAACCCACTGGACATGATATGTTTACAAAGAATAGAAATGAGACTGTTTTGAATAGTGGCTTCAATTTAAAGCACAGAAATGCCTACAATCACTCAAAAACCAACACTAGAAGAACATACAGATTAATGAAAGGAACTCCTGAAAGGAGAAAGTCATGGCCGTGACTATTTCCTGCAAAATTTCCAAAAGGCTCTGGATACATCGGAGGTGAGGCCTTATAAATACATGAGTCACAGATAGGAGCACGCGGCTTCCCGGGGTCTGCTCTGCGCTCACAGAACTGAGGAATCCAGCCCCGTGTGTCGTCTGGGGTGGAGAGAGGCTGTCCGTTCGGCGTCTGCCTCTTCGCTCGGGTGTCACGGCACACCCTCCCCCTCACGTCCCTGGTGCTCAGCATCTAGCACGAGGGCTTTCTGCCAACAAGGAGGATGCCGGGTGATGAGCCGACGTGAGATAACGGCTAGATCCCATGAGCTGGAGGGGCAGGCGCGCGGATGAGTTACGAGGGTGGTCCCTCCGCGGCTGCAGAGCACCTTCAGACGCTGCCCCACCAGGCGCAATGCCATCTCTCACCAGGCTGTTAAAGCGGATTAGGGCCCATCAGCATGTCCCCGTGGTGACTGCGTGCGAACGTGCAGGCACGCACACTGTCCTGCTGCCGCCCCAGAAGTCTAGCAAAGGTATTTCAGCCAGCGGCTCACACTGAAAACACGTGTGCTGAGCGTCAGCTCAGGAAGCCCAGCAACTCCCGTCAGGGCAGAAAGCACTTGACCCACGCTGAAAAGGGAAACGCTTCTTGCAAAGCCTGCGTTGTGCTTATGAAGAAGCGGGTGCTCCTGCGTAATCACCACAGACATCTTCACCAGCCGCTGAGACAGGATCACACACATATGCGACGGAGGCCCTTCGTGTCCCCCACCGCGGGCAGGGACCCTGGCGTCAGAGCTGAAGGCAGGGCCCGGGTCAGGGGCATGGCGTTTCAGGAAGCAGACAGGTGGCTGCCTGTCCTGGGGATGTCCATTCGGAGGCCATCCGTCTCTGGCTTCTTCCGAAGGACAGGTCTTCTGGAGACAACTACCACATTAATGTCTGTAACACATACTGTGATTATGGAAATAAATAAAGTAGCTCAGAGACCCAAGCCGTCAAGAGAGGAGGTGAATTCTGCTGACATGCACACACACACCCCCGCAACCCCGCCAGGGAGACGCCAGTGCACAGGAGCCCCCGGACCGCCACGTGACGCCAGCGCACATGGGGTCCCCAGGACCGGCCAGACACCCTGCCAGCGCAGGAACCAGGGATGGGGAGGCAGCAGCCTGTGGCCCGGGATGAGAGGACAGAACAGCCCATTATTGCTTCCTCTAGAAACTCATGTTGCTGACGAGTCAAGGTGTCTCCAGGAGACAGAGATGCTCTGATACAGTTTTCAAGGGTTTCTAAGGGTTGGCATTTTTTTCTTCGAAGTTTTTCAACTTTCTAAAGCGAATTTTACTCTTTTCTGTCTTTATGCGTACATGCTAAGTCACTTTCGGAGAAGGCAATGGCACCCCACTCCAGTGTTCTTGCCTGTAAAATCCCATGGACGGAGGAGCCTGGTGGGCTGCAGTCCAGGGGGTCGCTAAGAGTCGGACACAACCAAGTGACTTCAGTTTGACTTTTCACTCTCATGCATTGGAGAAGGAAATGGCAACCCACTCCAGTGTTCTTGCCTGGAGAATCCCAGGGACGGGGAGCCTGGTAGGCTGCCGTCTATGCGGTCGCACAGAGTCGGACACGACTGAAGCGACTCAGCAGCAGCAGCAGCAGCTAAGTCACTTCAGTCATGTCCGATTCTGTGCGACCCCATGGACTGTAGCCCGCCAGGCTCCTCTGTCCATGGGATTCTCCAGGCAAGAACACTGGAGTGGGCTGCCGTTCCTTCCTCCAGGGGGTCTTCCCGACTCAGGGCTTGAACCTGTGACTTTTATGCCTCCTGCACTGGCAGGCGGGCTGTTTGCCACTTGTGCCACCAGGGAAGCCCTTCTGTCTTTATCGTGAAATGCCGGGAGGCTGGGGGCCACGACAGCTCTGCTGTGGGGCGCAGCCTGTGCTTCCCCACCTCCCCCACCGACGCGCACGGGCCTCTGTGCCCACTCGGTCCTGGGACAGCAGGGACAGGTGGGGACGCGGACGGCCGGACAAAGAGGCCCAGAAGCTCCATCCAACTGTGAACTGACCACTGGGCACAACCTGGACTCGACGACTTGTCAGGACCAACAAGACACGGTCCTGGGAGGCCAGGGAGAAGCACCACTGCTCTGTTTCCCGAGTCTCGAAGTCACAAGGCGGTGGCAGCCCTTCTGTAAGCCCCTTTCGTTAAAACAGGAGGATGCCCACTGAGGTCTGAGGTGCCGCTGCACGCATGGGGCCTCTCGGCCTGTGGGGTGCCGAGCGGTCTCGGTCCTGGCTCTCGGGAGTGGCCTGTGGCTGTGCTCTCACCGGAGTCAGCTAGCTCTCGGACTCCAGCTCTGACGGATGGGTCACAGGCTGTGCTGACCTAAGTGCCCTGAGCGTCACTCTGGTTCTTCTCTATGTGGAGACTCAACTTCCACCTCCCCTCCCCTCATCCGGGAGCCTGTTACCACAGGAACTGATCCAGGAAAGGGTGAAGACAGATGATCTTCTTCAGCAAGGACTCACGGGTCGGGGACTAGGGGAAGCAGCCACACAGAACATGAGCAGGTGGTCCCCGGGCAGGTATCAGACGACTACCCTGTGAAGCAGTGCTGAGACACCAAGTCGGGCCCCCCCCCCCCACCAGGCGGCCTGATGGTAACGAAGCCCGTCACTGTTGAGTGCCCACCAGGCCCCGTGTCTGCCCAGACCGCCCGTGAGCGCCGGCCAGGCCCCGTGTCTGCCCACAGCCCCCCGTGAGCGCCCGCCAGGGCCCGTGTCACTGTCCACATCCTCTGTGAGCACCCACCAGGGCCCGTGAGTGCCCACCAGGCCCCGTGTCTGCCCATGATCCCCGTGAGCACCCGCCAGGGCCCGTGTCTGCCCACACCCACCGAGAGCGCCCGCCAGGGCCCCTGTCTGCCCACGTCCCCCGTGAGCGCCCGCCAGGGCCCGTGTCTGCCCACGACCCTTGTGAGCGCCCGCCAGGGCCCGTGTCTGTCCACACCCCCGCCGTGAGTGCCCACCAGGGCCCGTGTCACTGCCCAC
Organism: Bos javanicus; assembly: GCF_032452875.1. Classification (NCBI taxonomy): domain Eukaryota; kingdom Metazoa; phylum Chordata; class Mammalia; order Artiodactyla; family Bovidae; genus Bos; species Bos javanicus. The sequence continues at coordinate 51,853,122 of NC_083890.1, read as the reverse complement.
ATCCCCGTCCCTCATGGCGCATCTGCACAGCCTGCTCCGCTCCTACGTGAAGGCAGAAGTGAGATCAGAATGTCCTAGGCTAACAATGTAGGACCCTGATGGCCTGCTGTCTGCCCACCTCTCCACCTGATTCCTATAGCCGAGGCTGCCGGGGAAATGGGGCAACATCAAAAGTACCGATGTGGCAATTCTAGGCGGAAAAATCACCTGTGTGCATTTTTATTTTATATTATTGCTATATGTCTTTTTGACACAGCTCCAAACTTACTGCTGAAAACTGAAGTTGAAGTTGCCAGGTTTTGGGAAATTTACATACACACGTACGCACATCTACACATACACACGCGTGCACACGTGCACAGACATACGTATGCACACCCGCCGATACGTGCATGGATCAGCTCTGTCCCAGAGGCCTCACCTCACCAGTGGGCGCTACACCCGTAGCCTTAGGCCTTTTCTGAGGTCACAGTAACGTGACTATTTCTACAAAAAGGGGACTCAGGGAGCACGTGTGTGCTCCCGGAATGCGGCGTGCTGTCGGCAGCCCTGCGTGGAGGGGGCACTGGGGCGGAGGTGGAGGTGCCCCGGGTGGAGGTCACAGCAAGCACGCTCTCGGGGAGCGGGGAGCACAGACAGCAAGAGGGCGCAGAACGCCTTCCTCATTTAAAACACGGCTGGTCTCTTCAGGCAGCTCACCGTGAATAACGAACCTGGGAGTTAAAAGCTTTAAACCTGTTAAAGAAGCAATATTAGGTTTGGTATAAATATAGCTGAAATAATCCAGACAGTTTTATGACCTTACACCCCAAATAAAGGTGAAATGCTGAATTCTTTCCCTAGAAATAGTGGTAAACACAGCTAACAGATGGAAGAGCTGCATGGAAATTTCAGTAACGAGGGCCACAAAGAAGCATTTGTGAACTCAGGGGCGCACGCTTTAGAAAAAGAAGCTGAAAAATGGAGCTTTGTTTGATTTTGATAGAGTGCCAAAACAGCACTGCATTCCTTACAGGGCGAATAGAGGCTCAAGACCGGCCTCTCAACACCTCCCGAAAGGCCCCGCGGGCCCCATTTTGCCAGGACGACTATTTATACGACAGGTAAGGGAGTAGTTCTGCTGGATTCAGTTACAGCCGGGCCCCTGTGACCCCTGGGTCAAAAGAGCAGAGGCAGAAGTGACAAGGTAGATAATTGCCCGTTTAGCGTGATGGAGCAGTGGCCCGGCCCGCGACTGTAACACCTGGAAGATAAACGGGCCGCCGTGCGGGCCCTGGGGCAGCGGGCAGGGCTGGGCGGCCAGCACCCAGCGGCCAGGGCGCTGGATTCCAAGGGGAGGGGCACGCTTCCTGACCTGGAACTCGCTGCAGCCTGGCTGTTCCAGCATCTCAAATAGGTTAGTTTGTAAAACATGCCATAAAGCAGGAACTCAGCTCAATGCCCCGAACTGCAGGATTAGAGCAACATTAGTAAACGTGGCCTCCATTAATTTTCACCGTAACCTCCCAAGGCCGTGGCGCGCCCCAGATCCATTACTTCTGTCTGTCACTGGAGGGAACTTTCCCTTCCTGCCAGCCAGGAAAAAGCCTGCTGACGTCCGCACTTCAGCCCGGCGCACGGCTGCGGCCGGACCGGTGTGGGCCAGGCTTGCACCCTCGCCGCCGCAGGGCCCGGCCTCTCAGACGCTCTCGTTCCTTTCTTCCTCTGAGGCAGAAAACGCCTGAGAGTGTTTTTCCAACCCAGCACCCCCTGCCCTCCCAGTTCAGGTTTCCTTCTGCAGCCTGGCCCTCCGGGCGGGGCTGCCACGGCCGCCCAGGCTGCTCCCTGACCAGGTGGCACTGCTCACGGCCAGGCAGCCCTCCTCCGCCCGGCGTCCCTGGCAGCCTCGGCCCGGAGCCCTTCAGTCCAGATGTGTGATGCCAGTGACGGGAAACCTCAGGCGAGGTGTCCCCTGCTCAGCGCACCTCCCCACACTGCAGCCCCCTCCCCACCCAGATCCCACCCCCTTCCCACCCAGGCCCCCTCCCCACCCAGGACCCCTCCCAGACCCCCTCCTCACACTGCAGCCCCTACACTGGCCTCCCCACCCAGACCCCCTCCCCACCCAGGCCCCCTTCCCCCCGGCCCCCTCCCCACACTGCGACCCTCACGCCCCCTCCCCCCAGCCAAGCCCTGCTCTGGAGCTGCCTCCAGGCGCGTCCGCCTGTCTGTGGGCCGGACCCTCTTTCCCCGAGCCCTTCTGAGGGGGCCTGACGAGCCAGGAGCTATCTGGGAAGCCCAGGACTGGGAAGAAACCTGGGACCCAGCCACGACTTCCAGGAGAGACAGGGCACTTGGCGGTCTTAGGGTGCTGTCCAGTCCATGGGGACGGTGTCATGTGGTGGCAGGTGTCCCGAAGACACCCCTGCCCCACGGAAGAGCCGCTGTCAACGCCAGCCCAGGCAGCTGTCCCACGCCCCGCAAGGCGACAGAGGGAAGAAGCTTCACCCGGTCACGGGGGCCAGCTGACTGGAGCCTCTGCCCTGATGACTCCAGCTCCGAGGTCCACTCCTGAGGAACTTCTCCCCGAAGGGCCGAGCCGCACACCGCCCACCCCCGCAGAGCCTGACAGACCCAAAGAAGGAGAGGACGGCTGAACACGTCCCTGCAGGCGCTGACATGGGTGGAAAAGAACTTTCTGGGGCCCGCCTCTGAGGACAGGAGAAAGAGCTTTGTTTCTAAATAATCGCTCCTGCCCCCTGGAATTTGGGACCCTAGGCGAGTCCCTTCCCCTCGGGGGCCCAGGGTCCTGTCCATACAATGAGGAGGAGATCTGGGGTGGCCCTGGGGTCTCGTGAGGGTCCAGTGTCAGCACTCAGCCTGGGGGACCCGTGGACGGGACCCACAGCGGCCATACCTGCCTCCAGTCCCAAGCTCCCTGGGGGCGTCTGCACTGGCTTGGGGTGGGGCAGAAAGGCCCGTGGCCCCCTGACCCCGATCTTGGGTAACACTCAGAAACTGCCCCCTCCCAGGGAACCAGGAGCTGAGCCGTCTCCCCTAGAGTGCCCGGCCTGCCTCCTGTCTGCAGCCTGTGGGGCCGAGGCGGCTCTCCACCCTCCTGCTGGATTCCAGACGCAGCAGCGGGCAGCCTCCCATCTCTCTGCCTCGTCCTCTCCTGCGAGGGCCAGCTCGGCTGGCAGTCACTTCCCCAGGCCCCCAGGTCACACGTCACAACAGCAGCTGCAGCACCTGAGCGACGGGAGGCCCAGCAAGGACCCGCCCTGCTGTCCTGCCTTATTCCATGTTGGGGGCACGCTCCTTTCTCACTGGGGTGCTGACTGGCACCCCGAGATTTCAGTCCATGGATGACCCCGAGGCTCACCAGTCCACGTCCACGTGGCGGTCAGATGTCCTGCGCGTGTGATGACGCAGCAGCATGCGCTTCGTGTATAATTTAAAACCATCCAATCAAGAGACCGCATTTCAGGTTTTAAAAACTAAACCAGCTTTTCTTCATTCAGATCTCACTACCCACAACCTGCGTCTAAGGAGGCACCTGCGGGAAGAGGGCTTCCCTTTCAGACACGCCTACCGGCACGGTCAGACCCCCAGACTCGGCAGCCTGGCCCCGGGTGGGAAGCCCGGCTCTGCGGGGGACGCGGGACACCCCGGGGCAGCAGGGTGTGTTCAGGTCCCTCTGTGGTGTCCGAGCAGCCCCATCCCCATTCCCTGCTGTCCCCGGCCCGGGGCCACCGTGTGAGACGCAGCCACCCCAGCGGCTCAGGGAACACAGCCTGCTGCGGAAGGCCCCGGAAGGGACCTGCTGGCCACAGCGGCCTCTCCTCCACACTCAGCCCTGAAAGACGAGTCACCAGCTTCCAATACTCTTAATGGTTATGGAGCCTTTTACAATTTTATAGTATTGTAGGAATAATAATTTAGAAGTAGCACAATCCTCTCAAACCAACTTTTTTTTTTTGGCAAAAGTTGATTTTCAGAGAATCCCAGCTGTCCAGAAATATTGATGAGCGGGGTGGAAGGGGCCAACTTCAAACACGATCCCATCCCCACCCCTCGCTGCCAAGGTCAACAGCGGCACAGCACAGGCTGTTGTGCTTGGATCAGAAGGCCCCAGGGCTGCAGGCCTGAAATACAGCCGACTTTATTACGAGTAAAATTAATTCAATGGAATTCTATTGAAACTGCATGGAAGGAAGGGGAATTTGGCCTGGTGGAGTCCAGACTCACAGAACTGGGTCCAACTCTTCCATTTATTTTCTTACTCCAGCTTAGCCCCGAAGAAATTTCTAGCAAAAGACCTAGTTACATGTATTAAAAGAACAAGAAGGAAAAACAAAACACCCACACCTAAGCGTGTTCTAAGGGTCACTGTTTCTGGACGCACAGAACCAAGCATAATCAGGATCAGTTCACGCTTTGTTATCCTGATCTGGACAATGAGGCAGTTTTTACCTCACCAGAGGCTGAAGAATGCTCCAAGCCTTAATCTTGTAATAATCTCCTTCAAGGTCTGTGTCAGGACCAATAAAACCTGAATCTAGAGCAAATGGACTGTCACGAAAAGCCAGGCGGTACCACCCACAGGAAGATGGGCTTGTGGCTGAACGTCTGAGTCCCAGACTCACGAATGTGAACTCTGTCTGGCAAAGAGAGATATTAGGAACTGGTAGGAGGCCATGAATGCGGGCAAAATTGCAATGTGGATCAAAATGGAGTGAAATATTTATAAAACAACCTTACTAAAGGCCCACCCCATGCCAGCCGCCAAGCACACGCCCCCGCTCACCTCATTCCCAGGACAGCCCTGCAGAAGGGGGGCTACGGCCCCAGTCGGAAAGCGGAGGGCGGGGCAGTGAGGACACTGGCCCGGCTGGGGCGGGACCGGGGCTGCTCACCCAGCCTCCCCAGCAGCCCCTCCTGCTGGAAGGCCGGCCGCTGAGGCCACACGGGGCAGCCGCACTGGACCCTGACGTTTCAGGGGGCATGTGTGCATCCCCAGGGCGCCCCTCTCCCCACCGCACCCCTGCGCCCGACCTGCCAGACGTCAGTGAGAACTAAACGCCGAGGTCAGGAGCCCCAAGTCCAAATGACCCAAAGGGAAGGCACAGCCTCCGTGCCCTTTGGCATACAAAGTCCGCAACCAGGTCTGAGGCGAAGGACACACCGTGTGGAGCCAGCGTGTCCGTCCTCAAGAAGCACCACGGAGTCTCACAGGTGGCGGCAGTCCTGCTGGGATAAGTGCAGTTTTGGCCTCTTAAGAGGCAGCAATTCTATTACCGCTGAAAACACGCAAAAGAGAAACGTGAAAACGTTAGTACAAGCGGTGTCACCATGCGGCTCGCTCAGTCACGTCACTGCGCTGCGCACACACTAAGAGGCTACCAGGCCCTGGTGCTTAGCGACAGGCAAGATGGTAACATGTGGTCAAGCCCCTTCCCCAGGGTCTCTGGCCAGCCTGGATTTGTGATAATTAGGTAGGTGGTCAGGCCAGATGGGCTGGTCCTAAAAACAGAAACCACAAAACCCTCTCAACAGTAGTCAGGGCCTTGACATCGGTGAGACATTCAGAAGTTCAATCTGCTGTAACGGAGTCTATGTTTTGCATGTTACAGGTGGGCTATTTATGTTACCAGTTAAAAAAAATCTAAGCATAATGATATGAAGCAGAGAATAGAAAAGCTCCTTTGCAGGTTTTCACAGATCTCCCTGACCTCCCCGGCCTAGGGACGCCCGGCGTCTGTGTGACCTCGGGAGTGCCTGACCCAGGGCCTAAGGATGCCCGGCGTCTGTGTGACCTCGGGAGTGCCTGACCCAGGGCCTAAGGATGCCCGGCGTCTGTGTGACCTCGGGAGTGCCTGACCCAGGGCCTAAGGATGCCCGGCGTCTGTGTGACCTTGGGAGTGCCTGACCCAGGGCCTAAGGATGCCCGGCGTCTGTGTGACCTTGGGAGTGCCTGACCCAGGGCCTAAGGATGCCCGGCGTCTGTGTGACCTCAGGAGTGCCTGACCCAGGGCCTAAGGATGCCCGGCGTCTGTGTGACCTCGGGAGTGCCTGACCCAGGGACCAGCGTTGGTCCAGAAGAGGGAGAGGCGGGCGGGGGTGCTCAGAGGAGGTGACGTGTAGAGCACAGTCTGGAACCGAGAGGGCAGCGGGTGGGGGGAGAGGCGCCTCTGGACCCAGGCGCCAGCTCTGTCACGGGACCGGGACCCTCTGCCACCTCCGCTGCAGGAAAGAATAAAAACGCTCTTCAGCGCCTCTGCAGGGCTGGGCTCCTATTGCTTTAGGATGTGACCGACCACAGGGCAGCTTCGTTTCCTCTGCATTGCAACGTGAAACAAACCGACGTCCTTCTCTGCCCCGTCACAGTTACGCTTTCAGATCTGAATAACGGATCATGGCAACTCACAGATTAAAATGGTGTGATTATCTTTAAAATGATGTTTAAAGACTTTAAGCATCACCATTCAGAAAATATGCAGGAAGCAAGAGCTTTCCAGAGTACCTTTGATACAGAAATAATATGTGTTGCAGCGTAAGTTTTTCTTCTAATAAAGCATAAACATGGCAAGGATCAAAATAAAAACGTGCTGCAAAGCTCCAAGAATATCCGCAAATCCTAAGAAGTTGACTTATTATTTTTCATCAGAGACTGATATGAGCCAAACAAGGTTAGGAATGCAATTCATGAAGTTCCTCAGCCATAACAAATCCAGATGGTTTATTGTTGAAAAACAGGATTAGAAACATGTTTTTATTTGTACTTGTAATAAACTTCAGCATGAAGTATATAAAAGAATAAAAAAAGATCTATAGAGATGCTTGGTTAAGGGAAATTCTAACATGTAACAAGAAAAACAATTTAATCTGATGAAAGTCCTGATATTTTCTGGGATGTAACAGGCTGCATCATTAGGCCTCACTCCTTGAAGAGAGGCACTTAACCATGACCATGGCAACCGGATGCCCTGCTGATGTTTGATGGAACTGTCTCATTGCTGAAGGGCAGTACGGGAAAAGGACAGTCGGAGACGCTTCGTCTCAAGTTCGAACAATGTGGTAACACCTCATTCGGAGAAGAGCTGGCTGTCACTGTGCGGCCGTGCCCACAGGGGACACGCACACAGGGCCCTGTGATGCCCCCAGGCCCGGGCCCAGGGCACGCGCTGCTGACACACAGGTGATCACGAGGTCGCAGGACGGCCCTGTGTGCCAGAGACGCAGTGTCCCCGCCGAGGCCTCTAAATGTTTCGCAGCATCAGTAAAAAGGGAGAAATAGGTGAAATGATTTCTAATAACAAATCACAGTTGTTGTTCAGCGAGGTCATGTCTGGGTCTTTGAGACCCATGAACTGCAGCACGTCAGGCTTCCCTGTCCTTCACCATCTTCCGGAGTTTACTCAAACTCATGTCCATCGAGTCAGTGATGCCATCCAACCATCTCATCCTCTGTTGTCCCCTTCTCCTCCCCTCCAATCTTTCCCAGCATCAGGGTGTTTTCCAATGAGTCACTTCTTTCCATCAGGTGGCCGAAGTATTGGAGCTTCAGCTTCAGCATCAGTCCTTCCAATGAGTATTCAGGGTTGATTTCCTTTAGGATGGACTGGTTGGATCTCCTTGCAGTCCAAGGGACTCTCAAGAGTCTTATCCAACACCACAGTTCAAAAGCATCAATTCTTTCGCACTCAGCCTTCTTTATGGTCCAAATGTCACATCCATACAGAGGAGGCTGTCAGGCTACAGTCCATGGGGAAGCAAAGAGTCGGACATGACTGAGTGACTTTCACACACAATGATCCATTACTTAATCTAATATATCCAAAGCATTATTATCTTGACTTGCAATTCATATAAACAGTTGTTGAGATATGCTATGTTCTGCTTTTTGCCCTTGGAAATTTTGTGTCCAATTTACATTTACAACAATTTCAGGTCAGACCAGCCCTGTTCTAGGGGGATGGGCGCACTGGGGGGATGGGTGCACGAGGGGGGCACGGGGGCCATGGGGGGTGATGGGCGCACTGGGGTGGGGGAGGTGGGGGCACCGGAGGGGGGTGGGGGCACGGGGGGGATGGGCGCACCAGGGGCTAGGCGTCCCCCAAGGCCATTTTCCACGCCCCCTGGGAGGGCTGGCTCTGCTGGGGGTGCACAAGGCCTGGCCCCTCCCAAACAAGACAGTTACACGTCAAAGTCACCACAGTGAAGGAACTCTGCCCACAATTTGTGGCTTTTTGATCATTCTGAAAATCATACGTACTTCAGGAAGAAAGAGAAACAAAGCAATGCCTACCGAGTGCTCCAAGAGAAAAGGAGGAAGCGAGTGAACAGCGTCATGTAGGACGGCCTCAGGGACCCAGGGCCGCCCGCCCAGCAGACACCGCCCTGCAGCCACTCAGCACCCTCCAAACTCACGTGTGTCAAAACCAAAGTTTCCCACTTAATAAAAATGAAAGGCTGATGGATTCAAACATTTACGGCATGCTTTTTCGGGTCTGCCTTAATCTCCCCCTTGGCTAAGTTGCCATCATATAAATCAGACCCTTAAGTTATCATTGTTATAGTAGCAATAAAAATAATAATAAAAGTACTGTGAGGTCAGAAAATGTCAAAAACAGTCGGAAAAATGAGAGAGACATAAAACAAAGTAAGAAAGACGAGCTAGAACTGGAAAGACGCAGGTACTGTACCTCCGGGTGTGTGTCGGCGGGAGGCAGCTGCCTCTGCTGCTTTATTTAATGAGGCCCCACGTAACCCAGCTGCTAACCATGTGATAAGTCCATCCCCACACACCAGGGGCCCTGCTCACAGTCCGCGCTCAGGCCTGGCTGCCTCTGAAGGAACGCCACTTACAGTGAGGGGGAAACAGTTCCTGAGATGCTCTTGTAGATTTGTGTGTTTTTTTTTTTTAAATCAACATTAATTGGCTTAATTCTATCTTTTGCATCAAAATTAACATGTAAAGTCTCTAGACCCAAATATTAAAAAAGGCAGGAGAAGAAGCCCCAGATGCCTGAAATAGTTTTCATGTGGTGAAGGTGCAAATATATTCCTGAGATACCAAAGAGAGAATCTAGACCTTACGGTAGAAATAAAATGTGAAGTCAGTTTCACAAGTCGGGACTATTTCTTGTAGGACTCGCACTTCTTTAGGCCTGGTGACTGAGGCTTTGGTGCTGATGCTCAGGTGTTAAGAGCAGGGCGTGCCCAGGACTGAGACACACCCCCCTGCACCCCCAGAGCCCCGCCCTGCCCACTAGCCTGCGACCTTGGCAGATCCTTACACTTTGCCGGACTCAGTCACCGATATATCACACTGGAATATTAACACCCAGAGATTAGGACAGGCAATCCTAGAGGAAATCAATCCTGAATATTCATTGGAAGGACTGATGCTGAGGCTGAACCTCCAATACTTTGGCCACCTGATGCAAAGAACTGACTCACTGGAGAAGACCCTGATGTTGGGAAAGATTGAAGGCAGGAGGAGAGGAGATGACAGAAGATGAGGTGATTGGATGGCATCACCAACTCAATGGACATGAGTTTGAACAAACTCTAGGAGATGGTGAAGGACAGGGAAGCCTGGCATGCTGCAGTCCATGGGGTCGCAAAGAGTCGGACACGACTGAGCCACTGAGCAACAACAGAGCAGGCACCAAGAGGAGGTGGGCCAGCGGGCAAAGGCAGGAGCGGAGGAGCCACAGTCAGGGGCAGGGGCCAGGTGGCCACCAGGGCCACAGTCAGGGGAGGGGAGCAGGCAGGCTGAAGTGCCTGTAGGGACGCCCCTGGACTAGGCAAGCGCAGGGACTCACAAGGGACCCCGGGGGCCACACTTGGAGCCCCGCATCCCCAGACACAGACCCTCCCACGCGTGCGCACAGTCAGTGCCATCGGCGCTGGGGAGCCTGGGCACACAGTTAGGGCCGGGGGTCGCTGCGCGCCTGATGGACTGAATTCTTGGCTACACGGCTGAGCTTGACCTCCAGCGCCCTCCTCCGCAGAGGCCAGGAGGTGGGCTCCTCCTACGGCTCAGAGCCCCTGCCCCCAAACCCCACGGGTGGTCTTTCAGCATGGCCAGCCCCAGTGCTCATGCTGGCGTAGCCCACCGCAACGGACCAAATGCTCCTGCACTTGGGAAGTCCCAAGCGTTTATAGCCTTCATTCCAGGAATGAGGGAGAAACAACGTCAATCCTCTGTTGTACAGCGTGCATGTAAGTGGGCGGCAGGATATCCTCGGCACAGCTCGCTGTGGTGACACGGCTACCCTGAGCTCACATTTAAAAGAGGCGCACGGCCTCACTCCTGTTCAAGTAGCATCATATTTCTGCTCCTATAATCAAAATAATTTTTTACTCAGTCTGATATGTTTTCTTATTTTTCCCCAACTTGTATCCATAAAGATACTTTTTTTGGTCCTCAAATACATGACTTTGCATTTAATGCTGTTGAAGTTCTTATCGTGTGTCATGAAATGTTCCTCCCTCACTCCTTCCATGAGCAGCCTTACCAATCCTAATACTTGTCGACAAATCCAGACAGAAACGGCGTCACTCCAGCCCAACGGCTCAGGAATGATCCCTCAGGGTTTGGGGGATGTGAGACAAGCCCCTAAACTTCCTATGAATAATCACAGTAAGAGCCCCTGCATGGTCTCCGAGTGTCCTCAGAGCGCCAGGCACAGCCTGGCAACAGCCCGGTAGGGTGGAGACTCCGGGTCTTTCTGTTGCACAGACGAGGAAGCTGAGATTTAGAGAGATTTAGTGACTGGTCCCAACTCAGGCGAAAAGAGGCAGAGACAGATTTTAAGCTCAGCTTTTTGACACAAGCATCCAACAGGCAACTGCCACTGACTTCTTTACCTGTTTTAATGGAGATGAGAAAGATTTATGTATGAAATTTATTTATTTTCCAAAGGATCAAGGTTCTGTATAGTTATAGTTAAAACTGAAATTTAAGTTTTCCTCTATATTCGAATATAACCAGTAACACGTGTTTTAAACAAATGTGATTTTGCTGACAACAGCCCCGATACTTGGGGATGAAGTATAAGGAGGTCTGTCTACTCACACCTGCCGGTTCCCTTGCCCTCGTGGTAGCTGAACACTGGTCCCCGAAGAGGTCCACGCCCCAGTCCTCTAACCCGTGAGCACATGCCCTGAGTCAGCTCAAGTGACGCGGATGAAGGTTAGGGCCCTGAAGCGGGGAGGCTGTCCTGGTTACTGAGGAACCCAGTGACCAGTGTGAGTGCACGAGAGCATGGGGGTGGGGCCTGAGGAGGCAGAGGGGGCGTGGCGTGGCGTGAGTGTGCGCGGGGCCGCAGGCCGAGGGGTGCAGGTGAGCCTAGGAGCTGGGGAAGGCAGGTGCAGGCCCCCAGAGCGCCAGGAGGCAGACTCCGTGACCGCAGCCTGTGGGACCCGAGCCCCCAGAGCGCCAGGAGGCAGACTCCATGACCGCAGCCTGTGGGACCCGAGCCCCCAGAGCCGCCAGGAGGCGGACCCCGTGACCGCAGCCTGTGGGACCCGAGCCCCCAGAGCCGCCAGGAGGAGGACTCCATGACAGCAGCCTGTGTGACCTGTCCAGACTCGGACCTGAATGATCAGATGATAAATGCGCTCCTGTTTTCTCCGTCTGCCTGGCCTGCACAAAATCCCCCGCTCAGAGTTCAACAACAGACGTGATTTTCATTCTAGAGGCTGAGGTCACAGTGTGGTCAGCAGCTCGCCCCCTGGCTTGCAAATGGCCACCTTCCCACTTCTTTTCCTGACCCCATTGAAAGAGCCCCACCTCACGACCTTCTCCAAATCCAGTTACCTCCCAACGGCCCACATCCAAACCTCACTACACGCAGGAGGACACGATCCAGTCCACACGGAGCTCTTATCGATGACCAAGTTGGTGACGTGTGTCAACAACAAGAAACTATATGCTTCTTTCCCCATAAGTGGAACTAACATCTTACTCTTCTAACTATACTATGAGCTTCCCAGGTGGCAATAATGGTAAAGAATCCCCGAAGGAGACGCAGGAGACGCAGGTTTCACTCCTGGGTCGGGAAGATCCCCTAGAGAAGAAAATGGCAACCAGCTCCGGTATTCTTGCCTGGGAAATCCCATGGACAGAGGAGCCTGGTGGGTTACAGTCCAAGGGGTCACGGAGAGTCAGCCACGACTGAGCTAATAAGCACAGCACACATGCTAACGCTAGTTTATAATGCTGCACTGTATACTTGAAAGTTGTTAAGATAGATCTTAAAAAGTCCTCATCGCAAGAAACGAACTGTAACTGTGCCTTGTGATGGCTGCGAACTAGAATTAGTGCAATCATTCTGCAAGACATGCAAACGTCAAATCATTATGTTGTACCCCTGAAACAAACACAATGTTATAGACGGATTATATCACAATTAAAAACAACAGCAGAAGCCTTCCTTCCAGTTCCTAGAATGTAGGGTGGATTCGGGCTTATTAAGTAAAGATGAAAACTGAATATATTTTTAAACTTTAGTGCTGTGTACAACATATGATCAAGTTATATTTATTTCAAAATTAATTTTTAAACTAACCAAAATATGACATGTCAAAAATATAAGAGATTATAAAGTGTTCAGAGACTCATAACAAAAAATCAATCCCCTTGTTCCCTGCTCCTCCCAACTTGTCAGATCCTCTAGGGCCCCTTTTAATATTTATAACCATTTGCTAAATTATGTGTGTTTATTCTTTTATCACCTGATTAATCCACTTAAGGCCTTAAAATGTTGTCTAGTATAGCAATAGGGGATTTTTAGCACTACACACCTTTTTATCCTACTTTTTATCTACGTTACCCCTCAATTTTTGGTTAAATTCATATCATAGTTGTTGTTGCTGCTGAGTTGCTAAGTCGTGTCCAGCTCTTTGGGGTCCCATGGACTGTAGCTCACCAGGAGAATAAAGTCTGCCACTGTTTCCTCTTTCTTCCATCTATTTGTCATGAAGTGATGGGACTGGATGCCATGATCTTAGTTTTTTGAATGTTGAGTTTTAAGTCAGCTTTTTCACTCTCCTCTTTCACCCTCATCAAGAGGCTCTTTAGCTCCTCTTCACTTTCTGCCATTAGGGTGGTGTCATCTGTATATGTGATAATGTCATCTGCATTGTTGATATTTCTCCCAGCAATTACCATAGTAGCCAGTATTAATTTCTAAAGAAATGTTCTACTCCTCAGTCAGCTAGTGGATCAAGATTTCAGCTTCTGCAAAGCCCCTCCCCCAGTCTAATATCCTTGGTAACTGTCGGGCTTTCTGCAAAGCCCCTCCCCCAGTCTAATATCCTCAGTAACCGTCAGGCTTTCTGCGTTTGCTTAGCTTTGCTGTGTTTCCAAGTTTTCTCACGCCTCCGGCTCTCCGTGCCCCAGGCCTTTCAGTGTGCTTCCTGGCTCATTTCCATTTCTCTCCGGGTGACATGCCTTCCGAAACCTCCACCTTCAGTCACTGACCTTGCTCTCAACCCGCAGCTGCCTTCCTGGCTCCTCGGCCATCACCCCCAGAACGCCCTCCCCCGGTGTCTGTGCTGTACCCTGCCTCCTGAATCCTCTGCCTTCGTCTTTGTTGATTTACCTCATTGTTTTGGTGGAGCCTACGCTCCCGTATCTTTCTCAGAAAAGTACATGGAGGACAATGTCTTTTAAAATGATGCATGCTTGAAAATGCCTATAATATTTCATACAGGTTTAGAATCTCATGTTGAAGATCATTTCCAAAATTGAGAAGGCTTTTCTTCTTTGGCTTCTCATTTTTGGTGTTGGAACATCATACAACGGCATTTTCAGTCCTGCTTTTTACTCTGGGTCATTTTTAAGAAACTTGTTTTCCCTCTTAGAACTTTTAGGAACTTCTCTTTAAACCCAATGTTGAAATTCCACAGTAGTGGCCTTTGGTGTGGGGCTTTGTTCATTCACTGGGCTGGACACTCACAAAGCTTTTGCAATCCCAACATTCAGATACTTCAGTTCTGGGACACTGTCTTCAAGAAGTCATCTGATCGTTTCCTTCTACTCCCCTGCTGAGCCCCGCGTGAGGCTGTCACTTCTCAGTGCCTCCTCGGCTCCTGTATGTTTCATCTCCTTGTGGCTCCAGGGCTAGTTCTCGATCCCCTTCTCTGTCTACACTCACCGCAACAGTGATCTTTTCCAGACTTAATAAACAGCTTCCTAAGGCTTCCTCTGGGCACACACTTTCCTCAGTCATTTTACATTCCCAGACATTCCGTGGTTCATGGTAGTCTTGGGACCTGTCTTGGAACATGACTCTGCAGCTGCGATGCACTTCTCTACTCTAGAATGGTTTCAGGAACTTATGGGGCTGTTCTGGGTGTAGATATGGGTTAAGGAGAGCAAAGAGTTCCAGTTACCTTCAGAACAGTTAAAATAACTTCAGATAAACATAAATTCCTATGTTCTTTTAAAGTAGGTCTGAATCAGCATGGGGAATTATAAATGGATAAATGACCTCTTTCCAGAAGCTTCTGAGATGAAAACTCGACGTTTGCCCTTGAGATGTCCGAGGATATGGAGTTAGTCCGTGTTTAGTGACTGTAGCCAAGTCCACGAGACCCAGACGCTTCTGCACTAGGCCAGGGATGCCCCACCTGCACAGGTGGGGGGCGGAGCACACTGAGGAGGGGCCAGAGGGAGTTCAAAGCCCAGCTGCTGTCCTTCCCCTCGCTGCCCTGCAACCCTGGGTCTCTCATCCGGCTTCGTGATCCTAAATGCACACAAACTCTCTGTCTCAGGTCTCAGAGCTTCTCCCAGATACTCCAGACTTTAAAGCACAGCAAGTGTGACGGTGCAGGACCACAGAGGAAGAAACGTCTGTGCTCAGCATGAGGGACAGCATGCTGGGGTCCAGGGGGACAAGGGACCCCCAAGGACGGTGAGAAGTGCAGTGATGGGAAGTGCCTGCCTGTGTGTGGGAGCAACCGGTTTAAATGTACAGGAGATGGAGCTGGACTCCTCGAAATAAAGGGTGAGGAAGTGAGTGATTATCCCAGGAGGACATGTTTTAACGGAAGGAACATGAAACAAAAGAACAAAATCCACAAAACATGGCATTCCCTTCTTTATGGGAGCCTTATCCACACCTTTGAGGTGAATCTACTGTCACTCCCTCCAGACCATGGCCAACGCCCACTGAGTTCTTTCTCCTGCAATAAACCCATGGAGATTCTCACAGCTGAATAATTACATTTAGATCTTATTTCTTCATACTTATTTCACTGCACTCTGAGCATTTCTCAGTCTAAGATATCTTCTAAAGAATCAGTTCATTGAGGGAAAAAATAAAACCTCGGGAAACCACAACTCTGCGTAAACTGCTGAGGTCATGCACACACCAGGGTGGACACAGACACCTCTGCATCAGCAAAAATCACAGAAAGGAAACTGTGGTGTTTCATGGAGGCACTTTATGGAGAGCTCGGGGTGTGGTGGCTGAAGCCATGGGTGTGGCCAACTGTGGTGGCTGGACGCCAAGGACAGAAGCAGAGGTCAGCTGCCGGAAGTCCCCTAGCCTTGGGAAGGCTGGCCTCAGTCTGACTTCACAAGAGAAGAGGGTTGATAGGCTGTCTGAGGATGAGCAGTGACCAACAGTCTCCTACCCACACTGGCTGCTGACAGTGGTGCCCAGATGGTTTTATAGACAGATTAAAAGCCACACGTATCAACATTTAGTGAGCGGACCCCTGCATGCGGAGATACTGGACACATTTGTCATGCTTACCCTAAGGGCATAAAATTCATTTGGAGCCTTCTGAAATCTTTGAAAAGAAGCTAAAACTGTCCAATTCCAGACTGAAGGTATTGACTAATATCATAAATTTGCTGCATGAAGGCATTTTTATATAAAGATTTTTATATGCTAACCAAGACTCTGAGGCTGTGACATCTTTTGTTTTTTAGGGAACTCTCAGTTACACCAAAAGCCCATGGGGAACAAAATTACACAGATGTACATAATTCTGGGCTCACTGCTCACATGGCCGTGTGGAATGTGACCTTCCAAATGGCTCAAGCTCTTTTTCTGTATTTATATCTTTTAAATCAGCTACTAGAAAGATCTATATTTCCTCACTGGAGAACAATTAAAAGCTGCAGAAAACTTTCAGGCTTAAAGATAATAACCATGAAGTGACAAATGGGAATATTAGTAGGAACCAAGCTTTGAATTCAAATAAAAGTTGAAGATAATTATGTGCAGACACAAAGTCCATGTGAAATGCTTGGCCACATAAAGATACTGTAAATACATATGCACCTGTGTTAACAGTCACTCAAACTGTATTCTGAATTTCTGTTCAGTTACTAAGTTGAATCTGACTCTTTGTGACGCCATGGACTGCAGCATCCAGGTTCCCCTGTCCTTCACCATCTCCCAGAGCTTGCTCAAATTCATGTCCAGTGAGTCAGTGTCACTATCTAACCATCTAGCCCTCTGTCGCCCCCTTCTCTTCCTGCGCTCAATCTTTCTCAGAATCAGGGTCTTTTCCAGTGAGTCAGCTCTTCACATCAGGTGGCCAAAGTACTGGAGCTTCACCTTCAGCATTAGTCCTTCCAATGAATAGTCAGGGTTGATTTCCTTTAGGATGGACTGGTTGGATCTTCTTGCAGTCCAAGGGACTCTCAAGAGTCTTCTCCAGCAACAGAATTCAAAAGCATCAATTCTTTATCATTCAGCCTTCTTTATGGGCCCAACTCGCACATCATATATGACTACTGGAAAAACCATGGCTTTGACTCAGTTCAGTCACTCAGTCGTGTCTGACTCTTTGTGACCCCATGGGCCGCAGCATGCCAGACTTCCCTGTTCATCACCAACTCCCAGAGCTTCCTCAAACTCATGGCCATCAAGCTGGTGATGCCAACCAACCATCTCCTCCTCTGTTGTCCAATCCTTTGGCCACCTGATGTGAAGAACTGACTCATTGGAAAAGACCCTGATGCTGGGAAAGACTGAAGGCGGGGGGAGAAGGGGACGACAGAGGATGAGATAGCTTTGACCAGACAGACTTTTGTCAGCAAAGTGACGTCTCTGCTTTTTAATATGTCCAGGTTTGTCATCGCTTTCTTACAAGGAGCAAGTGTCTTTCAATTTCATGGCTGCAGGCACCATCTATGGCGATTTCGGAGCCCAGGAAAAGAAAATCTGTCACTCTTTCCACTTTCCCCATCTATCTGCCACGAAGTGATGGGACCAGATGCCATGAACTTATGTTGAGTGTCAAGCCAGCTTTTTCACCTTCATCTTGTGAATATTACAACCAATTTAAACAGCTCTTTGCTCTAAAGATATGCAGGAAACACCAGCAATGTGATCCCGAAGAAACACTGATATGAATGCTGATAGTTCATGATAAATACATCAGCTGCATTTACAGTGAGCAGTGGAGCCAGGGCAGGAGGAGGGCAGGGCCGGGCTCGTGCCCTTCTATCCTCCCTGAGCCAGCGAGAGCTGTGCAGCGAAGAGAAAGCATAACCAGAGCCAAGAGCTCAGTTGGGAGGTGTTCCCCTCCGAGTTACGAGGAAGGCTGTATGCACACGTCTCCCCAGAAGGCCTCAGAAGCTGGGCACGGTGGACCCCTGCCGCGTGGGGACCTGAAAACTTCCCCTGAGGCCCACAGAGAACTGGGGTCCCTGGTCATCTTGTGTCAAGTATAACATTTGTTATTTTTCATTAAGATAGTGCTCCATAAAAGAGGATATAAAAATGAAGCTAGTCCAGGTTATAAACTGTACTTTTTTTTTTAACCATGTGTATTTTGAATCACTTGGAGTACTTTAAAAAACACAAATTCTCAAGCCTCACTTCTGCAGATTATGATTTGGTGAGCTGGTAAGGGGCTTGGGAACGTCTAAGTTTATAAAGCTCCCCCAGAGCTCCTAACAATCAAGTTGTGTTTAGGATTTCAAATTTGATGCTATTTCGGAAAGTTTCCTTGGGGCACTAACTTCTCAAAGCACGGCCTTCCAATTTCATGCAAATTTAGTTTCCTGAACTCCCATATATATTTGCTCTTTTAGCAACATAAAAACCCACTGATGTGTCTCTTCACTTCAATTAAAAATAATGAACATAAAATATTCACTTGCTGAGTTCTCCATCCAAACGCTTACTTTAGGAGCAAAAACCTTGAGAAGCGGAGCCTGAGGTCTTCCTTTCCTCGGCACTCACTGGGACCCCCACTCCTCAAACCACGGCGACCTTGACTTGCTTGGTAGGCTTGCGGGGTCCGTTTCCCAGTTACTAATAAGAAGCTGGGGAAACGTTATCTCGCTTCCGACCAGAAATGTTTCTTCCAAAGGCTCAAGAAAGCAGAAAGAATATGTCACTAAACCCACTTGAAACGGCTGCTAGCTCGAGGTTCTGCTGTGCTGGAGGAGATTTTGAACCTTAGAGCCGGCAGGGCAAGAGCACAGGGGGACCTGGTAAGAATCCCGCCCGCCCCCTTCAGTTCAGGTGACGGACGTCGTCACAGACTCGCTCTGTGCACGTGGCCTGCTGTGGGGTTGTTCTGGGGTGCTCTGAGGTGGGTGACGATGCAAAGCACAGAGGCAAGCACCTGTTAACACCATCTCCACCAGTGTCATCACAGCTTCCCACATTTAAACACATCCACAGTCTAGAGAACTGGACATGGCCTGGCTAATGCTCGCTGGAGTCCTACGAGGTGAGAACTGTTGCTGCGTTCACTTTACAGACAGAGATACTGAAACACAAAGAGCTGGAGAGACGGGCCCAGGAAGCAGCAGAGGCAGGGTCTGAACCCAGGGGTCTGTCTCCCGCTTGGACACCCTGCTGCACCACGTGTGACCAGGCCTCCGCGTGACCAGGACAGGCGTGGTCAGTCAGACCCCTGCCCTCTGAAGACAGCCAGGGCACGCTGGCTCTGTTCCAGCCGCGTCTCTGACTCAGTTGGGGGGATTAATACTACGAATGTCACAGAGGTATTTCCTGGTTTTATACACACTCAGAACTACTCCTGGAAAACGCCCTTCTGCACTTCTTTTACCAGCAGTCAAAGGACAAGGAGCTTCCACACCTTCCCGAGTTTTGGTTTCAGTACATTTGTACCAACCTCAGAAAAACACTCATCCTATACTTCTAGGAACTTCAATTGTGGGTGCATAAGGATGGGGCCAATTGTGCCCCAATTCTGATTTGAGTTTACTTCTAAATACACAGTCATCAGACACACACACACAGACACATATACACAGAGTGCCATCAGACACACACGCACAGACTCCCCCTTAAGTGACAGTGTTCAAGGATTTCGCAGCGATTACTGGAATCGCAGCCCCGCACCGCCGTGCTATCATTTTCCAGGGAGTAACCGCAACGGGCGGCTCTGAAAGAACCCAGACTTAAAGGACGCTGGTCAACTTCCTGGGCTCAGTTCTTCCCCAGTAAGACAGTACCTACAAAACCACTGGGCTTGTGCAAGCCCATGTGGGAGGTTCTGGAACAGCCCCAGCTTTCTGGAAGCGGCCCGTGGGGGAGAAATGGGGGAGGGCAGGAGGGCTCCAGGCCCTGCTCGCAGCCAAGGGTCCTCTCCCGGCGTCCTCTCAGCGGGCGCGTGCCCCGAGCCTCCCAAGTGCCCACCCCGAGACGCCAAATGGAGCCTGAGCTCCGAAGCCCGGCTTCCCCACGCCCATCCACCCACCGGTCCCCGCACAGCCTGGGAAAGGGAAGCCAGGCCTGCTGACACCCATTCAGGGCGGGAGCTCCAGGCTGGGACATAGGCCTGCGAGCTTGGGGACGGGCTCCTGACAGGTGGGGAGCAGCCTCGGAATCCAGCGAGGCCGCGGCCAGGATGGGAACAACCCGGACAGAAAGCCCCGAGCTGACGTCTGCCCTGGGGAGGGCGGGCTAGGCTCCGCGTGTCTCCCGGGCCAGGGAGGAGGCGTCTCAGTCACCAGTGGTTATTTCCAAATACGAACTTTCCGAACCTGTGCTCCTAGCACCCAGCGAGGAGAGGGGAGACGGAGTGGGGAGCGGGGTGGCAGCTTGGCACCTTGGCAGCCAAGTCGCCTCCTTCTTGCCCTCAGTGTTCAGGTCACAGAGCACAGGTCCTCTCTACTTCTTTATTTTTAAAGGACACTTATGTGGCCACACCAGGTGTCAGGTGTGGAACGTGAACTCTTCATTCTGGTGCTTCCCCGACGAGGGGCTGAACCCCGGTCCCCGGCCCTGGGAGCGCAAGTCTTCATTACTGTCCAGGGAGGGGAGCAGGCAGGAGACCCAGAACACGGTCCTCCCGCCCTCCATCATGAGCAAGACAGACGGACATCACAGGAGCTGCACACGGAGTGGGAGGAGCATGGGGCGGGGTCAGGAGAAATGGGGTGGGGCTGGAGAAGGCAGGCCTGGGGTCCACGTGCCTGCTCTTCACTCGGGGCCACTCCTGCCAATCGCGCCCTTCGCGCCCAGCCGACCTGTGAGGGCTGATTGCCGCATCACGTCCCTCTAAACCAGAGGCAGCCCCTGGGGACACCCTCGCCGAGCTCACAGGACAACTCACCCCCCACGGCAAACACCGCCCACATGCTCACACCCGTTAGAGACGAGTTAACAACCTCCCCACGGGTTAAAGCTAGTGGTCACTTGTACCGTGGGGTCCACGTTTCTTTAGTAATTAAAATCACGACAGTTCAGGGCTGGTCTGTGGGGAAAGAGCAGGAGGCCAGGCTGCATCTCCCGCCTGGGGGCCCAGCCTGGACGACCCCCGCGGCTGCCTGCCTACCCCCGCCCCCAGCTGCCCAGGCCGTGGGACGGCGCCCACAGAGAGGCGGCCTCCTGGAGACGTCCCCCTGCTGCACACAGCAGGCTTCCCAAGTTAAAGAAGGGCCAGCTCACGCCGGTGTGCTGGAGGGGACCAGGGAGGCTTCTGCCTCCCTCAGCCTGGGTGTGAACCCCCGCAGCTCCGCACAGCACCACCCGGCCAGCACCACCGGGACTCAGGCTGCAGTGAGATGAGGTGCCTGCCTTGGATCGCCCAGCTGGGGCCGGGCCTCCGGGGACCGTCCCTCAGAAGAGGCACCGCTGCCGGGAGAACCTCGGCAGGACGGCAATGCAGCTCCTGAAAGGCGCGCCCCATTCAGGGCTGTGGACACCACGGGTCCTGGCCCCGGGCAGCGGCTTCATCCCTGGTCCGAGGCTCGTCCGCTTCCGGGCACTCTTTTAACATTCGACTCTGAACCTGGGGCCCAGGTGCTAGCATAGCCTGCCTGAGACGCAGAGGCCGTTCCCTGTAAGACGCCCCCCGCTCCTGGAGACCAGTGTTGGAATGACCCCTTAGAAGGAACAACACGCCTTCTGTCAGGACACTAGGCCTGGGGACACAGCCCCACTGTGATGGGGACACAGCAAACAGTGCTAATCTGCTCCTTCAAGTTTGAAAAACACAAGCCGTGCCACTTACATGAACAAGAACGTTCTAGTGTTGGAGGATACCACATTCCTGGATGATTGTTGCTCAAGCTGCCAGCCCTGGTAGCTAGTCGGTAGATAAGCAATTAGTAACAGTTCTGCTGGGCCATGAGCATCCGGGATCCATACCCTTTGAACAGAACCTTAATACGGCAGTAAAGGTTTATAGCTGCATAAAGCTGTCTAGCTGAGTGGAAGCAACCCACATTTTCCATACGAGCCCACCCCGTGATGCGCTCCCAGGCAGAGGTGGAGTGAACGAAGCAGATGTTTGCACGGCGATTTTCCCAGGGTTCAGTTCAGGAAGCCAAGCAGCGAGCCCACCTGAGCCCCCTGCTCCCCAAAGACGATGGTTCGGGAACCCAGGGAGCCTCAGAGGAGCCTTTCAAGTCGGGATTCCACTCATTCGCGACAATAACGCTGAACGTCACCAGCTTTCAAGAGGGGAGAGAGGAGAGCCATCATATTTTTAGCTTGTTGACGTTTTCAGTGTGTTTATATATATCTCGGAGAAAATGCCTCACCCAGTGCTGCCTGCCCCAGGAAATAAATGACGCTGGACGCC
Organism: Bos javanicus; assembly: GCF_032452875.1. Taxonomy (NCBI): domain Eukaryota; kingdom Metazoa; phylum Chordata; class Mammalia; order Artiodactyla; family Bovidae; genus Bos; species Bos javanicus. The sequence continues at coordinate 51,831,096 of NC_083890.1, read as the reverse complement.
ATCAGGCTGAAAGAGGCACTGACCTTAAAAAGCAATGTTGCAGGCATTGCTAGTCACAAACTTTGAATTTAGATATTTAAGCAAACTGTGTTAAACTAAGGCCTGATTTGCAAAATAGGAAAACTGAGATACAGTAAGTAGCACGTAAGGAAAGTGAAAAAGTGTGCAACAGTATCAGTTGATCATGTAAAATAAAACCTGCTTCCTAAAGTACTTTAACAAAGTAGCACAAGTCCGCCCTGAGCATTTGAATGATACAGTGATGTACACACACCAGACTCCAGTCAGCCTGGGGGCCTCGTGCACAATCGGCTCTCAATTCGTGAGGATGAGACAGAATTCTCTGAGATGGAAAAGAGAAGGTTTCTACAAAGCAAGCATTTTCCATAATAGGCATATCTCAAACTAATAGGCAGGAAGCATATTTAAAAAAATGTTTTTGCTTTAGGTCTGAAAGATTTTCCTTTCCAACTATAAAACAGCTGAAATCCTGTATCCTCAGTCCAACGTAATTTCACGCCTAATTTATGGAAATGGAATACCAAAGGGCTCTGGAAGGGAGCGGGCGGGAAGGGGGGCTGGGAGGGTGTGACAAGAGGGGAGACCTGCCACTGCTGCAGGCAGGGGGCGGGCGGCCGGCCTGGGGGGACGCAGAGAGGGCCCAGCAGAAACACGTGCAAGCAGGGAGGAGGGGAGTCGGCTGAATGAACTTACTGTTACCTTTTCCCCCCTCCCATAAGTCTTCTTTTTCCTGATACTGTCTGCATCTGAAACATCTAATTTAATCCGTTGGAGGGCCAGTGTTCCTTTTATTTCCTGTCTGCTCTGAAGCAGTCGCCTGTTTCAATTACGACTTTCCCCAGCTCCTCCGTCTCTCGCGCTCCAGCTGGCTCAAGTGCACTTCCTTGGAAGGTAAAATGCACTAACTGAGCTGATTGGAGACTGATAGCCCGAGAGCCACAATATTTAATAGCTGCACTGATAAGGAGGTTTAAAAAAAAATCCATTTTTGAGCCTAAACAAAAGGATATTATGTAGCTGTACGTTCAATTAAGATCCAGTTAAATTCTTTTTTCCCATTAGGTGGAACTTGACGCAGGCAGCCGACATAATTCAGAGGGTTATGGCAAATTTCATCGGCACTGTATGTTTGAGAAATGGCTCCCTCCTGCTTCTCCGTTAGTTACTGCTGATTTGGGACCAGCCTGGTGCAATTATTTCAAGGAACAGCACTGTGGGATTGATACGGCCTTCTTGCAAAACCTTGGCTGGCTAAAAATAAGACTGTTTTGTAGTCGGAAAAAAAAAGGCAAAAAAAAAAAAAAGTCTCTGGGCTGTAAACACCAGTCAATGTATTTCTTTTCTGCTTTATGAAACCACAATTTTTTTTTCTTCTTTTTTTCTGTCCCTCCTTACTCATAGCGGAGTTTAATTACAGTTTAATCTCTTTCAGGGAGCAGTCCTGGAGCCCTGACTGCTTAACCACAGTATTATCAAGGCCATGGCTACAATTTATGGCAGAAGGTAGGGGCTCCCCTTAGAAAACCCCAGATTCTCCCACCCCCCAAATAAATAAGTAAATACATAAATACATGCACAAATAAATAAATACACACACAGTGACTTTATTACGACTCACGCTGCACATTTTTACGAGGCCCTCGAGATGCCAGCCCAATAATTAAAGAAATGCCTGCGAGGTGTGGATCAACACTCACCCTGTTCAACTCCACTGGGTCAATAAATCTGAAGGAAAACTTTTAAGTTAACAAGACTATTTGGGCCTCCAGTTGCCGAAGTGTTGGGTTACACTGAGGGGAAACGCGGGGGAGACGGGGGGCCAGGTTCACGGGAGGGAGCGAGCCCTGCACCCCGAGGTGCCGGCAGTACGGCCAGGCCCACACGGCAAGGCCAGGCGTACACGCGGTCGGGAGGTGAGCTTTGCTGCCTGAAGCTCGCGTGCAGGTGTCTGGCTGTGGGGGCCTCTCTCTAAAGGGCGTCTGCAATGCCAGAGCTCCCTGAAGAGGGGAGGGACACTGACTTGACTGTCCACCAGGAGAAGGGGCTGAGGACCAGATCAAGCCATGACTCAAGGTCGAGCCAGACGGGCCAGCAGCGCCTGGTTAGCTGCCTTCCCTGTCTTCTTTCTGTAACTGCTTTACGGCCAGTGGGTTAAGCGGCTCATTTTCTCTGAGCAAGCAGGAACAATGAGAGCCTTTTACTCAGCTCACAGAGCAAGCTGGCTACCTGGAGGGTTTGCTTTCGCACATGAGCTTGGCTCGAATGGAAGTCTTTCCAAGCCCGCGAGCTTCCCCCCAGTCTTAAAGCGCACCCAGCAGCTGCTCCCAGACCCCTGCCATCCCGGAGGCTGGTGCCCCACCAGGAGCTGGGCCTCGGCCATGCCACTTCAGGGGCCACTCCGCTTTTCTACCATGACTTCTGAGACTTGGGGACAGACGAACAGCTTTCCGCTAACTCTGCCGGTGGGTCGGAACGTCAGGACCCACGAGTCCTTTTGGTTGGGCACAGCACCCCGAGTCTCGAGCTCCCCGGCCACCGGAGGACACACAGACTCTGACTTCTTTCTCACGAACTGTGTACACGTGCACGAGGAATTACAGAGACTCATACGGCACGAAGCCCACGCACAGATACACGTGCACGAGAAATTACAGAGACTCATGCGGCACAAAGCCCACGCACAGACAATCCTATAAACTTATTAGAAGGACGCCCTGGTGGTCCAGTGGCTAAGACTCCACACTCCCAGGGGCCAGGGTCCCAGCCCCGGTCACACGTGATCCCGTATGCTGCAACGGAGACACGGCACAGCCCAGTAACAAACACACGTAAATAAAATGCGCTAGAAATTCACTCCAGTCCTCATCAGTAGACACTTTGACACGACAGAGGTGCGTCTGTTCTATTTCGTGCTCTCTTTACTGTCACGTGCTCACCTCCACCCGCAGCAGCGATGCGCTGCTCTGATATTTTCCAGGCTAAGGTCGTCTCCACAAACTCAGAGGCACAGATCCATGTGCTTCAACAAAACTAAAGCTTTTGTTTGAGAGAGAAAAAAAATGGTCTCCAAGTTTCCTGTAACCAACCTTCTAAAGAAGTTGAGTGGCTTTCTATTTCAAAGAGAAGACAGACATCTTGCTGTCATATCAGAGGATCAACTTCCCTCCTTTTATCATCTTAAGAACTGAAGCGTCTCTTTCCTGTCTCATGGAACTTAAAGCTCCGTCTTCATACTCCTAGGTTTCCATAGGGAGCTCACTGGTCGAGGCTTTGAGATGGTTCCGCGTCATGCTGTTTGATTTTATGAAGCACTGATTTGGAAGTGGTTTGGAATGTATGCTTTCTCTTTCTCCCATTGTGTTCTATATCCACTTAGACATTCTAAGAAATAATGCTTGTTTCTAAGCAGGGAGCACACATGACCCAGCAAACGTCCCTGTGTGCTGCAGTCTGCACACCCCTGCCGCTCTGCAAGGCAGTGTGGTCAGGTGGACGGCTCTGATGCGGCCCACAGCGTTCCAGAGCACAGTTCCCAAAGTGTGATCGGGCAGCCCTGGAGGTCCCCCAAGCCTGAGACCCTGGAGCCCCGGGTCCAGCCAAAATCATTTCTCTAATAACATGAGGACACTGGGTCTTGGCCAGTCTCCTCTCACGGGTGTGCGGGGTCCCCCAGGGGCCGCCCCACTTGTGGCACTACAAGACTGTCAGCGGGCGAGAGCGCCCAGCCGCCTTCAGCACATCCGACAGCAGGGAGAATCCTCAACGTGAGTACGCTTCCTACTAATGTTCTTTGTTTATAAAGATAAGTATTTTTCATAAAATGTTTATGTTGCCATGTTATTTTTGAAGAAGTAATAAATATCTCTTAAATACCACATTTTCTAATACGGTAAATATTGGTAGATTCAGACCACAGAAGCAAAAGCAGTTTGGGATTCTCAGTTTTAAGAGTGCAAAGGGGAGGGAGTAGGGCTCCGAGGTGAGAACAGGCTGCAGAACCCTGGCTCAGGGCACCTAGCTGGTTTCGTTTGTGGCTGTTCTACCACACAGTTTCAATTCACATGAAAATGTGGCCTCTGTAACTGCGCCTGTGTACAAGCATGTACCTAGATAACCAGCTTTGTTCTGAGTCCAAATTCATCCTTGCCGTGGACAGTGACTGCAGCCATGAAATTAAAAGACATTTGCTCCTTGGAAGAAAAGCTATGACCAACCTAGAGAGCATATTAAAAAGCAGAGGCATCAGTCTGTCAGCAAAGGTCTGTACAGTCAAAGCTATGGTTTTTCCAGTAGTCATATACGGATGTGACAGTCGGACCATAAAGAAGAACTCCTGCTTTTGAACTATAGTGCTGAAGAAGACTCTTAGCATCCCTTGGACAGTAAAGAGACCAAACCAGTAATCCTAAAGACAATCAACCCTGACTATCCATTGGAAGGACTGATGCTGAAGGTGAAGCTCCAATACTTTGGCCACCTGATGTGAGGAGCCGATTCACCGGAAAAGACCCTGATGCTGGGAAAGATCTGAGGCAAAAGAGGAGGGCCACGGAGGATGAGATGGTTGGATGGCATCACTGACTCAACGGACATGAGTCTAAGCAAACTCCCAGGGATGATGAAGGACAGGGAAGCCTGGTGTGCGGCAGTCCATGGGGGTGACTCAGTGACTGAACAACAACCATAAACTTTTGAAGAAGTATTCAGGCTTTCAAAAATCAACTTTATGAGCTCTGAAGAGAGTTATTCCCTCTAGGTCCTAGCATTTGGTTAGAATGGGCCACTTAGAATACCGAAAACCACACCAGAAGTTCTTACAAGTTTAGAACTCTGTCCTTATAAATTGAGCTCTTAGTTTTGGATTTAAAAGGCAGATTTCTTTGGAACAGAGCTTGTCACACCAATTCAACTCATTAAAGGCTCTGACCTTGGGCGCGGGCGCCCATCAGGGCCAGACAAAAGCATGCGGGCCCCGCAGGCGTCAGACATGCAGACCTGCGTGGCCGCCTGCGACGTGGATGGGGCTGGGGACACCACCTCGGCTTGGTCCATCCTGGGGCTGGTATGAAAGCCTTCTGTTATTATAGCCATTGGTACGTGTTGGTGACAGAATGGATTTGAACTTGCCCAGGTTAGAATTTAGGATTCTTATATTTGAAACCAGGACAAAGGTTCTGCTGATACTTTTGCACACTGATGCCTATCATCGAAGCCGAGGGCTTTATTTAAGCAATATTTACCTTCCAAAGATAGAAACATAATAGATGCCACTCAGATTCACAAATCAGCTAACGGTTCCCAGGGAGTCTGCACATCTGCCCTTGTGCCCCCGTCAAGCCTCCAGCGCTGAGACGCTTGGTCCTGATGACAGACGCCACCCACACGTGCGGCCCTCCAGACCCGAGGGCCTCACTGTCGGGGGTGGGTGGTCCTCATCCAGACCCGAGGGCCTCACTGTTGGGGCAGGGGGTCCTCATCCAGACCCAAGGGCCTCATTGTCAGGGCGGGGGATCCTCATCCAGACCCAAGGATCTCACTGTCGGGGGTGGGTGGTCCTCATCCAGACCCGAGGGTCTCACTGTCAGGGGTGGGTGGTCCTCATCCAGACCCAAGGGTCTCACTGTTGGGGGTGGGTGGTCCTCCAGACCCAAGGGTCTCACTGTCGGGGCGGGGGATCCTCATCCAGACCCAAGGGTCTCACTGTCGGGGGTGGGGGGTCCTCACCCAGACCTGAGGGTCTGACTGTCAGGGTGGTGGGCAGAGGTCATCTGCTTGCTTTGGAAAAGCATGTTCAGTATTTCAGCTGTTTTCGTTTAGTCACAATATTTATTTTTAAAATTCAAAGAACAGATGAGAGAGCATGCAATTTACAGACAGGGATCTTCAGCCTCTGACAGTACACCTTCATTCTTCTGTAAAGTCTGTTCCTTGCTTCAGTCTAAACCGAAGGGTGAAGCTGTGGACTGTAAACCCCACGAGAGCAGGGACACATCTGTGTTTCACGCTGTTTGACAATGACTAAAACACGAATCCAGTTAAAATTCACTGTAAGAACTGTGGATCAAAGAATGAATTTCAAAACCTTGGTATCGTTCTAATTTTCAACAAAGACATCAAAGCACTTCAGTGAGGGGAAAGGGAGGTGTTTTCGGTAAAGTTCCAGAGCGATTCACTATCACACAGGAAGAACGACTCTCCACCCCAACCTCACACCACACACAAGAGCAGTCAGAGGCGGGTCACAGCGCTGCGGTGAAACCAAATCCTACAAAGTTTCCGGAAGAAACAAAGACCCATGGCGCTAACCTCGAAGGGAGAAGGATAAACCCGAACTGGACAACAGTCAAGACTGCGCCTCAGAGGAGACCAGAGAGAACAGGCAACCAGAGACGGACAGGAAACGCTCACACCGCGCGTGGCCGGCGGGACCCGGGTCTGCCCCGTGAAAATGGCTCCGACAAACGAGCACAGGGAAGCTGGGGCCCGACAGTTCTCGCCCGGAGCACCACCGCTCGTCCTGAGAAGCAGAGCGGCCAGCGGGCAGGCAGCCAGCCCAGGTTCACGCCAGGATCACCGGCGGCCTGCGTCCCCACAGGAGATGTGCGTGACAAAGGGCACGGCCAGAAGCTGCCAGTTTAACCAGAACAGTAACGGAGCCCTGGGTAGCAACGCGTGCCTCCAGGGGCCTGGCTGAACACGAGGGCAGCTCTCAAGGCCACCTGCCTGGCCTCATCTCCTCATTTTCAGCCTTACCATCCCTGGTGCCGCGCCCACACCCCCCCGCAGGTCTCACCCGTCCGTCTCTCTTCTGCACAGAGACCCCTGGCAAGGACCACGGCCAGGTGGATCATTACCCGTGGAAAGGACAGGCAGATGGAGCATCCAGAACTAACTTCCAAACGGAAGGAATGTTCCTGGAATTCTCCTGTTGATCGGTATTTGCAGTTTGGCTTTTGAAACCAGGTCTTCAGAGTCTCATGCTGGTAAGTACGTGACCAAGTTTCTCTCACCCTGGAATTGGTCAGACACACACATGTAACGTCGCGCCAGAGGAAGCACATTTCCAGCTTAAAAAGAAAACAACAGCAAAAAAAGGACTCTGTTGCCTGCTGTGGTAATTTTGAAAAAGATCAGCTTCCTTGGTTGAGAATTTCAAGATTATTCTCTTCTTCAAACATATGAAAAGCTAAAGACGGTTGGAACTAAACTGAAATCAACATTACAAAATACTAGTGATATATATATATGCATATAATGAAAATTTGAAAAAAATCCTAAGTGCTTGCTCACACCATTTGCACTAGCATATGCTGTGTCCGTGTGCTCTGTGCACTGTGCACGTGTATCCGTGTGTGTGTCTGTGTGTGCGTGTGCTGTGCGCATGTCTGTGTGTGTGTGCACGTGTGTCTGTGTGTGCTCTGTGCACGTGTGTCCGTGTGTGTGTGTGTGTGTGTGCGTGTGCTGTGCGTGTGTGTGCACGTGTGTCTGTGTGCGCGTGTGCACTGTGTATACAGGCCTACCTGCCTCTGTGTCCACATCTCTCTCTCCCTCAGGTACATGTAACCAAATTTAAGGTCCTTGTCTTTTTTCTTTTTCAAAGATGATTTTACATCAGTTATTTTCTGTGAACACATCTGGTGTTTCTTTAAAGCCTGAATTTACTAAATGTCATATCTAATGAAGGAAGAATTTATGCTTTTTCAACATAGATTCATTTTATTTTCTCCAGGCTCCTCCTTCTCTGCTCAAAGCTGATGACTTCTTAAAATGGTTGCTCAGAATCCAATCAAGAATATAAAGGCAACTGAATAAATAAGACCATGAAGTAAGTGTAAAATATTAGTGTCCAGACGTGCAAGATGTATGTGGCTACTATGAGCGTGCACAGCTGCACCAGCCCGGAGCCCACGTGGTCCCCCAGATTTAACAGAAACCATTACCAGTAAGGGTTTTATTTGCTTAATAAATTACATTCTAAAGCACAATAGCCTGGGTTCATAGCTGTAAAATTGCCAAATATTGTCAATGACCACTCTCTGGTCATAAATAACAAAATAATCTATGACTCACTGGATTTTTGATTCCCAGGGCAATTCTTTCTCACCATTACTCAAAACTGTAAAAAAGCGCCTCTCCGTGGCATTTTATGGAGGTTATAAATTACTCAGAGGAGATGACATAGGACAGATTTGTAGGCCGAGTAACAGGAACCAGACAGCCCGATGTGTAAATTAAAGAGCCAGTGACACACAAGAGGGCTAGTGAGAGGATCCTGAAACCCAAGACTAGATCAGGATGAACCACGAGAGGAGAGGAGAGGAGAGGAGGGGAGAGAAGCGCAGACCGCCCCCGGAGCCCCGCGCCCGACCACGGCCCCGGAGAGCAGGACGCCACGATACCTGGGACACAGGACCGCGGCCTTAGGGGGACGACACATGCCTGGCAGGTGCCTTGGAGATACACCTGGGAAGGTTAGCTTTTTAACTGATATCAATTTTCAAACTGGCTCAGATTGATGAATAGTTCTCCCATTTATTCCACAAAAGGAGATTGAGCAGGTGCTGTCTGCCCACCCCGTGGCTGAGGGTGCGGAGATCGATGAGGCACAACCCTGCCGTCTTGGAGGAGGAGACACGGGGAAGACCCCAGCCTTGGAGGTGCGGGCTGAAGGCTCCCAGCCCAACTCACCTGGGGTGTGGGCTGGAAGGCACCCTCAGGAGCAGCCGTGCTGGGGAGGAACACGGGGAGGAAACCGGGGAGGGCGGCTGAGGAACGGTTTTCAGGTGGACGGACCAGAGCGAATAAAGGCGCTGGGAGAGCCTGGTCTGTGCAAGGAGCAGACAGGGAGGCGACGGGGGTCTAACGGGGGCTATTTCAGGGATCTCCCTGCCCAGCGGGCCAGCAGGGCAAGGCCAAGATTAGATCTGCTTTTTGAAAGACCATCCCTTCAGCGCCACAGCCAAGTTCACAGGACACGAGAGATCAAAGTCAAGTGTTTTTCAACAATCTTGGAAAATAAAAACTGATCCGTAAACTAATCATTTTTAAAAAGTTCTTTAGAGGAAAGTTCAGATAGAAAACCCAGCTTTCAAAGGCCAGAGTGAAGTTATCGTAGGAACACTGGCACCGAAGTCATTCTTATATTCACCTGACTTAAGAAAAAGAAGGAATTCTTATGGGCTTCCTTTATCATCTGAAAACTTTGCATGATGTCCCAGGAGACACAGAGAATCATAAAATCCCAAAGACGGGCCCTTGGGAGTAATGAGTCCTAGATAGCTAACACTGGATGGTTGAGAAAACAGAGCACGCCAGCGCTTTCAATAAGAGCGTCTTCGCAAGGAGCAACAAGCGGGAGACTCTTCAGAGCTTCAAGTATGAGAGGAAAGCAATGGACTGGTCTTCCTTCAGTAACGGAGTTCTAACTCATTCTCCTCAAATAGGAGCTAAAGCAAAACTCTTTTACGATGTTTCTCAGCAGAAATCTGAACACAGAACTGGAAACTGAAATATTGGGGCAAAATCACAGAATGAATTCCATGCACTGGAACTAGTAATTAATTCCATTTAATAGTAATTAAGAGCAATCTCTGATTTCATATAAAGAAACATAAGGACTAGTTTATAAATCATAATTGCTTCTCGCAAGCACGTTTTGAAAATGTGGCATCACGGGCATGAGGCACTGGTGCAGCCCCAGGCTCCAGGGCAGCCAGAAGCCTGTCCCCCTTGTGTTTCCACTTCCATGTCAGCAGACCTCAGGTGTCACTAAGAACCAAGGTGGGCGGAGGGATTTTAAACCCGATCGGAGTATCAGTTCCGGGGTGAGTCTGACTGAACCCATCGTGGCTGCCAAGGGCTTCCAGCTCTCCAGGTCGGGAGGCTGCATTCCCTTCCTCACAGAGACAGGAATTTCTTCACCAGGGAGAAGCACCCACTTCCCAAGGGCCATGGCTGGAAGGCTTTTTCTTCCTTGTGTTGCTAAGAGAAGGGTACATTTTGGAACTAGAAAGACTATCGGAGCTTTACGACAGCAATGTTTTCAACATCAATTAATACTCAAGATAAGGGAATCCGGGAGAAAAGTGCGGCTGCAGTTGGAACAGTCGAAGACCACCCAGGCTGCGCTCTCCAAGCCCGTCCAGCACCCTCGGAGGAGGGACGAGGCTGAACGTGGGGGGCATTATGGAGACTTAGACGGTGTAAGACTTAATAATGTAAAAGCCACTTAACGTCTGTAGTTTTAAAGCATTTCGAGTTTGAGATGAGCAGATTTAATTTGAAGGCATTTAACTTTTTTCAAGGTGTGTGTGTGTGTGTGTGTGCATTTGTAGCTCACATACTGAAACAATTCTGCTTTATAATTCAGTCTCCAAATTTTGTTATACAAAACCAATTCAACGACTGGTATTTATCTTATGATTTTGTAAAAGTTCTTGATATTTCACTTTCCAATTCGAAGTGACAGGATGAAAAGCTCTGTGCTTACTTGACTCGTATTAAGAAGAAGAAAAGTGTTTATTTTAGATCAGATGGAAAAAAAGGCACATGTGGGGACAGCAGCAGGAACGCATAGGACATCGCAGACCCTGAGGCGGGACGCGCGTGGCGACGTCGCAGACCCCGAGGCGGGACGCGCGTGGCGACGTCGCAGACCCCGAGGCGGGACGCGCGTGGCGACGTCGCAGACCCCGAGGCGGGACGCGCGTGGCGGCGCCGCAGACCCCGAGGCGGGACGCGCGAGGCGGCGCCACGAACCCCCCTCTTTAAGGAGAAGTGACTCTGCTGGGCAAACCTGCCCTGCCCCTCAGGGCACGGTACATCTCCTTCACATAAGATGCTGAGACTTTCTGTATCTTGAAATGGTTTTAGATCACTGAAGACATTTTTTTCCCCAATCAGTAAAAAAAGCAATTCATCTCATTAAAAACTCCAGCACTTTACCTCAAGTTTGAGGCAAGTTTAGAGTCTCAGTCAATCCCCAAAATAATATTTTTAACTCACCAAGTTATCATATGCATACATACACACAGAAAAACTGATATTTTAACAAAATAAACCTTAGGGGACTACTTTATTTTTGGAAATAAAAGTTACGGTAGAATATTGCAGTGTCTTTGTTTTTGCTATTAAATTCTAAGAAGAGGCTACATGTGGTCTGGACTTACTGATCACCCGTGAAAATATTCCTGGACCGGGGCAGCCGCCCTGCCCGGGGGCTCGAAAGGGGACATGCACTCCACATGGTGAATGAGACCACGGAATAATCCATTTCTTGGGAAACGAAGAGAAAGTTTGCCGGAATTTTTGTTTTTCTCCTTTGTGATGACTCACATGCTTTGAACCATCCTTTATAAACAAGAGTAAGCTTGTTCAAGTGAGATTTAAACAACAAACCCATTTCCATTCATACAAGGTGAGCAACGAGCCTTTCAACTACTTTCTTCTTTCCTTCTGTCTCTTTCTTCTTTATTATTATTATTTTTTAATGACAGAGACCAGGAGTAGTAAAAAGGCCAACATAAGCTCTGCAGATAACTTCCTATTTAATTATTTAGCTGTTTGGATGGCCCTTATTTTGATGTCCAGTGTTGTTTTAACCCTGGCAAATTTAACTCACAAGAAAACCCAGACTAGCAGAATACTGCAAAGTAGAGAGAAAAAGAAAGATTTCAGCTGCAAGCGGACTTTGTCTATGACGTGAGTACATTTCCCGTCTCTGACTGGGGTCTGCAAGTTAACCCCTCCATTTGCAAACAAGCGCCCAGCCGAGAGCCCACCGTCCACAGGTGTGGGTGCCCACGAGCTGAGCGGGAGGCCTGGCCTCCCATCTGACCCCAACCCTGACCATGAGGTGGCCAGGCAAGTCCAGGACTAGCAGAAAAGTAATCATTCATTCATCGGCCCACTGGTCCCGTAGTTATGAGCACCTACTGTGCACAGGGCTGGGTTCTGGGTGGTATTTATGGGAATTCTGCCACGAGCTAGGAGCTTTAATTATCTCCCCTCATCTTTGCCATCTTAAGGGACACGGTGTTTTTATAACGTCCTTCTGGATGAGGAAGGGGCGTCCAAAGAGCTCATGAGCTGACCTAAATCACAGCAGCTAAGGCCCAAGCAGGACTGCCCCAGGCTGTCTCCTTTCCCAGCTCAAAAGCTCCTGACGGCAACATTTCGGGGAGCCCACAAAAGGCCGCCTTTGCGTCTGTCTGCGTGTGTCCACCCTCTCCTGAAGTCCAGGCGTCCAGAGGGCGGATGTCAGACCGCTGCTGGTACTCTGCAAAACCGGCGGCTTTGTCTTCTCCTTTTTACACCTTTAAAAGTAATCCATTTTCTTTGTAATAAATCAAAGAACACAGAAGTGTGTAAAGAATTTCTCCACCTCTTTCAAACAAAGTTGAATTCAACCCGTTGGCCCAGTTCAAATCCGGCCTTTTTTCTACACTGTTTCCCTGCTCAGGCTAACTGTGACAAGGAGATACACAGACACTCTTGTTTTTTTTTTTTCTTTTTTTTAAAAGTTGTGAAAGCTTTTCTTTTCACTTTTGACCACAGGATGCTGCTTCCATGGGAGTTTCAAGGGAGCAGCAGCCACACGGTTTTGGGCAACCAGCGAAACGGCCCGAGGAAAGCAGGTCTGGGAGGATTATCAGCGCCGGCACCACCCAGAAAGCCTCCTCCTCCTTCCTTCTGAGCAGCATCTGAAAGCCAGTCACTGGAGAACTGGCTGTGACCTCACAGAACAGTGGCAGGACTGGGGTCCGCACACCTGTGTCACCCACCGCTGCCCTGCACACACACAAACACTCACTCTCACACACACAGTCTCTCACACACTCACACTCTCTCACACACTCACACACACACACACACTCTCACACGCACTCATTCTCACACACACACACACACACCCTCACACACACACACTCACACACACTCACTCTCACACACACACACTCTCTCTCACACACACACACTCTCACAGGCACTCACTCTCACACACACACACTCTCTCACACACTCACACTCACACACTCACACACACACTCACACACACACACTCTCACACGCACTCATTCTCACACACACACACACACACCCTCACACACACTCTCACACACACACACTCTCTCACACACTCACACACACTCTCACACGCACTCATTCTCACACACACTCTCACATACACACACACTCTCACACACACACTCTCTCACACACTCACACACACATACTCTCATACACTCATTCACTCACACACACACACACACACTTTCACACACACACACACACACTTTCACACACACACTCACTGACACTCTCACACAGACACACATACACTCTCACATACACACACTCACACACACTCTCACTCACACACACTCTCACACACACACACTGTTGCTGCCGGCATGGGGTCTACAGCATGCCTCCCTGTCCCAGCACAAACGGGTCTGCATTTTAACTTGGCAAGGTTAAAAAACAGACTCGTCATAAGTGTGTAATGTCTTGAACCAAAATAGACTTCCTTAATGATTTGTTTTCTCCAATTTCACCACAAAATGTAACGCAGCCAACAAAAGAACTATTCTTCCCCGTGTATAATAACATGTTATTCAACAATCATGTAAGAAAGTCTATACAGGACATTGCCAAGGATCTGAAATGGAGTTTCTAGCTGAAATGTTTGAGAAGAACTCTTTTTTTTTCTTTTTCAACTTTCACTTCAAGGTTTTGAGTGAAGTGATGTAAATACCTAGGACTATACAGCTGTGCTTTACTACTGTAACATGTTTACAGAAGCAGTTACGGCTCACTTCATAACAAGGGGCACTGAAAACATCAAGCATAAAAACATATAAAAATACAAACAAGTTCTCAGCAGGCCATTTACTTTGTAGCAGAACAAACATATTAATCGCTTCGGTCCTTGTAAGGGCAAACAGATCCCTGCGAGGCTGGATTGGGAGCACCCCTTGACTTTCTGAGGAGCACACACCCAGCACGCCATTTGAGGGGCGGACCCTGGGGGAGGAAGAGGCCTGATGGACCCTAAAGGAGGTTAGAATAAAATGAAATCATGGGTTTCTTCCTTTTTTTAAAGGAGAATGAAAAAGAAAAATTATACTGCTGTAAAGAGCTAACACGGAGAAGGCAATGGCACCCCACTCCAGTACTCTTGCCTGAAAAATCCCATGGGCGGAGGAGCCTGGTGGGCTGCAGTCCATGGGGTTGCTATGAGTCAGACATGACTGAGTTACTTCACTTTCAGTTTTCACTTTCATGCATTGGAGAAGGAAATGGCAACCCATTCCAGTGTTCTTGCCTGGAGAATCCCAGGGACGGGGAGCCTGGTGGACTGCCGTCTATGGGGTCGCACAGAGTGAGATACGACTGAAGCGACTTAGCAGCAGCAGCAGCAAAGAGCTAACAAAAAGGGGAAAAAAGTGAAATCGCGCTGTCAAGTTTCCTGAAATATATAGTTGATCTTAAGGTATACCTCCTAGTCACCAGCCCATTGGAAAATTACAGCAGACGGGGAAACGTAAGAGCCTCATCTGAACGCACACTGATGCAAATTCATGGTATAAATATGTCAAGGGGTAACAATGCTACCAAAAAACTTCTGGATGTGTTACATATCCAGAAACTTAACTGGATATATTAAAACGGAACAGCTAAGAGAAAGCAGAGCTAATGAATTGAAAAACTAGAATATCAAGGACACGCTATTGTAATGACTCAACTTTGAAATGACTCAAAGTTGGGGTTTCTCTAAATGAAATTTTTCTCCCAAGTGAGAAAATAAATACTGCCTGCGGGGTGGTGATGGCACAGGGACTAGGAGAAGCACACGTGTGCACACAGACACACCGACACCCATGCGTGGACACGTATGTGCATACATATATGAACTCTCACACACACACATGCATAGACACATAGACACACACACACACACATGACATATACACACATGCACTCCCAAATATACACACGAACATTACACACATAGACACACATGGTACATACACACCACACAGGTATACAGTACACAGGAAACACCACAGGCATATGTACACACCTGTGCCCCTCACACAAATATGCACATACGTTCACGTGGTGTATGCAGGACGCACACGCACATACACAATAAATACACAGATACACACATAGACACACGTGTGTGGCACATACACACACATCCACACTAACACATACATATGCGTGGTATATGCGCAGACGACACAGGTGTATTACACACACTTCCACAGGTGTGTGCAGCGACACACACACGCACACCAGGTTATAGAAGTGATTGCATTCTGCACCTGGGATTTGCTTCAAACTCCAGATCTGCTGCTGACCCCCGACACGGGCCTGGGCAAGCCGGCTCACCTCCTTGGCCTCAGGCTGTGGCGCCAACACCCCCCCCAGGGCCCCTGAGACGTGACCAGGCAGCGCAGGGGGGCCCGGCGTCCCACCTCGTCCTGGGCAGCTGATCGCTCAGGACGCCCCGGAGAGGCTGAGTCCAGTGGGGCGCGCGCGGCAGGGGAAACTGCTGCCTGTGACCTGTGAGCCCAGGAGAGCTTCGTGGGAGAGGGCTGGTCCTTGAAAGACGCTTGCGCGTCGGGCGAGGTGTCCCCGCAGAGACACGAGGACAGGCAGAAGCTGCGGGCACGCGAGCTCACACGCACACGGTGCACACTCACAGCCTCCGAGCGGAGCAGCCCCGCCGGCAGCACCCGGAGTGCTTCCTTTGGAACGTGCACGGCAGTGAACACACACATCACACGAAACTTCCGTCTGGAGCCAATAGAAGAGCCTCTGACAGCACAACTGCGGTTCAGCGAGACTGTATTTCCTCATCTGTTGTTACCATTTACAAACTATCTTTGACTCAGCACTACTGAGACTTACACACTTAGAAACATATTTAGCATAAATTTTAAGTGGGAGGAAGAACTTAGGGTGATACCTACTGTTTATGTTGTTACTGAAAGAAGACGTATGAACTTTATTATGAAAAAAATGAAAGGTGGATAAAGAATCCCTTGGTAATAAAAACATACACATAAAAAATATTGGATTTCACAATCGAAATCTACCAAAAAAGTTTTCCCCTTTGGCAGTCAAACTAAAATTTCAGGAAAATAGTTTAAATTCCCTTCACAGAGTTCAAATGTAGCTATAACATGCAAATATAACGAAAAACATTTTCGTGTGGATACTTGATCAGCAATTGCTTATGCACCCTGTAAACTTTAGAATTTTTTTTTGCATTAAATATATTTAATATGCAATTATCATGATAACAGTCCAACATCTATTTACTTTACGTAATTCCATTCAGATGTATTATTATGTATTTAAATTTTAGGAGGAATAAGTAGCGCTCATAATTATTTTTAAGAGAGAAGAATGTTTTAAAGACAGAGATAATACACAGGCATTGAAGAATACGTTCATTTAATTCTAAAATTCTGATAAGCACTGTAATTTACACACATGTCTACAATATAAAGTCTCAGCTTTTAAAAAATATCATTCATGCCCCTAAATTCATCTTTTATAGCTCAAGTTCTCAGTGAGGATTTCACGCCTGTAAGCCTTAAGAACACCCTGGCTGGTCACTAAGCCGCCCTGCACACGTGGGTTAGGGCCTCCGCTGGGAACCTGGCCCTGGGGTCCTAGCTTAGACCCAGGGTCGTCAACTAGCTCTGTGATTTCAGTGAAGTCCCAGAACCACAGGTTCCAAACAGGAATTCACCAAAACAGCCGTGGGAAGTCCTGACAGGACAGTCTCCCTGTGCCGTCCATACGTGGGCTCTGTATATGGACACGCGTGTCACGCCCAGTTACAGCATGCCAGGGCGAGAGGGCGTCTAAAGAGAGGCAGTTACTACAGCAGAGAGACAGGACACTCTTTTTCATCACTCAAGGGAGCACAGACATTTGTTCCTTTCCTTGTCTCCTGGCAGAAATGGGAAAACTCTCCAGCATGTCAGAAGTTAGTGGGTCTCCCTGGGGCTTAGGAAAGAGGCTCCAGTAAAACTGCTGAGCTGGGTTCCTTCCTGGGGGTGCTGCCAGGCGTCCCTGCGGGCCTGGGAAACAAGCATGGGGCAGGGGCCGGGGCGCGCCAGCCTCGAGTGGGCAGACACTCCCGGAGCGTGCCTGGCAAGGGCAGGGTGGGGGAGACTGACGTTTCTTTGGTAATAAAAATGCAATTTATGTAAACTATAGGAGACGTGGTGAGAAAGTAAAAGAGGTAATTGTTCGCATTCCAAACGCTTTAATATATAAGCTGTGTGACCATCACTCAGGAGCAGAGCAGCTGCTAGCAATTTCTTCTCTTTTTTTCCCCCAGGATAAAATTCATGCTGAAGCCAAGAGATGTTTCTCTAGTGAATGATATTTTGAATCTCGGGTCAAAACAGAATTGTGACATAATAAATTTTTAAGAAGTCAGGAAAGCTTTTAGCCTGAAACTTGAAAGAAGCCCCCGTTTCTAGCCCAGCTGGGAAGGACCTCGTCGGCTTCAGGGTCCGCGGCGCGCGGGCCCGGAGGGGCTGGGGGCTTGCCCGGTGCACATCTGTTCCCAGTGCGGGGCGGGCACGCAAAGCACTGTCTACTGGAAGTGTGTGGGGCAGCGTTCGCCAGGGTTAAAGGCTGGGTCAATCTGATCAAGAAGCTAAAATTAGCTTCTGTGTGTTTTCCTGAAAAGAAAAAAAAAATACTGTAAAGCTCTTTGTTTTCCTTCAAGGGCCGTTCTCGGATTTCAGGTTCTGGTGTGTAAGCTGCCAGGAAACAGACGGCTCTGACCAGTGACTTCTTGTTTGCTGCCTCCTGTGTTGTGAGACCCCGTGACCAGCTACCTGAGCTGGACTCGCTGCCTTCTGTGTTGTGAAACCCCGCGACCGGTCCCCTGAGCTGGAGACGCCTGCAAACGCGAGCCTTCTGACCCAATCCACATCTTCCCGTTTGAAAGTATTAGCGTTATGAAATTATTCAAAGTGAATGCATTTGGAAATTCAAAACCAGAGCTATATTTTAAAGTATGTGATGGTTTGGCAAAGCCCAAACACATTAGGAAACGCATCATTCTGAGAAGTATTGGGGTGAGTTCTAGGTCACAGATTACTGGTAGGCTTGACAGTGCTCTGATTATTTTCAGAGGAAGTGAGTTCCTTCAGACAGAAAAGAGGGGGAACATTCACATCGGAACTCCACGCCAGTAGCAATCTGACAAATTCAAGGAGCAGAAAGGAACCGTGGAGACAAAGTGCGCAGTCAAGAGATAATTCAAGAAAAACATCAACATGCTTTTAGGCCTAACGACGTTCACATACACAGGAGAGAGGAGAAAAGAGAGACAAAATTCTGGGTCGTGTTGAAGGCTTTGTGATGAGGGCAGGCTTATTCAACCCTCAAAGATTACACTGGGAAAGCCAGAGCACAATGACCTAGCTTTGCTTCAGCAAAACAACTCTTTACTATTTTAACTGCTTAAACATTATTAATTTTAAAAGATCGTAATATAATAAAATGTGATTTTAAAAAGATCTGTGATGTAACAAGTAGTTTGGGGTATAGTGTTTTATTGCAGTCGTGTCTGACTCTGCGACCCCATTGACTGCAGACCGCCAAGCTCCTCTGTCCATGGGATTCTCCAGGCAAGAACACTGGAGTGGGTTGCCACGCCCTCCTCCAGGGGATCTTCCTGACCCGGGGATAGAACCCAGTCTCCCACATTGCAGGCAGATTTTTTTTTACCGTCTGAGCCACCAGGGAAGCCCAAAAATTAGATTACGATGATCTATTTTTGCTTCAGCAAGATTCCTCTTTAATATTTTAACTGCTTAAATATTATTAATTTAAAAAAATATAATAAAATATGATTTTTAAAATCCATAATATAACAAGTATTTTGGGTATATGTATTTCACTGGAGCTAAATATTTCCCTGATAAAGTGGCGTCTGAGAGAAGACAGAAACCGCTGTTCCCCTAAACACAAAGTGTTGTAAAAAAATACTTGAACCAACATGAAAATATTGTCTATTTGGGTCATTTATACCACAGGATTTCCTTTTTTCTAAACATCCTCTCAATTTCAGTGACTTTTTGTACTTTTTAAATTTAGAGCTCATTGAAAAGATCTGGCTTGTGTATCAGAAGTATGTAAAATATTTGGCAAAACTCACTCATATATAAAATTTACTTATTTGTAAAATATACAAAAATTATCTAATTTTTATCTGTAAGTGTTCTCTAGGACTCTACACAGAACGGTAGGCACCTGTAGCGTCAGTCGGTCAGTGCAGCCGCTCAGTCGTGTCCGACTTTGCGATCCCATGGACCGTGGCATGCCAGGCCTCCCTGTCCAACACCACCTCCCGCTTGATTCTTTTTTTTTGGATCAGAAATGATATATTTTGATAGACAATACAATTCCATATTATCTCCATTTCCCCACCACCCACTCTGCAGTTTATAATCAATCCTCTTTCTCACAGTTTTTTTTAGAAACGGGAACCATAATACTAAGCAACAGGAGCTGCCTGTCTGGCTCCCCTGGGGGCTCAGAAGGGAAAGAGTCTGCCTGCACTGCAGGAGACCCGGGTTTGATTCCTGGGCATGCATCGAGTCTCAGGGTCTGTGGACAGACCTTCCCAACTGCATCATCTTACACACAGCTGACCCGCCTGTCCTTGGGGGCCTTAAGACACCTTGCGGTCCAACTCCCCGTCTGTCCCACACTGATGACCGCCCCCAACACCAGGATCTGACGTTCCTAAAGTTATGACCTGGTCTTCCTGCCTTTCCTTTTACATACTGTTTTTCAGGAAATTCATCACTAACATGGTTTCAAACAGCTCTGTCCTAGTGCGGAGGTCTTGAACCTGGGTCCCTGCACGGACGTCAGGGGTATGTTAGACTCCGCAGTCAGGGTGGGAGGCGTGAATACCGAGAATCCGCACAAGACAAACCCCAACCCAACCCCATCTCCGCCCTGGCAGCGTCACCAGCACGGCCAACGCCAGCCCGTGGCGCCACCTGCCACCTCCCTGAAAGCGCTTCTCCCACGTGCTCAGGGTGGTGTCACCAGACTCCCCTCCGACTCCCCCTTCCTCCCTCTCCAGCAGCACTAATTAGCTGCCCGTCCACGGCGGCCTGTCCCACCAGCCTGGGCTGCGGCCCATCCTCCTCCACGCTCAGACTCAGGCAGAAACTTGCAGGAGGCCCCAGATGTGCCCGCAGCCAAGAGAGCCAGATACCTGCCTCCACGGCGCCCACAGCCTCTCCCCAGGTCCCCCCGAGTCCCGTCAGGCCCAGCCCCAGCCCGGGGGGCTCCACGGTGCCTCGCGTCCACCACCTGAACGCTCCACCTGACAGCCATGCTCTCCGGTGGGGGTGAGGGTCACAACCGGGCCGTGAGGATTAGATGGAATAACGCACACTGCACGCCCGAGACATTTTAATGCTCACTCTTCGCAGCTATGGTGTGAACATCCCCGCACCAAAAAGTGTGTTTGTTCTCCTGCACCCTCTGCCTCGGGCTCCGGGGCTGCCTTCTCGCCTCCCAATGGAATTTTAGCAGGAGGGGGCGGCGTCACATCACCCCCAGCAGCCAGCTCAGTGCCTTATGCATCGCAGGTGCCTACGAAACACTTTACCGTCTTCCTGAAGCCACTTTTCCTTGGGCCAGAAACTACAGAGGTGCAGGCAGAAGGAGGGAGGGGAACACGCAGGGTCATTTTTTTAAACATCTAAATCCTTTACTTGCGAAGAAATAAATTCCCTGTGGGAGTCAGTTGCCATTCAAAGCTGCCCTCCAACACAGCGCCTGAGGTTTTACATAAATCAAAGCTGAGAATAATCCTAGTAAAGTTTCACGTTAGAGTGTCCTTCAAAATACCTGACTCTTGTGAGAACATACCTGTAGGAGACACACACACACAAAAAAAAACCTAAAAAAAATCACAAAACATACATTTTCTTAACTTTAAAAAATGTACTGGACCAAACTTATTGCAAAACTTAAAATTTGCAAAACAGCAGACAAATAAATTAAAAGTTGGCTTAAGTTGAGGAAGTTGAGTAAGTAAAGCCCATCTAGTTTGAAGAACTAGCTAAAATATCTGTAGTCAGGACTTGGAGCAGTTCTCAGGAGCAAGCCTGAGATGTTTACACACGCCTGTGTCTACTTCTGTACAAATAGAGGCTCCTAAAATGATGTTAATGCTTAAAAGTTTGGTATAGGTAGGCATCATTTTCACTTTGCTTAATCTGTTAGCATGCTAAACAAATGGTTTCTACAGATATTGTAATGGTACAGTTATGAATCCAAATTAATGAGGCAAGTTAAAATAACCTGACTTTAATTATACATACTGGGTTACTTTGCAACTCTAAAATCTCATCACGGATGACCTAAGGCTGCTTGTAAGCTTCTAATTGCTATCTGAAATTAATTTACGTCAGTAACTGAATATGGCTGACCCTCCAACAGTGCTGGAGTCGGGGCACTGACGTCGTGTGGTCGGAAATCCACGCGCACCTTCACAGTTGGCCCTGTACCCTCAGGACTTTGTACAGGGGGTTCCTCATCCACAGAGTCAACCATCCTTGGACGGTGTAGTACTGGGCGTGTGTGTGTGTGTGTGTAGGTGTGTGTGTGTGCGCGCGCGCATACTCAGTCATGTCCACTTGGGACCCCGTGGACTGTAGCCCACCAGGCTCCTCTGTCCATGGGATTTCCCAGGCAAGAATAATGGAGTGGGTTGCCATGCCCTCCTCCAGGGGATCTTCCTGACCCAGGGGCCGAACCTGAGTCTCCTGCATCTTCTGCATCAGCAGGAGGGTTCTTTACCACTGTGCCACCCGCAAAGCCCACAGCAATAAAGTGTTTACTGGAAAAAAATATCCTCATAACAAGTGGACCTGAACAGTTCAAATCCATGTTGTTTGAGGGTCTACTGTCTGTATAAAATGGAGAATTCATGTAGTGATTATGTATTATAATTCAACAAATATCTACTGAATATATACTAACTTCAAGGCACTACATTATATGTTTGGGA
This sequence comes from Bos javanicus, assembly GCF_032452875.1. Taxonomy (NCBI): domain Eukaryota; kingdom Metazoa; phylum Chordata; class Mammalia; order Artiodactyla; family Bovidae; genus Bos; species Bos javanicus. The sequence goes on along the minus strand of NC_083890.1, from coordinate 51,808,991 downwards.
AAGAGCCCTAAGGCAGAATCTCTGACTTTAAAAATGCTGTAAATCAGCTTTATTAAAAGATAAGGATTTATTCTATTGCTTCAACCCCCACTGGCTGAAACGGCTTCCACAAAGCCAAAGGAACAGCCGTGTGTCTTCAGATACTCAGAGACCCACATGTTCAGGAATTCAGAAAGCCACAGTGCTCAGCAGGGAAAGGCCTTAGAAGACCTTAATCCTTTCACCTTAGGCTGATCCCTGGCACAGACACACCCAACAATAATAAAGACAAAGCAAAGATAAAAACAAACCCTGGGAAGGAGAATTTGATTTCCAGAGTTAACTTTTACCCAATTTAAATGTCTAGTTTTCAACAACAAACAAGAAAGTGTGAGCTGCTCAAAGGGACAAAATAAATGCAGAGGACGAACAGCTGAGGAGGCTCAGACCTCGGGCTTGCTGAACAGAGACATGCAAAGGCTGCGGGGCGGAGTAAAGAGAGTGAGAGAGGGACAGAGACCACGAGAGGAGAGACAGGAGCTACAAAAAGGGATGACAGAGACCACGAGAGAAGAGACAGGACAGAGGAACAGAGACCACGAGAGGAGAGACAGGACCTATAAGAAGGGATGACAAAGAAAGCCGGGAGCTGAAAAGTAAATACAATAAAAGATAGATAATAAAATGAATAAATAAATAATAAAAGACATGATGGAAGGGTTCAAAAGCAGATTTGAGTAAGCAGAAGCAGCAGCAAGCTTGAAGACAAGAAATAGGAGGTTACTGAGTCGGAAAGACAAACCATGAAGAAAAGTGAGCAGAGCCTCAGTGACTCTCGGACCCCACGAGACAGGCCGACGTCTCCGCTGCGGACACCCTGGAAAGAGGACAGGGAGGAAGGGCCAGAAGAAGACTCAGAGAAACGGAGGCCGACAGCACCCCTACCTGATGGAAGGAGGACCCTACAAATCAAAGAAGCTGGACAAACAGGTGGGATCAACTCAAAGAGAGCTACGCTAAGACACGCAATCAAATTAAAAAAAAAATTAAGACAGAATCTCCGAGAGATAAATTAGGAGTTTAGGATTAACATATACACACTACTATCTATAAGAAGGGAATAACAGGACCTGCTGTAGAGCACAGAGAACTTTACTCAGTACCTCGTAATAACCTGCAATGGAAAAGACCCTGAAAAAGAGAGTGTGTGTGTATGTGTGTGCACGCGCGTGTGAGTGTGTGTGTGAGTGTGCGTGCGTGTGTGTGCGTGTGTATGTGTGTGTGTGTGTGTGTGTGTGTGTGCGCACACGTATAACTTTGATGGACACTTGAAACTAATACAATAGTGTAAATTAACTCTACTTTCATTAAAAAAAAGATGAAAAGAACAATGAAAATGCAGATTATTAAAATCTTTCAACTTTCAAATCATTAAAAAGAGAGAGAGAATCTTGAAGCAGGAGAGAGAAGAACCTCTTCAGACACGAGGGGCCTCAAAAAAGACCGTTAGCCAATTTCTCAGCAGAAACCTTAGAGTCCAGAAGCCAAAGAGCCTCTGGTTGATATATCTAAAGTGAAGAAAGGAAATCACTGTTGAATGAGAATTCTATATCCAGTAAAACTGTCCTTCAAACATGAGGAAGAAAGCAAGCCTCCCCAGATCAACAGAGGCTAAGGAAGTTGAAGGAAGCCAGAGCATAAGTCAAAGCCGTATGGAGATGTGAGGATCCCCAGTAGAGTGGTCACAGAGACGCTATAAAGTCAGTACACAGCAAGTTTGGCTGGTCACTCTGCCTTTCACTTTCTACATTATCTAACAGGCAAGTGTACGCAAGACAACCTGTGGATCTAAGTCACCGGGCACACGAGGTTCAGAGGTGCGATCCGCGACGGCAGTGACGGCAGGAGCCGCACTGGAGTGAAGCTGGAATACACTCGGTCAGATCGCTGCACCTTTCGGAGCAGTGCAATCCACACGGCAACGGCGCTTCAGATGTGCCGGCAGGGCGGTGAGAGGGAAGGCGGGGGTCTGCTTCCGCTCCGCCACCTCCTGAACGTGCAGCCCCGGGCTGGCCGCTCGGCCTCCGGGAATTTCTGTTGTTTGCTGTTGCTCTTTAGTTGCTAAGTTGTGCTCGGCTCTTTATGGCCCCATCAACAGTAGCCTGTCAGGCTTCTCGGCCCATGGGATTTCCCAGGCAGGAACACGAGTCGGTTGCCGTTCCCTTCTCCAGAAGATCTTCCCAACCCAGGGATCAAACCCACATCTCCTGCATTGGCAGGCAGATTCTTTAATGCTGAGCCACCAGGAAAGCCCTTTGGAATCTTAGCTTCTTTATTTATAATCAGGGACAATACCACATGCCCTGACCACTTCAGAGTCAGAGTGAGGAAAAATGATCTCATATGAGTAAAACACTCAGCAAACTAACTCTCCATAGAGAATTCGGGTGACTGACGCGAATATTTACTTTCTGCGAATGACTCTGTTCTGTGTGAACTTACGTTTCTGGCGTCTGTAATATACCATGCTCATTCCCCTCAGTGTGTTTATATATAAAAAGGGATGATGGGGATGCCTGACCTTTTCTGCTCCATCTACAAATAGCAGTATTAAATGTTTCATGAATGGAAGACATTCTCATGTTCTAAGTTGATAATGACAGGTTAATTTTTAGTTATGTGGACATCATGGTAGGCACTCAGAAACCTTCACACATTATGAGTATATATCTTAAAAGAAGATAAAGTATTCCTTCACCTCCATGTTCCAGCCTCTGGCACAGCCACGTGATAATGGGGTGCTCCTCAGAGGGCCCACTTTCAACCAAGGAGTTACACACCTCCAGTGGGATGTGGTAGTTTTTAGATGACTCACAAGAAACCTGTTCCCATCAATACTGCTAAAGCTTGCAGATGAGTAAAAAACCTTTGCCAACAAAGGTCCGTCTAGTCAAAGCTGTGGTTTCTCCAGTAGTCATGTATGAATGTGGGAGTTGGACCATAAAGAAGGCTGAACACCGAAGAATTGATGCTTTTGAACTGTGGTGCTGGAGAAGACTCTTGAGAGTTCCTTGGACAGCAAGGAGATCAACCCTGAATATTCACTGGAGGGACTGATGCTGAAGCTGAAGCTCCAATACTTTGGTGACCCAAAGAGTCACTGGAGTCTTTTCACTGGAAAAGATCCTGACGCTGGGAAAGATTTAGGGCTGGAGGAGAAGGGGGCGACAGAGGATGAGATGGTTGGATGGCATCACTGACTCAATGGACATGAGTTTGAGCAAGCTCCAGGAGATGGTGAAGGACAGGGAAGCCTGGCATGCTGCAGTCCACGGGGTCCCAAAGAGTCGGTCACAACTTAGCAAATGAACAATAAAAACCACAAACCCAAAACCTGAGTGTATTCAGGGCTGTCTGCTTACCTGGATATGGCCCCCTGAGTCCAGGCGGAAGGAGGCATTCCCTCACCTTGCCCACAGGGGTGCCCTTCGTGAGGTTCATTTAGAAAGCTACATAGGACCTCATATATGTCCAGACTAAAAGAAAATTTACTTTTTAAATTTTCCATTTGAGATCATTTTAAACACATGACATTAGGCAATGTAAGTAACTATCAATGGGCCCCACTGTTATCAACGTGGGTTCCATCTTGTTTAATCTACGCTTTGACCCACTTCTCTCCGCCTGGCTTATTTTTAAGGGAACCCTGGCAGGGTTCCTGTCTCAGCCCCGCCTGAGACCTGGTGCAGCTCTCAGAGGATGCACACACACAGCAGGGTCCAGAAGGTGCTATTTAGACCACAGTCCCCTCTCCTCCCCTTGGCGCTCAATCTCCTCTGTATCAGGAGCCACCACAGTCCCCTCTCTTCCCCGTGGCGCTCAATCTCCTCTGTATCAGGAACCGGGCAAGGCCACTGCTTTTCCTTGCGGTGTTCTGAGCGTGCGAACCTTTTTTCCTGTTGCCGTCCTTCTAACGGGGCATACAGTGGTGGGCCCTGCAGAAGGGAATGGCAACCCACTCCACTATTCTTGCCTACAGAATTCCCTGGACAGCAGAGCCTGGCAGGCTACAGTCCACGAGGTCACAAAGAGTCAGATACAACTGAGCGACTCACACACACACTCGAGGTAGCGGTAGAGACACGCCCACATGCTCATTCCACGTTCAGAAACACAACAGGTCAGGGAAAACTACCACGCTGCGTGGTTTCGCTGGAGCCGAGTGAACACTGGGTGCAGACCTGAGAGGCCCCTGAGAGGGCGCTTTCTTCTGCAACACTGCGCCCCGAGCATTGAGCTGACATTTTAGTCTTGAAGGGCCTGCAAACGCTACCAGGCCAGTCTGCACAGAAGACCAAGAACCACCTGCCAGAACCACACTCAGGACTCCCGGAGGGTGGGAGGAGATGAAGACCCTCTGCCCGTACAGCCGGTGGGCGACTGGGACAGCAGCCTGACTGTGAACGTCCCGGAAGCAGACTGACGGGGGCGTCTCATGTGAAAGGGCGCTCACAGGCCCGCTGGGGCAGCGCTCCTTTCCACTTCCCCCTTGAAGCTGGATTTCCTCACACGCAGGGCCTGCCAGACGTGCGGAGAGGCCGTGTGAAACCGTGGTGACCTTCACCGGGCTGGGCATCGGGGGCCAATTCCAAGCACCACGGTCAGCCCGCAGGGTGTTTGGGTGCTGGAGGTCCTGGGCTCCAGAGAGCTCTGCTGCCCTGGCCTGTGAATCGCCCACCCAGAGGACGGGAAGCAGCTGGCGCCCGGAGCCCTCTGCCCAGCAGGCCGCGCACAGCCACGGACAGCCTGCTCTGCGGCGGGGCCCCCAGGGCAGGGAGGCCCGGACCTCCGGACGCCTGGACCCTCGGCACGGGCGTCAGCGGGGGAGCCAGCCCTCCCTCGGGGCTTCCTGCCCAAACTGCACAGTCAGCAGCCCGGGGGGGGCGGGGGGGGGGGTGGGCCGGCCTGGGGCCTAGAAGGTCTCCTTTCCCTTCGGAGGGAAGCTCATTTCGGGGTCTCAAGGTGAAACATGAGGCACACCCTGGACCTCACTCCATGACCAGAAAGACACTACGAGGCGGGACCACTTGTTTCTCTGAGTTTTCCTCCTCTCCTCTCCTCTCCTCCCCTTCCTGAGGGAAATTAACACAAGGTAATTACATGGTAAATTACTTGAGAGAGACAGATGCTGAGGCTCATGACAAATCTGTGCCAAAGACAAACTTCGTGCCCCATGCGTGTTCTGATGACCTCGTTCCAGCAGCAGCAGGAGAAAACTACAACCCAGCTTGCTCAAAACAGTGTTCAGATGGAAGGGCAGTGGGCTGAAGACTCTTCATTATTCAGGAGTAAGGTAATTTACGGAGGCGGAAATTAGCACAAACCCAAGGTGCTCATTAAATAAACAAGGTGAATTAAGAGGTAGTTGGTTAGCTTTTCTGCATTTCTAGTCAACGTCTACTTGGGAAACACGACCCCCTTAAACCACGTGGCATGCATCCCTATAGAAGCCCCGTCCTGCCCGTCGAAAAGCAAGTCCTGGGCACACACACGATGGGCTCATCAAGGCAGGGCCGGGACTCCAGCTGAAAGTTCCTGCAAGTTTAAAGACATTACTAAGGGTTAATATTTTAAAATCTAGTAGTTAAAGTTGAAAAGAAGAAAGTTACTGATTTGCAGGTTAAAATGTTTGGCATGCTTTGAAATGAAGCCAGCTGATACTCAATTTCATCCAGTAGCAGGAAAATGAAGGATACTGTACAAGGTTTCGTTAGGGGTCCATCAAAGGCTGAAAACATTCAAACCTATGGTTTAAAAGGTTTAAAAACTTAAAACAGATTCTGTGTAAAACATTTATGGTCATGGAAAAAAGTTGGGTGATTTCAAGATGCTAATTTCCATCAGGGGAAGGGCTGGGCCCAGGACACCACACGGCCTGGGCTGGACAGGGGCAGGGTGAGGGGCACCGCCACCTTCTGCCACCGCCCAGCGGGGACCCATCTTTTCCTGGAGTGTGACATCCGTGTGGACACTCAGCAACTCCCTCTTTCACCAACCAGGAACACGCAACAAACCATTTATTCACAAGGCTGTTGTAAGATGAGGGTTAAACATCAGCCTGCACTTGGTTTCTGATACACTTCCAATTTGAATACAAGATTACGGCTTCCCTGGTGGCTCAGGTGGTAAAGATTCCACCTGCCAATGCAGGAGACCCAGGTTTGATCCCTGGGTCGGGAAGATCCCCTGGAGAAGGGAATGGCTACCCACTCCAGTATTTGTGCCTGGAGAATTCCCCGGACAGAGGAGCCTGGCGGGCTACAGTCCACGGGGTTGCAGAGTCGGACACGACTGAGCGACTGACACTCTGACTGCGTTCGGCTTCTGACACACTTCTAATCTGAATCTGAGATCCCACCGCCCCAGGGAGGATGGACTGAAAGGCGGGGCCTGTGGAGCTGCACCACCCCAGGAACCCCAGGTGACTCCCCTCTCTCTGCAGATCCTGCGTTCCCGTGCTGAAGATCTCGAGCTAACTGGGTGATTCCCGAGCTGCCTCCCACCAGTCCAGACCCCCCGGCGGGCAGCCAGGGGGTCCTTCTCTTGCGCTCGCCACCCGGTCAGCGCCACAGAATATGCTGCTTGACCCAGCTTTCTGTTAAGACGTCTCTCAGAGGTGCTTCCACTTCCTGGAGAACATGCCTGCTCTTCGCCACAGCTGCAAGCCAGCCGCCTGATAGCCTTATCATAACCCATTTAACTATGCTTTATGTTAGATACAAATCGGTTCGCTATTAGATGGGAATAGGCTTGCCTCCACCCCCACTTCGAAAAAAAAGAAAAGTTATTTTGGATTTTTAAATCTTATCTTGATTCTGTTCCATGGCTCTAACTAGGCACAGCTGATCATTTGAGCATAATTATTTGGTCCTTGAGTTTGATCCAAAATCAAAGCCTGTCATCTATCTATTGTAAACAATACTATGCTCTATTTTTAATTTCTGTATTTTCAGCAAGTGTTTACTAAGCATCTATTATATGTCTTTCTCTTGGCACTCACTAGGTATCGGGTGGAGGTGGCGGGGGCGGGGCGGGGGGTGGGGTGGGATTTTTAAAGCATCACCAGAGCGCCTCAGGGCTTAGACTGTCATTAACAAGACAACAGAAAAAGGGAACAGGACAGAGCTGACCAGTTGTCCAAAGAGCAGCTGCATGAGTTTAGATGTTTCTAGGTAAGTCAGTAAAGAAAAATTTTTTCAACTAAGATTGCTGCTGTCTTGGCCAGAATTATTTACGTTCTCGTGCAGACTCTGTCACTTACTGTCCACGCAGTCTTGGGCAACTTCTCTGCAGCTTCTCTGGGCCTGTTTCTCTTCCTCCTGCTTCACGGGGCCGCTAAGAGGAGTGAATGAGATTGTGCACGTTCCCTCCCCAAGAGACGAGGCTGCGGGTGTGGGCAGGGGACACAGCCCATCCTGGCCTCTGGGAGCTGGACGGCCCCTCCATAGAGCAGAAGGGGGTGATCGGGGTGGGAGGGGAAGGGCCCAGAACCGGTGCGGGTCAGAGACTGTCAGGGAGGTCTCCTAGGGGCAGGACGCCTGAGAGGCCCCTCAGTGACAGCCGGGGGACTCGAGAGTGGAGTCCAGGGCAGCCTCTCACCCCCTCCCCGCCCCCCGTCCCTGCAGCAGAGGAGTGAGACGCCCGAGGGAGCTACACTTGTGCCTCTGAGGGGAGCTCTGATGTCAAATGCTGGGAATCCTTATCCTGTTTTTACAGAAAATGATGTGAAATCAAAGGAGGCTTAACTTACAAAACCACCACCCCCTAAGTAACCTTCACCTTTAAATCACCAAATTACGCCTATGACGTTTTAATTCTGATGAATCGACTATTTTACAAGTTCTTAGACTTTCTGTATTTATAATTCAAACAGGAAGTGCAGGAGGGTGGACATAAGTAGCAACTGAACTGTTGCTGATAAGATTACATGTAGCAGGTGCTTTTTGATTACAACAATTCTTAAAGACCTTAATTTGGTAATACAGTAGAAAATAACTATCCCATCAAGGAAAGAAGAGTCTACTGATTTAACGTCCCAGAGGGTCCTTAGGGGATTTTCTTCATTCGCTCTATTTTTTAAATATGCTTTTGATTCCCTGGTGCCCCATCACCTCTAACAGGGATGAGTGTCTCTCCCCGTTGGTTCTGTGGTGTCACTGAAAGGAACACGCCTGACCCTGGGCTCAGGTATTGACACCTACTCCAGCAGACGCCAAGCGGAAGCCTCCCAGATGGGTGAGAATAAGCGAGCACGCCGGCCACCACCTTAACAACCGGAAGGCTGCCTCACTGAACTCAGGGGCACACGCGTGGCCGGCTGCAGCCTGCACTGACGGCGCGACGTCTGCGACGCTGCTGAGAAAGTCAGCTCACGGTGCCCCTGAATCGGAGGCATTTGAAGACCGCTGCTGGGTATTTTATGGTAAGACAGCTAAAGGTCTTGCTTTAGTAAAATAAAACCTGACTATTTTAGTTTGCAGAAAAATGGTTCAATATGAAAAGAACCTATAAAGGGAGGTTGGTAAAAGTGGTCAGGTTAGCCCCTGTTTCTTTGCGAATTCTGTCATGTCCTGCCTCCTCCTCTTATACAACTGCTTGGACACTTGCAAATCCCTTTCTTCTGCGGCCAAGGGCTCATTCAGCGGAGAGGACACCTGAATCACATAAATCTCATCACCACGTTACATTTCTGTGCAGAGCAAGGCTTGTCAGGAGAAAGGTAATGAAGAAGAATAGTGTGGATGGAGGGCTTAATGGTATCCAGCTGCTACTCTGTGTTGCTTGCTGATAAGACTTTGTTTTAAGTTTACAATAGAGAAAGTTTGGGAAAAAGCTAAAACTTCATGGGCAGGAAGTGCAAGTCTTTATATTTCATTTGTTCAATTTCCGCTAACTCTTGCAGTTGTGTTCAACAGCTTTAATTTCCAGCATGTTCAGCTGTGTCACCTAAGACTTTAAAAGTAAAAATTAAATTGCATGCAAAAGTGTAGAGCCACTGCACCCTGGGGAGAAGACACTTCACCTGCTGGGCTCGCCGCAGGCTCAGATGCGATGCAGCCGGGAAGGCACGCAGTGGTGAATCAATGTTCACTCTGGCTGTCCACTGTGGCTGTCCTGATTGGTCCTTCTGCACTTACAAAACGGGGTGTGTGTTGGGGGGTGGGGGGAAGCCATTTCTTCCTAACATAGAGCAAGTTTCTACAAAAGCAGAACCTGAGTCTCTGAAGACTGTTAGAACTGAAGCAAACGGCGTGATGCCGAGGATTCGGGTTCCCTGAAGTCGTGAAGCTCTGGCTTCCTGGCCTCATGACTGGTGTGCCGGCCACCCGGCTTCTCAAGCCTGAACTTTCCGAGGGCAGGAACGCATCGGGACCGTCGTCGCCTGGGGAAGGAAGTTAGCAGGGAGTTCTCTGTGTGAGCAGAGCGCTGTGACTCTCCAAAGACAGAGCCCCATCTGAGCAACGTGAGTGCTGCCCTCCTGCAGTTACTGTGGCAGGAGCCGGGAGCGAGCGGGGCAGGAAGGCGGGATGTTCTTTCAGGCTAATGAGACCTTCCTGCCCGAGTTCCTTCCCCAGCGGGTGGGCGGGACGGTGGGAATGGGAGGCCCTGGGCACTTTCCCACAGGTCTGGACAGGATCTCCTGCCCAGGTCCAGCCCAGAGGAAGCCGGTGCGGAGGGCTCCGGGACGGGGCGGGGAGGCGGGAGGGGGCAGAGACCTGACAAAGAAGAGCGCGGCCTTTCTGTTAAAGGGCAGAGGGCCCAGGTCAGCCACAGGTACCTGTGTGCAGACATTCCACGCGACTGGTGCAAACCTCCCAGAGCTGCGCCCCTGGGAGCACTCCCTCCTCGCAGGGAGCCTCCAGATCCAGGAAAAGCCCATAAAGTGAAAAGGGAGGGGCTGTGCTTTCCTTCCAGCTCCCTCTGACCAGGTCTCACATTACACATTTGCAAACTAATTACTTCGAGCCAGACATATTAAAAATCCCCCCTTACAACTAAGTGAAGGCAGGGGGAGCCAAGATCAGAGAGCGCGGCTGCAGACTGAGACGGGGCTCCGAGCTTACGTCTAATTAAGGCCGATACTGTCTGCAATGTGGTCGTTCTCTCAAACACTAGCGTTATTGAAATCACTCCTAACGACTTAATTGATTTAACCAATACCTCACGTAAAGATTAGGCAGTAATTAGTTCAGCCTGCAGAAGCTGCAGTAGTAGGAATGATGAGGTTTTCTGTAATGGCTTTGGTTATTTTTATTATTTTTTTTTTACTACATAAATTTATCTCTGTGAAATTTCAGGTTAGACAATTTTACTTTAAACAGATGTCACTCAGTATCCAAAGCAGCGCAAACTGCAGTTTGAATGGGCCGCGTTCTCCATCCGCACAGGGTTGAGTGCCGAGCGATTCCCTTTCTTTCCCTCGGAGCTCCTCCGGCGAGGAGAAAGGGAAATGGCCATATTCCGTGACTCATCCTCTGGAGCAGCATTCCAAGTGTGATTTACTTAATATAGCCTCATAAATCACCTAATGCAGAAATAATCTCAAGATCTGCATGTAAACACAGCTATTAAAATATTACAATCACTCTGTTTGCTTAGCGCTCATAAGGCATATCTCATCTCAAGGTAAGCAGCCTTTTCCCGAGGTGGGGCACGCAGGGCGGCGTCCGGATTACCTGCCCATTGAAGAATGCTGAACTTGGTAAAAGACGGGACCATCGGAGAGCCACCAGGGCGTGCCTCGCCTGGGGACGAGGACACCTGAGCAGAATGCTGAACCTGGTAAAGGACGGGGCCGTCGGAGCACCACCAGGGCGTGCCTCGCCTGGGGACGAGGACACTCGAGCTGACAGTCCTCTGCTTTCAATTTGCTGTCCTGTTTGGAAATCAAATTCATCTCGCTTCCTGATTGGCTGTGACACTCGCTGGTGATTGTTAATCACAGAAAAGAAATCCAGTTCAGGAAGAAACGTCAGCTGCCTTCTGACTACACTTGTTTTAAGGGTTTGCTCTGCGGCGGCCACACGGCATTTGTTGTTGAGCACCAGGCGAGTCAGGGGACCCGGACACTCGGTGCCTCTCGGTGATGCTCACGGTTGAGTCCCAAGACCGAGCTTTGTTCAGCGCATGATCTGTCGTGGGGAGCACTCACCCTCTGACGACTACGGGTTAACAACTGTAAACCGTCTACAACTCCTAGCGTGATCCCTAACCTCTGCGAGGTGGTAATCCGGTATCGGTTGTTAGCTGTCAAATGTGCTTCCCTTTGCTGAAATACACCCTGGGTTTAATTAGCACTCATTCTGGATGCTTTATGGAGCCGAGCCCAAGCGCCGTGGCTCTGACATTTAACCCCTGACCCTTAAATATTTACCAGCTTTTAAACTGGTTGTGTACAATTATCCCTTCACGTACATCTCAGATCCATCATCCTGGCCGCCGCATCGACCCACGTCATATGTGCTATTCCAGCTCATCCTGCACGCTCTCCCTGAAGCCAGAGGCAGAGCTGGGCTGCTGCACCTCGAGCTGTGCTTGCGTAGAAGCTTCCCAGAGGAGCGGGGGGCTCCGGCCCCAGTCTCCTACACCTGCGACCAGCAGACAGCAGGGCTGGGCGGCCGGGGAGCCCTGGGCCCTGACCTGTGTAGGGATGGCTGAGAACCGCTCATCTTGAGCTCACAACCAGGAAAGAAATCCCTAGGAAGCACTTCCGTTTGTTCCTCTGAAGTCAACGGCATCGGGAACGATGTGGCAGCCTGTTTTACTCCCTCTTAAGTTTCCAGGCAGCAGATGCCTGGACGGACACACGCTCGGCACACAGTCGGTTCCCACTATGCTCCAAGTGGGCACTGAACACACAGCCGCAGCTCCACTCAGGCAGACACGCTAACCACGGATGTCAACCAGGTTTGTGCGGACAGAACATTCTGGGTACAGAGAGTCAGAGCCAGAAACACAGGGGCAGCCGCCCACCCGAGCAGGAGGAGAGGGTGCCGCCGGCGGGGGCCCTGTGTGTGGGCAAGCTCAGTCGTGCCCATTCTTGTGCCCCATGCATGGTAGCCCACCAGGCTCCTCTGTCCGTGGGATTCTCCAGGCAAGAACGCTGGAGAGGGTTGCCATGCCCTCCTCCAGGGGCTCTTCCTGACCCAGGGATCAAACTTGGGTCTTCAGCACTGGCGGGCGGATTCCTCACCACTGAGCCACCTGGGAAGCCTGGGACCCCACAGGCTGAGTCGAAATCACAGCCGGATGCTGGGCTCTCCCCACTTTACAAAACCCACGTCTGGGTGCTTCCATGGAGGGAATGTTTTTTTTTCTTTAAGGGTCACTTTTTTTTTGCATCCTCAAACAGGTAAAACCGTTCATTTAAGATGTTTAGGAAAATCGGGAAGGGGCAGCTGCGGACGTCGGCACAGGGACGAGCACAAATGAAACGTGCTTTGCGCACACGGCCCTGCTCCGGGCACAGTGTCGCGGCCACAGTGTGAGGATGACCCAGCTCGAGGGTCACCGCGGCCCGAGGGCCCAGGACGCACCTGCTTCTCCCCCTACGCCCCCGGGGGGCTTCCTCTTAGGCCGGCCCTCCCTGTCCCGCCCTGGGTCTGCTCAGAGGCCTGCCCACATCCGGCCGAGACACCCTGAGGTCCTGGACGGCCGTGACCCCATGCCCTCCCGGTCATCCCACCACCCTCATCCTCTGCGGTCACCACGTCGGGCTCCCACCACAAGGCCCTTCAGGACTTGCTGTACAGACTGTTCCTCTACTTCAAATCTCGTCCATAACTTACTCTTCAGAGCCCAGCGCAAAGGCTGCCTCCTCCAGGAAGGCTTCTGTGGTGTGATTTCCTGCCTTCTCCCTTGCTGAGCGAAGTCTGGCACAGACTGAGTGGTAGCCGCAGTCTGTGGTGCCCGAGTCTGGGCAGTCAGAGCTGTGCTCTCAGCAGACCGCCAGGGTCCACGGCAGGGCTGGTCTCTGGGAACACGACGGGCATCACTGCTTTGCTCTTGGTGGAGGTGATGCGGCCTGAAACACCCCGGGGACCAGCCTGGGGGGTGGTGTGGGGACTGCACAGGGGGCGACCGGGCCCCGGACACCTCTGGGCACACAGCCTTCCTTACACTGCAGCCAATTTGACTCACATTTTCTGTGACTTGAAGGCAGACACATCCTGACTTGGGGGTGGGGGCAGGCCTGTGTCCCCCGGCGGCCTGCGGACATGTTGTAAGCAGAGCCCCAATCCCGCATGGCCGGGTGCTGCCCGGGGCGGCGTGGGAGGTGCGGGTGATGAGCCACATGCCAGGGTGACAGCTCCTGCCCACACCCAGGTGGGCGGCCCTTGGGCGGCGGGGTGCGGCCTCAGGCAGGCAGGCCCCTTCACGCCCCGGGCAGGCCGCGGCCACGTGGGCGGAGGAGACGGACACCACCCTCCCGGGTCTCCCGACTCCGGGGCTGGAAGGAAAGCGTCCAGGTCAATATCCATTCAGACCACGGCGACCAGCACCAGCTGTGAGGCTGGAGAGCCTGGGACCACGGGGCCCCCAGGGGCACGGGCGGGATGGGGCGCGGGGGCGACGCCAGCTCCCCGTCCAGACTGGCTCACGGCCTCACCCTCCCTGCGGAGGTGGCACGACCCCCACCGGCCACCAGGCTGGGCGGGCACCCCGTGGTCTGCGTGCAAGTTCGTCTCTAAACCTGCCGTCTCTCCAAGTGTGATGTGTGTCCAACACACAAGGAAGTCAGAACAGGCCCCCAGACTAAGGCCCAGCGCCAGCTCCACGCAGGACGAGCTCCTCCACCACCGGAGGCGAGGCCGGGCGGCCTGGAGGCAGGGGGCCGGTGGGGACGCGAACTCTCCACGGTGGGCCTCAAGACTCGTAATGGCACAGATGGCGGCCTTTCACGGGGTGCGCCTATTTCAGGATTCAACGTAAAGTTCTCACCACACCGTACTTTTTGCGTTTACCTTGAAGTTTAAACTCGTAAATGCTTGGCATATTTTTGTTGTTGCTGTTTGTTTAGTTTGAAATTTCCCCAAATCACTGACAGATAATCTTCATTATCAGAAGAAATCTTTCAAAACTTTGCACCAAGAAATACAACAAAGCACACCTTTTTCCCACCTCCTCTCCCTGGAGGGAGCAGAAAAAAAAAGTTAAGATTACAGCAGTGTTTTGTTGCTGCTGTTGCTGTTGCTTAGAAAATTTTGGTTGGCCATTTTGGGAAAGATAATGAGCATACAAGCTGGCCCAGCTGGTCTGCGAGGCAGACTTTGGTAGCGTTACTACACAGAAGTTCATTTCAAAATAACTTTGGGCACAAATCCAAACACATACTTCTTTTTATAAGTAGGCTAACTTCTCTCTTGGATAATTTTGTGTAAGTAGAAGAAATTAATAACAGAATTGCATCTGTAATCTTAAAGTAACATTTCTTCATATGAATTGATGATGATGATTACATTAAGTGGCCTCTTTATACAAAAATGGAAAGGGTGCCTCAGAAGATACCTCTGGGCCACGTTGTTCTGCTCAGTAAATGCTGCTAAACCTCAACATGTCTACATTATGTCTCCCCAGAATTTTTCTCATGTTCCATCTGAATATGAAACATGGCTCTGGTTACGGATGAAAAGTAGAAACATTTGAAAGTAACGTCAGGCAAACTGTTTTCACGTCACAGGGCATTTCACGACTGGGATGGAGGTAACGCATCAACGCCACCATCGGCCTCGACTTCTCTCTGACTCGCAGGCAGACCTCGCTCCTCTCTGCTTGTCCTCACTCTTGCCCAAAGCTTGCCCGTACTGTGTCTTTTACAAACAGCAGGTCTGTGGCAGCTCTGCACTGTCAGATGACAGTTAGCACGTTTGAGCAATAAAGTGTGTTTTAATGAAGGCACTTTCTTTGGACGTAATGCTAACTCAAGCTTAACAGACCTCAGTTCAGTGTGAGCGCTACACGCCCCGGGAAACCAAACAGTCTCGATTCGTTTTATTGCGATGCTCGCTTAATTGCGGAGGCCTGGAATCAAGCCTGCAGTATCTCTGAGGTGGGCCTCTATGGCAAATACAATAAGTGGCTTAGAGAAGGGCACAGACTGAACGGGAGGGAGCCTGACGCTTCGCATGCAGTTTACCACCCCTCACGCAAGACTGCCTGTATGCCTCGCTGGGATCCGCGGAAACCTTTCTCAGTGACGAGCACAGACACACAGTCGCACGCCTGTGGTGCGTGCACACACGGAAGCACCGCTCTTCTGGGGAAGGCACACGGGTCACGGCAGAAGGCAGTGTGGCTCGCCCTCCCCTCGCCCCGAGCCGAGCCAGCTGGTAAACCGCGCACATCGCACATCTGCCCGGCAGCATCCCTGTCCCCGGGGCTGAGCTCGGACCTGTGCCGGTCTGACCTTCACGGAGGCCGAGACAGGCGTGGCCCTGACTTGACAGACCACAGCTGAAGGGGAGGCCGGCTCTGGAGGAGCAGGGGCGTGCACGAGACTGACGGGAGCGAAGGGTCAGGACGCCAAGGGCGTGCACGAGACCGACGGGAGCGAAGGGTCAGGACGCCAAGGGTGTGCACGAGACCGACGGGAGCGAAGGGTCAGGACACCAAGGGCGTCCAGGCCAGGGCACGAGGCCGGTGAAGTGACACGTAACATTACGTCAGCTTCAGGTCTACTGCACGTGCTGCGCGAGGCCGGGCGCCGGGCGCCGGGGAGGACCTGGGGAGGCGCACACTCGAAGGACTCAAGGTGCAGGGGGGCAGGGGGTCCTGGGACTGACACTGGTTTTGTTGTTGTTTAGTCGCCACATCATGTCTCTGCGACCCCATAGACTGTAGCCCGCTAGGCTCCTCTATCTATGGGATTCTCCAGGCAAGAGCACTGGAGTGGGCTGCCATTTCCTTCTCCAGGGGATCTTCCCGACCTAGGGATGGAACCCCCATCTCCTGCATCTCCTGCATCAGCAGGCAGGTTCTCTACCACTGAGCCACCAGGAAAACCCGCACTGCTTCCTGGATCCACCCCAGTCCCACCTTCCACTCGCCAGCGCCCCACGCCTACAGAGCACACTCCTCAGCTTTGCCTCGGATTTTTCCCGGATTCAGCACCAGCCCCTCTCCCAAGCAGGCACCCCACCACCTGCTCCCAGCCTCTGGGCCAGTGCCCACCTCCCTCCACCCAGAAGCCTGGGGTCCAGATGTGGCGAAGCTCTCGGTGTCCGGCACCTCTGTCCCCTTCTAATGAACCCCAGGGCCCGGAGCCCGACCCCAGTCCGGGTCCCCTGCCCTCGGCGCAGAAGTTCCTCATGGGCGCTCGGAGCTCCTGGCACCACTTGTCCTGACAATGCCACTTTCTGCCTTGGGTCGCTCAGCGCGTTTTTTCTGCCAGCATGTGCCCAGCAGAACGGTGTCAGCAAAGGCCTGGAGGAGAGACGGTGGATTCATTTGGGAGGCTGTCCTTGGCTAGCCTCGGAGGTCCCTGGGCGGGAAAGGTCCCTCTCGAGGCCTTCAGATGACGCTCTTCACCCTTGGCACGTGGATGGCAACGCTGTCTGGACCACGACGACACAGTTTTGCGATCCCTTCTCTCAAACAAAGAACTCTTCAAAACCCTTTTCATGGAACCAGAACAGCTCAGAGAGAGTGGGTGCTCTCTGCAAGCTACGAAGCTCGTCCTTCACAATAAGGTCTTGCAGAGCTTTTGTGCCTGAAGACGTGTGTGTGAAATTCCACGTGCTTCCCTGTAAACGGCCCCTGTGCCCCGACGCAGGACACCGGACACACCCCACGTCTTCCTAATGCTCCCTGTTCACACACGCGGGCTCCCGGACCTGCTGCTCCAAACAGAGGCGTCACCGGGCAGCACACAGCAGAGCGCCCGACGGCCTCTCCCCGCGCCAGGCCGCCCCCGAGGGAAACGCGCCCTGGACTGCTTCAGGGAGGCGACCCTTTCTGGTCCCACCTCGACTTCTGCCTTCAAGCTCTCTCCTGAGAAAGTCCGTGCCGTGGACACACGTGTGGAGGCCCCTGCACGGGACGTGGCGAAGCCTCACCCAGACTCTGGGCTACGCCGTCACCCTGTCGGTTTTCAATTAACTGACGACACTGGGCTGTTTCTCGGAACTGCACCCGGGCCGGCCTGGCGCGGTGGGTGAGGCCCCCAGTCACCCGAATGCACCTGTTAATTTTGCCTCTGGGTAAACAGTTGAAAACTCCTCAGCTATTTCCTCAAATTGGGTGGAAACAAAGAAACATGAGATTTAAAAAAATGTCTAGATTAGGGAATTGGAGATGCATTAATTTAGAAAGGGAACAGGGTCAAAGCAGGGGCTCGGAGGCTAATAAGTGCAGAGCACAGAGCGGGGTAAGAGTTCACTCCATTCACCCCGAGATCTATTCCAGACGCAGCCGGCGAGGGATTATTGGATCCAGACCTGCGGCTGCTTCCTAAGACCAGCACTCACTGGTCCCCGCCCGCCCTTCAGGAGCACCGCTCCCAGCCCAGCCTGTAGGGGCTCTCTCAGCTGGCAGCCCCCCACGTCTCCATCTCCTCCTTTCGCCGCTCCAATTCCCAGCTCTGCTGTGGAAGTCAGGCAGGACAACCACCATGCAAACCGCAGGACACCCAAGTTGATCCTACTCGAGGAGATTTTTAGTACTTTATTACGCGGGAAGCCAGCCTCAGGGGTAACAGACTATCAACAATAGCAGGCGCTCGGTGGGGCAGCTGTACGAGGCTGAGGGCTCAGAGATTTCCCGGAGGGGCTGTGGGGGGAGATGACCCTTCAGATGAAGCTCTGTCTTACACATCAGATTGAAAGAGGAGAGAGGAATGGAATCCAAGACGCTGAGCTACGATGTTCAGAAATCATGTGCGTGTTCCTGACACAAGTGGAGGGCTGAGGGAGTAGCTGTAATTAAGACTGTCTTCTAAGCTTTTAATTACTATTAATGTGGAGACTTATAAGACTGAGAATATATATATATATATATTTTTTTTTTTATTGCAAAAGGAAATAAGCTTTAGGTGTTTGCTGACGTCATTTAAATATTTAAGTGCGTTTGGTGACCAACAACGTGGCACTGAGCCGTGGTGAAGGGTTTACTGGAGACAACAGACTCACTGAGGTTAGGAGCTTCAGGGCGGGAACTGGCTCCTTGGCTGCGCGAGCGCAACTATTTGCAAACACACAGCCGTGGGAAGACAGACCGCACGCTGAGTGCCAGGGCACAGGCACGGAGCCAGGAGGGGGGCCAGCAAACCAGTGCGGGGGGCCCCCCAACACCAACCCGGGGCCCCCACCCGGCGTCCCCACCAAACATACTCAAAAGACGATCACGAAACACAAGAAAAGTTGGACCGGAGAACTGCCCACAGACCACGACGGCCAATCCAAGGTGGCCAGACCGTCACCTCTGTAACGCCAGCCTCTCCCAACCTCAGGCCCCTCTTCCGTTTCTTATTCAGAAGTGCCTTTTATTTGCAGAATGAATGCTTTCAGACTAGAAAAAAGTGGTAGGCCATGGCCACGTGTGTGCGCGGTCCCCGCCAGAGCAGGTGTCAGCTGACCACCGTGCACACGGCCAGCTTCTGAACAGCGAGTGCCCGAGACGCCCAGCACCACCAGGCCGGGCCTGAAGAGCTGCTCGTGCTGTAGAAGGTCGCTTCAAGGTCATGCAGGAGACACCTGTGTGTGTGCACGGGCAGCCAGCCCTGTGGAGGGGCTGGGAAAGCTGTCCTCAGTGGCTCCGTCAGAGCCGGGGGAGGGAGGCGACTCGTTTACTAAAGAGAACACCCCTCCCTGGGCCTCCATTCCAGCAGTTCACACCCAGGGAGGAGGCTGGGAGAGGCAACCAGAGGCAGCGCCGTCGGTTTGATTTACCATGGGCGGCAAAACACGCAAATCCTGCGTGGATCACACCAGGGTATCCATTTTAGAAAGCACCCTGAGCTGAACGGGTGACCCAGGCACGGAAGGTGTGTTTTGTATTTCATTTCCCCCGCTCTGATATTAGTGCCAAAGCCCGCCCCCCGCCCTGGCCCCAGCCCCGTGCCAAGGCAGACAATGCCACCACTGTTCGCAAGGCACAGACACGGTCCAGAGTGGAGTAACGGTGTGATGCCACGGGAGGCGGGGCGCTGAGGCTGTGTCAGCATTTCCACTAAAAAATCCCTTTTTTAAGGATTAATATCCCAGTTGTAAAAGTTTACACCCCGGTAAACTTTGGTAGCAGAAACCATTCTATAAAACAGGAAAATGTACCAAAAAGTCATACTTTGAGTGCACTAATTTCTACAGGACGTGGGCAGGTGGGAAAGGGACCCTCATCTGTGCACAGGGCCAAGGCCCCCTGCGTCTGACTCTGCGGCCCCATAGACTCCCTGTCCTTCACCGTGTCCTGGAGCTGGCTCAAACTCATGCCCATCGAGTTGGTGATGCCATCCAACCATCTCATCCTCTGTCGTCCCCTTCTCATCCCACCTTCAATCTTTCCAAGCATCAAGGTCTTTTCCAATGAGTCGGTTCTTCTCATCAAGTGGCCAAAGTACTGGAGCTTCAGCTTCAGCATCAGCCCTTCCAATGAATATTCAGGGTTTATTTCCTTCAGGATGGACTGGTCTGGTCTCCTTGCTGTCCCAGGACAAAGAGACCACACACCAAATCGGGATTTCAGTTTCTGAAATTCAGCTTTTGTTGTTAGAAAAACCAGAAGACACTGCCTCATGTCATTCTCTCCTCCAGCACCATCCGTCCTTGAACAACAATGGTTCCTGAGACGAGGCCGAGGGGCTTCTCTCCCAGGGGGCTGGAGCAACGTCTGAGGACAGCTGTGGTTGATGCCCTGGATGGATGATGCCCTGGGGCTGAAGCTGGGGTGGCACTGGACGGGATGGACTGGACCCAGGGCCCGGGACTGTGGGGCGGGGAGCAAGGTAGGCCCTGCTGGGCAGTTGCCCCCGAGCCCCGGGGGCTGTCCTCGCTGGGGCCACAGTTCTGTGTCCTGGACCCAGGGCATCTGCACAAACCTCTCTTCCTGGGTCCTGAAGTGACGCCTGTGTTTTCTGTCTGCACTGACTAGAGAGGAGACTCTTCGCCATCCCGGATCAATTACTCAGACTCTTCCCTGATCGTACCTTTCTTGCTAAGGGTGGCTTTTTAAAACCACAGAGACAATCAGCGAAAGGAAGAAAGGGGGGTGAGAAAGAAGCGGCCTGTGCTGGCCTGACACCTCCTTTGTTTTCTTTGGAGGGAGGCTGCTGCTCTGCGGGGCCCGAGCCCACGGGTGTGAAAACCTTCCACTTGCTTTGCTCATCCCTGAGGGACAGAGACAACACCCTACTGTTCACCTAATGATTGATCAGAGAGCTCCGTGCCCTGTGGCAGGGAAGATGTGGGGACCCCATGTGCCCTGAGAACCCACGATGGGAAACGGGCAAGGAAGCACCGCTGAGGCTCCAAGACGGAGAAGGTCCAGCCACAGCCGCGGTGTCAGTGTCCGCTCCAGGGCCGCCCCTGGCCAAAACCATCAGCCGCGTTCTGGGGACAAACATCAAGTCCTCAAGTTCCTCACCTTCCCGCTGAGAGGAAGACCTACGTACGGAGAAAGAGGACAAGGAAGAGACTGGGGGTGGGCATAGGTGGCAGGGGTCCCGTCCAGAGGAGGGCCTGAGCCCTGGAGGTGTGGGCGCCCCACGTGTGGGGCAGCACCCCCAAAGCACCCCTGCCTGGGGAGGGCGCGGCCGCGCGCGTCTGTCATTGGGGTCGTCAGGGTGGTCAGGGTGACCCCATGAGGCCGGATGTCTCTCTTGTGTGGTGCGGGGTCTTCGCTGCTGCCCCGGCTTCCCCTAGCTGCGGCGAGCAGGGGCTGCGGTTCGTGGGCTCCTCATGGTGGCACCTCCTCTTGCTGCGGCACAGACATCTGTCTACAGTGTGTGTCCCTGTGTCCACCTCTCGACTCCAAAACCTCCCACGAGAGCCCCAGGCTGCTGGGGATCTAAAGGGCCGCGCAAGGAACACGCACTGCGGCTGTGGGCACCCTCGGGCACCCAGCCACCTTGGGGCAAGCCCGCGACTCAGAATGCGGCCACTGGGGACATGTGTCAGCTGTCGGGGGCCACAGGGAGAGCCCAGCATCTCCTGACGCCAGTGCGCACAGGGGCTGAACGTGAGAGCCTTATGCCTAATCCCCGGCTGGGCGCCCATCAGAGACAGCTGCGCCACGCCCGCCCGTGGCCGGAGCCCACGCCCACAGGGCCTACTAGTGCCCGTGTCCATGCGGCATCTGCGCTGCTGCCTGCACTGCCGTGCCAGGGCTGTCCCTCTGGCCGCCACACGTGCCAGACTCCACCCCAGGCCAGGCCGGACCAGAGCGCCTCCCGGGCCCCCCGAGCCGCAGTCGGCAGTGTCCGCCTTTCAGGGTCTGCAGCTGCAAGGACCACCCCCCGCCCCCACCTGGGCTCCGCTCAGGACGGGCCACGCTGGCAGCCGCCCAAGGGAGACACCCGCAGCCCGTCGGACAGCTCTGGCGGGGCAGAGAGACTGTCACTCCCAACGGGTCTCCGTCCCGGGCAGCCTCGAGGAGCAGACTCAGAACGGGGAAGGGCAACGCCTCTGCCCGGGGCCCGGCGCTTCCCCACGGCAGGGCGCAGGGAAGGGGCCGCTCACGCCCCGAATCTATCTTGAGCTGAAGGACAGTGATTCCTCAAAGCAATGGAGAGAGAGAGCAAAACCATTACAAACCATTCACGAGATTCTAATTCCTCTCAGAGTCTAAGGAAAGGAAGAGCTGAAAGCCGCCTGGGACGCAGACGCTGCGCCTCCCGAGGGAGCGACCATGTGCGGCCACATGCAGCACCTGTGCCCTTCGGCAGATCGTCCTCTGCAGACACAGCGTGGCATCTGCTGAGAAATCAGACTCTGCTGCTGAGCTACGGAGCAGGAGAAGGACCAGGCCTCAGGCGGAAGCAGGGAACCATACCAGGACTCGCCACCTGGGAGCCGGTTGGGTCACGCCCGTCCTCCACTCTCAAGAGATGCTGAAGCAGTCAGCAGCGCCGCTTCCTGGAGTCAGATGAGGCCTGTGGACACGCGGGGACCCTGTGTGGACACGGGGAGTCCGCAGGCATGGGGGAGCTCACGCTGGGCCTGGGCGGGGGGTGTCCAGCCACAACCTCAGTGCCTCACACTTCGGAAACTGCCATCTGGCTCCAGCTGATGCTTGATTTAGGGTCACAGGAAGAGACGTGGGTTCCATCCCTGGGTCGGGAAGATCCCCTGGAGGAGGGCATGGCAACCCAGTCCAGTATTCTTGCCTGGAGAATCCCATGGATGGAGGAGCCTGGTGGGCTACGGCCCATAGGATCACAAAGAGTCGGACACGCCTGAGCGACTGAGTCGGACACGCAGGGCTCTTTTGGCAAGTGCTCCTCCACATCCTTATACCGGGAGCGGCTTCTCAAGACGGAGCACGCTGGCGCCCCGTCTGCTGGGAGTCAGCAGCGGAGTGCAGATGCTGAGGTTGCTCGTCTCGGCCTCACCGGGAATATAATGAAATGCATCTGTAGTATTTTTTGCATTGCACAGCAGGACTGACCATGGTCCATGCGCAGAGTTGGCTTTGTTTGTGAATTAAGTTAGAAATATTCTGACAGTCTAGAGGTCACGGCTGCTGGAAACTGCATTCCTGTGATTATAAGCAAAGGACGCCGTGGTGCGCACCCTAGGAAATCCGCCGGGACGACTGAAGGATGACTTCTGCATGTGCAGCCCCGGCCTGTGTCACAGGTATGAGTCCTGCGTGTGCAGCCCCAGCCTGTGTCACATGTATGACTTCTGCGTGTGCAGCCCCGGCCTGTGTCACAGGTATGATACGTGTCTCCCTACGTAGGAGAAGAGCCACCAGGCTGAGAGTCCAAATAAGTCAGCGTGTTGGATAAAACATATTAACATGAAGTCAGACAAAAAGGATCCATAACGTGAAATCTTCAAACGAGTGAAACCTGGAGAAAACTGCTTACACGTTACCCCTCATTTCTTGCAAAGTAAGCTCATATTTGAGTTCAGATGGACTGGGTTAACAATCACTACTTCACTGTTAAAACGCCCCAGGGAAGTTATAAACGCTCCAAATGCGCTGCTAACCTTCGCTTATACCGTGCGCAGCTGTGTGGCTTTGTACCCGCGGCCAAGCCTCCTGACGCGGCCAGCAACGCGAAAGCGGCTTTTTTCCAGAAACTTTCAATAACAATGCTTTGCTTGTCACTAGGTTTCCATTTCTTTCTTTCTTTTTTTCTACGACTTCACACTACAATTTGGTTCAGATTTTACTTATTCCAATTACTTTTCGCTGAGGAGTGCGACGTATATTATTCGAAAAGGGATAAAAACAGGCAAAGAAACGTCACAAAGAGAGAATGAATTCAGACATTTATTTCCGACGGCCAGAGTGAATGCTTTCTTAACTCTCACAGGAGAATTCTCACTGGCCAGTTTACAGAGGCGTCTTTAACATTTTTGTGGACCTCCCTGGCATCAGTAATATTAAGGATTGTTGGTTGATCTTAGGAGAATTCAACAAAGATGATAGTTTTTATTCTTTTCCCTCCCTGTCTACATGGGAGGTTGAAATAGATCTAGCTTTTAAAAGAGAATTTTAATGGTTTTAGGTCATTCACAAGTGTTAGCAGGCTCCATTAAAGCAGAAACGTCAGTCGCATCTCAGGGCCCCCCGCCCCGCCCCCGACAGGACGCAGACGGAAGCAGAGGCCCTGAGAGAGGCCCTGAGGTTGGCGTCTGGGTTCCGGGGGACACGCCCTGTCTTACTGTTTCCTCTTGGTCCTCAGACCCACACAAACTGGAGATTCAGCTGTGACCCGACTAGCATATTGTCTGTGATTTTTCTCTGACAACCAACCAACCCCAGCACTGCCCAGACAGGAGGCGAGCGGCAGGCAGTGAGGCCTCCCCTGGCGCGGAAGCCCCCGCGAGCCTGTGCTGCCCCTGCCCTGTCCCCGGGAGCACGCTCCCCAAACGGCCCTGCTCACGGGAAGGCCGTTGACAAAGCGGCCTCTGAGATGTCTCATGCGAGAGACTCGAACAAACACTTCTTCAGGCAGCAGGTCAAACTAGGCTAAGCTGCAGTACACTGGATGAAAAATTTCAATTAGGAAAAAAATTCCGTTTGGCATAAACATTCTAGAGCTGACATCCACTAAGAGTGAAATGAGTGTAACTGACGTAATAAGCCCCCTCCTCCAGCTGGAGACGGGACTCCAACCTCTGTCTACCTCGTTCCGGGGCGGCACGTCCCGTCTCACTTTTGGTTTCAGTTTGTAAGTCGGAAAAACGGCGCCCAAGCCCTCCCTTCTGATCGACGCGCCCAGAGACCACGGGCTGGAGTGTCCGGGGCCTCGTAGGCCCGCCCGGACCCGAGCTTCTCTGCTCACAGTCGGGGCTGCGGAGATGACGTCTCAGCCCTCGTGACAGTCACGTGCGAACCGTGCGTCACGACACCTGACCGCACCCATGGGGCAGCGTCGCGACGTGCTTAGTAAATGCCTTCAAATACACTCATCCTCATTTTAAGAAAATAGTACTAAGTCCAAATTTTACAAACTAGAAGCGCTGGGTAATGATTGGACTAGAGTCCTACACAGCAAGTGGACGTGCACGGACTCCCGCTCGGCCCTGGTCTCCCAGACCTCACATCTAGTGAGGACGAGAGACCAGCCAAACAAGTAACAGGTAAAAGTGCCACAAGACACCTGCGTGATAATGTGCTTAAAAAGGAGGAGAGAATACACTGTAATGACCTACGATGGAAAAGAATCCAGAAGAGGATATATTAGATATATGTGTGTGTATACATGTTTAACCGAATCGGTTCGCTACAAACCTGAAGCACGACGCTGTAAGCTGACTATTCTTCAATAAATAAGGGTAATCAATGGGGGGGTGGGGGGGCAGAGGGAAGAGAGAAATTCAAAATATATCACTGACCTGACTTTAGTTATATGTATTTTAAAATACTGGGAACACGTATGATAGACATTGAGTTAAAATATGTGAGAAAGAAGCACCGCCACGCACACATGACAACACGTGAGACGCTCACGGGGCTGCCGCACAGGGCGGGGAGCTCAGCCTGGCGCTCCGTGGTCGCCTAGAGGCGTGGGGTGGGGCAGGGATTCGTGTATATTCCTACATGTATACAGTTCATATGCATATGTATTTATATAAATAAATGATTCGCATTGCTGCACGGCAGAAACCAACACAACATTGTAAAGCAATGATCCTCCAATTAAAAAGATGATTGCAATCAAACAATATCACCGCAAAACAAAAAAATTACAATGAAATTCTGTACCTTTTTTTCAGTTAAAAAAAGTCGATCCATATAATGGGCTACTACTCAACAATAAAGAAAATATGGCAACGGCAGGGCTGACTCTCAAACGCAAATGAGAAGTGAAAGCAGCCAGACTCCAAAGGCTACGGAATCACATTCACACGTTTTTCTGTAAAAGGGGAAACTTTGGGGCAGAAAACTCACTGATTCCGAGGGGTAAGAAAGGAGAGGAGAGGTGGGCAACTGACTACAGAGGAACGGGGGGCCCTTACGGGGTGTGAAAGTGTTAGTTGCTCAGTCGTGTCTGACTCTGTGTGACCCCATGGACTGCAGCCCGCCAGGCTCCTCTGTCCATGGGATTCTCCAGGCAAGAACACTGGAGCAGGTTGCCATGCCCTCCTCCAGGGGATCTTCCCCATCTAGGGATCAAACCTGGGTCTCCAGCATTGCAGGCAGGTTCTTTACCATCTGAGCCACCTGGGATGCAGGTTACTCTAACCCTGATTGTGGCGGCGGCCACAGGGCTGCATGCAGTTATGGATGCCCCAGATGCACACACCGCAAAGCGTGAGCCTCACCGTGTGCGCGCGACACAGTGAGCCTGGCTCGAAACCAAGGGGCTGACGTTTCTCCCTAATATACGGACAGCACCCCCAAAACAGAAGAAAAGAGTTTAAGGTCACAAGTTGTCACACATGGAGTGGAGTGTGGCCCACAGGTTTGGGATTTTAGGAACTTAGTTTAGAAGGTAAAAGCCTACGTTGTTTAGAGGCTTCAGCATGTCAAGTTCCCCAGCTTGCTGACTCACACACGAGCAGACGCTGCTGGGAAGGAGGCGAGGACCCGAGCAGCCCTGCTGCACTGCAGCCTCGGCCTGGGCTCCCCGCGCTTCTCGTCTGGTGCCTCCGCTCCGCCAGCTGCTGGCCAGCAGGCAGCATCTCAGCCAGAGCCCACCGCAGGGGCAGGAAACATCAGGCCTGCCCGCTCAGGAGTGTAATTTACAGAAACAAGCTCTGCCTTCCAGTGAGCGCCCTGCGGAGCTGTGTAAGGGTCTGGGGGCTGCTTTGGGCCAGGTCCCTAGAGAAAAGCTTGGCAAGTCACCTCGGCAGGCACGATGCCCACAGGATGGAGGGACTCTCAGGCCGTGAAGGACAGGGCTGGGCCGACAGCTCCCAAGCTCTGGGCTGACAACATGCATTCCAGGAGGAGCGTGTGTGAGCCCAGTGTCCGGGAAGGGGCCGGATGTATTTAAGACAACAGAGTCTGCGTGATGAACAGGAGCACGGGGAGTCCAGGGCTCCCAGAGCTGGAGGTGAACCCGGGGCTGCTGTCCGCCCCACACCTGAGCTAGCTGTTGCCACTGTTCCCAACTCAGGTAAACGGTGAAGTCAGACTCTTATAAAATGCTGTTTTGATCTTTGGAAGAATATAGCTGATTTCTATTTCCTCTACTGAACAACAGCCTTTCAAATGTGAAACTGTAGCTTTCAAGTTTCTACATTAGACCAAAGCATACTGAAAAGCATACCAAAGCATAGACCAAACTACTGAAGCAGTTTCTACGAAATGTTTAAAACTGCCGACTAAATGATGTTAACTCCTTGACCTCAGTCACCAAGAGCATTGCTCTGTCTGTCCCTCTCTGGTGGCCAACGAGTTAGCCTTGGGTCACCAGAAGCCCTGGGAGCTGAAAGGGTGGATAATCTCAAAAGACAGATGTCAGCAGGCTCTGATCGCTGCCCGGGCAATGGTATGGGGGTGGCCATCAGGGGTCTAGTTTCCCCAGAGCCAGTGGAGTAAGCAGCTTGGCGTTGTCTTCCAGGGGACCACTGGAGTCTGCCCCGTGAGAAGGGCAGCCCCCGGGGCTGGATGCCAGCGCTGCCCGGCTGATTCACAGCCTCTGATTTCAGGGCACAGAGCAGAAACGTCCGTGGCTGAAGGTCATCTCTGTAATCTCTCTGCTCGAAAAGTGAAAAGACTAGGAGGCACCCAAGGCCACGGGGAAGCTGTTGCAGCCCTTTCCTAGCAAACGCACTCCCTTCCCACCGCAGAGGGTCCAGGTGCTCATAAACACGCCTGGTCCTACCCAGCTTTTCTTCTGAAAAGGTTCATCCAGATGACAAAGTCAAAATACATCCTATCACTAGACTGACATTTAATTTTGCTAAAATTCCAACTGAAAAGCAGCTATTATGGACTGTGTTTAGGCACAGAGACATTGCACAAACCTTAAAATAATGAAAGAGGCTCAGGGAGGACATGTACATCAACCAGTCTCCCAGCTTCTACGCCTGAGTTACTTTAAACCCTGGACTATTTGAGTAGGATTTACAGAAAATAACTCGAACAGGAAGGGAGACGATGATGAAAGAACAGATACTTTCTGCACTAGAATTCCTCATTCTTCACAAATCAGACCAATAAAAATAATGTTCTGTTTGATGAGCTAAGCTCATTTATTTATTTTAGAGGCTGTGGGTGATCCAGTGGTATTGAAAGAGGAATAAAATTATTTTGTTTAATATTTCAAATAGAAATAGTGGTTCTTCCTTTACACAAACAGGCCTCGGACAGCAGACAACGGCAAGGACAAGAAGACAAGGGCTCCTGCGGGCACGGCGTAGGGCAGCCGGGGCGGTGCCGGCGAGCCGGTCCCCACGCCCAGGCCGCGTCAGGTGCAGCCCACGGCGCAGCCAGCGGGGAGGAGACCCGGCCGAGCGTTCCGAGCGTGCACCTCGGAAAAGTTCTCTGCCTTAGCCAGAACAAGGTCAACAGCATTAAAACTGCTCATAAGAGAAGTCTACGATTTATGCATTCCCACAACTTGGCAAAGCTCATGCCAGTCTGTCTCAGCCGAGGACTCTTGCCCAGCTGTGCCCAGTAAGCCTCATGGAAAACATCTAACGCTTTATTCATGTAACATTTTCCTTGGTTAAAAAAAAAAAAAAAGCTGTGGATTTATTATTTGGTACTATTGAGATATTCTTCTTTATGCTAAAATGATGGCATATGTGAAAAGCTAATGAGGAGGAGGAATAATTCCCATGCGCGCAACAACGGTGATGTTGTTAAGACCAGTCTTCCCAAGCAGGAGTCTCTCTTCCAAATATAAAACCCGCATCGATTTACACCAAACCCCGAGTGAACATCCCTAAACTAAAGAACTTAAATAGTGAAGTTACAGATCATTTATTAGACGTGGTGACTGCTCAGAAGCTAGACTACGTGCGTTTTCTACTTGTGAACATGTAAGGAACGATGCTTCTATTTTCACTCTGCGGAACAGGAAAAGAAATTTCTTAGGGAATGTGATTTTAGACATTAAACTCTAGAGCGTCTGCCTGTCCTCTGCTGCCTCAGTGGGCTCTGTCACCTGATGTGCGATGTGGTGGCAGAGCCGTCGACGGGGGCTGGGGCCGGAGGACTTATCCATGAACTCTGACTGGGGCTCACATGCACAAGCGCTGGGTTTTCTGAACACGCAGAGGAAATCTCGCCATAGGAAAGCCTCTACCAAGTCGAAGAGAAAATGTTTTCGGGCTTTACCTTAGAGGATATATTTTTCCTGTTTGCTTTAGTACGTTTTTGTGAGCAGGGCAAGTGGACTGGAAACAGTGCCCACAAGCGCTTGGCTGTAAACCCTGAAGTGTTATGTAATGTGTGTGCACACAGCAGTCCCTCACAGCAAAGTGTGTGTGTGTGTGTGTGTGTGTGTGTGTGTGTGTGTGTGTGTGAGTGTTTTCCAGGGTAAACAGGGAAGGGTGGGGAAGCCTCCTGGTGATTTTACTCAACACCTCTAAATTCACATGAAGTATCTGGGTAGCTTTTTTTTTTTTTTTTTAAACTTTTACGTAGCACGAGAATGGGCTATTTTATTATTGGTGATTTAAAGATTCTGACACCTCCTAAAAGGTTTTTAAAAAAATATTATAAATTAAAATCACTCTTAGAGATTTAGACATGCTCATGTTTGCTTCAGCTGCTGAATGTGTGTCTTAACAGTGCGGAAGTCTGCCGGTCCGCGAGCCCCTCCACCTCTGGTGTCATTGTATAATGTACGCTCATCAATACAACGCAAACGCATCACATACACGTCCCTCCCTCCACATCTGCGCCTTGTACCAGCATCACGAATCAACCTTTACAGTTATGACAAATAGAAAAAATTTTTTTTCTAGTGTATAGCCTTAAAAAGACATTGACCAATTTCAAGCAAATCAGCCAATAAACCAACAGGAAGAAAGTGGTCATTTTTGATGGATAAGATTAAACTGTCTAAGAAGAGAGGGAGGTCAGAACATTTTATTTATAAAAGAGAAATTTAAGTCACTTTTTACAAAAATAAGAAATACGTTCCCTACTTTTATTATTGGTTCAAAAACAATTCTAAGAAGATAAAATATATAGATATTAAAGAGTTATTTAGAAAACTTTTATTACTTACGGGTTTTAACACAGGAATAGCACTTTGACGAACCTTTCAGAGCAAGGCCTTAGGAAACGTAACTAACTTCTGGATTAGGAAAACAGACAGAGGATTTCAAGAGCATGTATCTTTATGTAATGTAGGTCCTAACAGTGTTTTAAAAAACAGAAGCATAAATTTAAGTGACCATGACAAAGGAAAAAACCAGTGAATAAAATAGCCCTTCACTCAGATGGGAAATAAGTCATTAATTTTTACTGTAAATAAGAACACGTGATATCAGAGAGCCCGTGAAAACCATGAAGCAGTGGCTTCACCTCCAGCGACATGGACTCTTCTCCTCACACTGGGGGTGTCGGCGCGGGGCCGGAGATGGGAACCCCGTCCCGGGCTCCTCCGTTCGGGAGTGTTTACTACACGTGCAAAGGCAGACCCGCTGGTGATGAACTCAGGATAAAATGGGGAATGTGAACCCTGACCTTCTTAGCACCACTTAAAAATCAGAACCAGGCCCTCGGCTCACCACCCCACGGCCTTCAGCTCGAAACTCGAAACCTGACCCCTCGTCCATCGAGTAGAAAGGATGCTTGTCAAAGTCCAGCCAAGCGGCAAGGGCAACATTGCTGCCCCCCACTCTGTTGCCTCCCCCACCACCGGCGCCCCTCCCCCTGCCGCCCCTCCCCTCCCCCTCTGCCGCCCCTCCCCCTCTGCCTCCTCCCAAAGCACATCATCCAGGGCATAAATCTGGACTCAACAAGAAGGGACGCTCACACTCTCATTGCTGGAGTAGAGAAGCCTCATCAAGCATGCTCACAGGTTCCCTCTTTGGCCTTACTGTCTTAAATCGACCAGAGCACCCTAATCTCATCAGTCCCCTCCCCAGACATCAACGTTCTCCAGGTTTCTTCGGGGCAGTCCTTCTCTGTTCCGTCCTTAACTACAGAAGCCCTTTACTGCACGCCTCCTCTCCCTGGTCGCCAGCTGGGAAGCTCTGCAGCAGTGGATGGAGGGGCAGCAGAGGGCCGTCTGGTCAGAAGCGGCTCAGGCACCACTGGCTGCATGTGTCCTTCCAGCACAAACGAGATGCCTGGAAATGCCTGCTGGCCTCTGCTTTCCCAAACTCGAAAACCTGAAGCTCGGCAGAAGTGAGGTGAGACTTTACAACAAACTGAGCTAAGGTGATAAAATCCACAGGGAAGAGGAGGAGGAGGAGAGTAAATGACAGTTAAAAATATCCACGTCTTCATTTGATTAACTTTAATCTAATTAGAAAAAGTCACTGCTGGGTTCCCAACCAAACAAGGAGGCCTCAGAAGGTTTATGCAGAAAGAAAAAAAAAGGTTAGAGCAGCAAAAATAACGCTGAATTAAGAGCACTCGGAGGCCGACGGCTTTGAACCTGGGCTCCAGCAGCCCCGTGGCCCGCGAGGCCGTCTGTGCGGCCGGGCTCCTGTGAACAGAGGCCTCATTGTCCCAGAGGCAGCGAGAAAAAGGCTGCTTTATATCTGCTCACACCACGGCCCTGCGGAAGGCAGCCGGGGCCGCGCAATCCCCAGGAAGGAGGAAGACGCAGTGCACACAGCCCCTCGCCGCACTGCTCCCACAAAGAGAAGCACACTGCTCAGAGACGCCGTCCCCAGGCCGCTCCTGGCGCGCAGACTGCGGTAAGGGGTGTTCTGGTGGCGCATAATTTATAACTGCAAAGTCCCAATTCATGTGGGACCTGGGCATTTCTCTGCCCTCTGCCCCTCCGCCTGCACCCCCAGCCCTGGCCGAGGGGTCGGTCTGCCCGGCAGCCAGGAGATAAACACCGCACTGGGCTGGGCTGGGTGCAGTCCTTCCACACCTGTTTAAAATGTTTATCCAGTAATTAAAGATGAACGCTCATTCCAGACCAGACAAACATT
Organism: Bos javanicus; assembly: GCF_032452875.1. Taxonomy (NCBI): domain Eukaryota; kingdom Metazoa; phylum Chordata; class Mammalia; order Artiodactyla; family Bovidae; genus Bos; species Bos javanicus. The sequence continues at coordinate 51,777,267 of NC_083890.1, read as the reverse complement.
AGACAGCGGGAGTGTGGACACGCATATATGAATGTGCAACGCGGCCAGGAACAAAGGTTTCATTGTGGGAGCTGCCTCGGTGCAGGGGACATGCTTTAAAGAAGCCGGAGCTTCACAGAGTTTACATTACAGACGGGAAAAGGGCTTAGAAACGTCAAGTGCTTGGAGCTACCGCAGCCACGTGGGGCCCAGTCCTCGAGGACCGGCAGGCCTCAGGCACCTCGACAAGCGCCCTGAAGTTCAGCAGTAGGACCTGCCGTAGCGCAGCGAGGGGCACACCCGCGTGCTCCCCACCGTTCCCTGTCCCACCCGAGTGCCCCCCATCGTTCCCTGCCCCATCCAAGTGCCCCCCACCGTTCCCTGCCCAGCAAGGTGCTCCCCACCGTTCCCTGCCCCGCATGGTGTTCTCCACCGTTCCCTGCCCCACCCGAGTGCCCCCCACTGTTCCCTGCCCAGCAAGGTGCTCCCCATCGTTCCCCGCCCCATATGGTGCCCCCCACCATTCTCTGCCCTGCACGGTGCCCCCCACCATTCCCTGCCCCACCCGAGTGCCCCCTCCATTCCCTGCCCCACCCGAGTGCTCCCCAGTGTTCCCTGCCCCACACGGTGCTCCCCACCGTTCCCTGCCCTGCCCGAGTGCCCTCCACTGTTCCCTGCCCTGCATGGTGCCCCCCACCGTTCCCTGCCCCGCACAGTCCTCCCAGCTTCAGAAGAAGCAGAGTTTCGAGGTGTCCGGTCAGGTGCTGGGGCCACACACACCACCACCCCCTCCGCTGGACGCCCGGGTGGGATGGCCAGCTCAGGTCCTCTCCGGGAAGGAAAACCACTCAGCGTGGCAAACTCACAGGATGACAAGAGAAGCGCATTTTTTTGATTTATAATGCATTAATAGTTTTGGTAACTTTTGAAATAACACCCCCCTCAAAAAACAAAGTTTAACAGAGACTCCAATGTTGTCCTTCACTTTATGCAAAAATATTCTTTGGACAAACTGCATAGATATATTTAGCCATGCTTATCAGTTTATGTACAATAATTTGACAGAGATTCTGTGTTTCCTTCTGATGACTAGTTCTAGCAACTTCTTTAATACGTGGAAAAATTACTTACAACTCAAAAGTGTAAATTATGACAATGTTTAAAGTTGAGACACTGCATTTTAAAGGGCACGCTAATAGAGTCAAAGTAAGGGAAGCTATAACAGGGGTTACTTCAGGATCATAGAATTATCCGTATGCGTTTTTTAAGAAAAGGTTTTTCTCTCTGAAATGTTAATGAAGACGTATTTTATTTACACTACTATAGGGTAAGACAAGCAATTAGGCAGGAGTCCTAAAAGGGAACAGCAAGGTTACATCTGGCAGATTTGATAGCTTTTGTGCGCAAATACTGAAATAATTCTGACAAATCTAGACTCCATCCATCTGGACTTGACACCACTATGCACTCTGGCCCCCAGAGCACGTTACAGCCCAAGGCCCACTCAGCCTAAATATCACACGAGAAGGTCTCCACAGCAGCGATCTCCAGACACAAGTGGACGCAGGTCTCAGACACAGATAAAGACACAACGGGAGGCCGCCCTCTGTTGCTTGAGTAACTGAATTATTAATAACGATGACACAAAAATGCGCAAGAAAAGTAAGTCAGTAACTCAAAAGGAAACTGAGAAAACAAGCCAGAACAAAAGTTAAAATTGGCTGAGAGCTGGGACTCCAAGAACACCCCATCCAGGAGCCTCGAACACAGTGGGCAGGAGGCGGGAGGAAAGGAGCCCGCTCGGCAGGGCCTCTGCCTGGCGCGGCCGCTCCAGAGACACGGGGCACCGAGTGCTCGCCTCAGCTCCTGACAGCGGCCCTGCAGCGAGCAGTGTCCACCCGCAAACATACAGGGCCATCCATCCTGGCCGCTAACCAGGCCGCCTGGGAGGCACCGCCCTGTGCCGACCAAGGGCCACAGGGGCGGTGGGGACTCGGGCCGATGGCCCTGAGCGGGGCTCACCGCGGGGTGGCCTCGGCCCCAGGAAGGGGACAGACAGTGCAGCTCCACAGGGCACCGACGTGAGCGTCCTCACACTCCTTCCTTCGTTTAACAGTTCGAAAGGCTCTCTGAGTTCAAGACGTTTACAGGCGATGGAATTTATCTCAGAGGCATGGCGCAGCAGGGCTGGGGGTCAGTCTTGACCCCCTGGCTTCAGTGGAGGGTTTCCGAACTCTCTGCCACGAGAGTTACAAGGGTGGAAAGAATAGGAATACATGACACACAGGTGTGCTTCCGGATGCCGAGCTCCCAACAGGACCCAGGAAGCAGCAAGCGCACGAGTGCTCCTGCCAGTCGAGGGCACAGAGCGTCAGCCTCAGGACCAGGACGAGAAGCTCGGCACGGGACCCACAGGTCACAGGCTGGGTCCTGCATCTGCACGCGGCTGAGGGGCAGGCCCGCGGCCTTCATCACCTCAGTGGTGAGCGCCTCGTGGCAGGTGTGGCAGGTCTGCACACTGCACGCTTACACACGGCCGTGTCAGACCACCTCAATGAAACTGGGCAAGGCAGAAAGCAAAGGCAGATTCCTTGTACGTATTTTAAGTTTAAAACATTGGTTTTAAATCAATTCCTCATAATTTACATGCACTTTCCTGCACCAGGAAAGGGGGGATTGCATCCTGGGGCATTGGTCTGGGCTCGCCCCCTGTCCCTCTGGGGAGGCCTGGAGGGGCTGCTCCCCACGCTGCCCGGACCCCACCTGAGGCAGCCATCCTGAGCCAGGGTGTGTGGGAGAAGCATGCTCTGCGGTCACTGCCGTGTGCCTGCGCCCACCGCCCCTGCCCCCAACCAGAGGGCAGAAAAAAGGGTGCGTCCACCAACCCGGACACCAGGAAGCAACATGCACACGTGCAGAGACTCTGCAGAGCACGTGCCGACCAACCCCTATCTCTCCTCTGCCTCCCCATCTCCCCTGTGCCCCCTGCACAGCATGTCCTGAGCCTGCCCAGGAGACCCAGGCCAAACCACGGCGCCCGCCCCTGAGCTAGAAGCCCCATCCCAGCATGTTCTGCCTTCTAAGGGGAGGAGTGTACACCACTGCCGGTCACCAGGAGATAAACATCTTAAACGCCCTCTTCCATTCACACACTCTTCTTAATAGAACCATTATCCTTGCCACACCCTAGACACACCCACGAAGTTTAAAGAGTTGCTGGGGAAGAGTACTCAGAACGGGCCCGAGCTCAGTGAAGCCAGGTGAATAGCTTTATTTCACTTGATATCACCTCGCACAGAAGCAGACAAGATGAACTGGACCAAGCCACTGATTTCTGCAAACAAACTCGATGGGCCAGAGCCAAGAGCCACCTGCCGCACAAGGGGATGACCGGCCGGTGCCCGGCAGAGGGGGCCCACTGCCCCGAGGACGACACAGCAGAAGCGGGGACTCCTGCTCGTGTCCCCACCCCACACTCCCCCCGTTATCTAACTGTGCTCTGAATGCCCAGCCCAGAGGCCTGCGTGCCCGAGGCTGACGGGGGCGGGGCCTCCTCCAGCTGCAGCCGCTCCGACCCCTCGGCCTCACTGTTTGAGACGTTCTGGCGTTTTTATTGCCTGTTGTCTCAGTGATAATGTGCAAGCATAGAGATATATTAGAACCCTAAGTAAACATATTCAAAGAGGGAGAAAGAATAGGTCATTAGAGAAAACGGCTCAAGAACATCAATTCTGAAGCAGCATGCACAGAGAAGGAGGTCTTTTTAATTTTTGAAATTGCCATAAAAGTGTTAGTAAAGGCAGTTATTATTTCAATTGGGTGCTTTGGGGAGCGCAGACAAATAAATAAATTATAAATGGTCGTCCATGAACTGAAAAAGCTGAAAGGAAGCCCCGGTGAGCTGGGCTGTCCCTGTCCTGTTCTGCTGCAGAAACACTTTGTGAAACTGTGAAAAGACTCATCCACCAGAGAAAAGCATGACCACCTTCACTTGGGAGGTACCTGTTCCACCCTAAACATGATAAAATCACGCTGTCAGGTGGCCATTGCTGACAACAGGCAGAGTCAATCAGGACTTGCTCTTCCAAAGATTTTTTAAAAGTAGTTACAAATAAGCTCAATTCTTTTCTTATTAGTCACATAACACTTTCTGCAAGAGCACAGTCAAGACTAAGATTAACGGCACGGCAAGAAATTTGCCCTCCGCCCCCTTTTTACCCTGAATGTGAACAAATACACGATACCGAGCTGAGAGCCAGGCAACCCAGAGCTGCTGGGACGTCACGTTTCCGGAGGTGAAAGGACTCTGGCCCCGAGTGAGGGACTACCCTCAAGTCCACACTGGGCCTGCTCCTCCCCTCCTAGACGACCCCCTCCCTGGCCACGTCCTGTCTCCTCCCCTCGCAGTCCCCTGTCACTCCCTGCGGACGGAGCTCCATGCCTGCAGCGGCAGTGGGGCCCGCGTGCGGCAAGAGGGGACACAGGACGCGGGGCTGCGAGCAGGACAGCCTCCTCCCCAGTTTGACTGCAGTTGCCGGACCCACACCTACGACAGCTCAGCCTATGCCTGCATGGCGTGTGATACGGATGCCTAATAACCGAGATAAACAATGATTGATGCCTTGTGGAAAGGCTGAAGCAGAAGTGAACGCATTTGTTTGTAACTAGACTCTTCTGAATTCTTCCCCTAGTTGCGCCGTCAGGAACTACTCTTTTTGCAGGAAAAGATGGTCCTGGGGATAAAAGAGCCCCATTTGCTGGCTACGTGTGACAACACCCAAAAGGGGTGCAATATATCACCCAGGCAGCCCACAGACCAGCCGGCCACATTATTTATTACGAGCCACACATGTGACAAATTATTTAACTCAGTTGATCCTAATAAGTCAAAGAGCAAGCAATTAGCTGGCGCAGTCAGAGGGCTGTTTGTGGAATTTATGGATGCGCTCAAGCTGCCCTGCACTTCAAAGCCCCATTAAGGGGAACCTTTTAATGACTCACTGGAGATGACAAGCATTACACAGCGCACATGGCAGCCCAGAGCCGGCCGCCGGCTGGGTCACCCCTGCCTTGCTGCACCCTGCCCCCAGCTATGAACCGTCTCCCCACTGGGGCTGCAGACTCAGGGGCCTGGAACCCGCTGACACCCCACACTGCTCTGGGGCTCGGCGACCTCGTTCACAGGTGAGGGGGAACAGAAGGCTCACAGCTGGGGCGGTTCAGGAAGTGGCTCTGTCCCAGGCCTTCAGAGGCAGAGGGACAGCGAGAGCCCCTCCTCCAGGCCGGGAGGGGGTGGTGATGTACTGGGGGGCCTGGGGGGGCCTGAGAAACGCCACATGAAAGTGAGCAGCGTCAGCGGCCTGCACTTCGCCCTCCTCCCTGCACTCGCCCTTCGGAGGTGGTCGCTCGGGGGGTCCACACCCCCGTCTTGGGCTGCCCTGTAGCATCCCCACCCCGCCCACCCCGGGGGCGAGTCGAGCACAAGGCCAGGGCTCCCCTGTGCAGGGGGAGGGAGTCTGGGCTACCACCTCCCACAGGACATGGACAGCAGGGCCCCTGTGTCCCTGGAGATGGGCACCCGCTGGCCCTGGGCAGAGGGATGGGGAGACCAGGCCCCAGACAGGCGGCCTGGGAGCAGGGCCCGGGCCCAGGGCTCTGGCTTTAAGTGGTAGCCATGTCAGCTCCTCACCAGTTCCAGGGACTTGGCGAGGCCGGCCGGGTGGATGGGGGAGCTGCTGGCAGCAGCAGACACGCCCCCTGAACTGCTGGGAGCAGGAGGCAGGCGCCAGGAGCCCTGCTGCAGCCGCCTCCTGCAGGAAGCCCCCACCGCTGCGTGCTGGGCCCCGGGGCCACGCCAGAGCTGAGCTGCAGCGCGGCTCGTGGGAGGCGGCGATCCAGGGAGGGGGGACCCCGGGAACAGCGGTCCCTCTGTTCCTGACTCCAGATTTCCACTTGGGCCTGATGCAATTTCAAGTTTGAGACTTGGTTTATACAGAAAATCTCATAGAAGTGTGAAATTTGATACAGAAAGACAGGGACGTTTCTTCTGCGGTGTGGGGACGTCGCTCCCAGCGCACCTCTGTCCACGTCCTGAGAGGGCCCCAGGGGCCGGTGTGGGGACGTTGCCCACAGGGCACCTCTGTCCACATCCTGAGAGGGCCCCAGGGGCCCTGGGTGATACAGAAAGACAGGGACGTTTCTTCCACTGTGTGGGACGTTGCCCCCAGCGCACCTCTGTCCGCGTCCTGGGAGCATCCCAGAAGCCCTGGGCGGCCTCTCAATTACACCGTTTCAGACACTAAGCACCATGTCGGGGGCGGCGGGCGAGAGGGAGGACATTCACTGGAAATGACATCGGTCGCTCCTAGTTTCCACGCTTCCCGGGCCGCGTGACCATGATTCCCAGGGCCGTGTGAAAGAGTCTGCTTAGAGACGAGGCACCAAAGGAGCTGTAATCATCGCGAGCACGGTCTCATCACCGAAGAGTCTGATGTCGACGAAAACACTGGAATGCTCTACAAAGCAGGATGTTCGGGTCGAGGAGCACAACGGCCTGTCCTTGCAACGGAGGAAGCAGCTCGTCCCCGCCAAGTCCCGAGGCCTCAGACTGGTGCCCCGACTTGGGGCCAGCAGTGGAGGGGGGGGGGCTCTGGGGAAACGGCTGGTTGAAAGATGCCAAAGACGCATTTGAGGGGATTGGATAAAACAGTTTATAAAGTGCAAGAAGAAAAAACTCCAATATTTCTAAACATCCTCAGTTCAGTTGCTCAGTCATGTCTGAATCTTTGCAACCCCATGGACGCAGCATGCCAGGCTTCCCTGTCCACTGCCAACTCCTAAACACTGAAACATCCTAATGTTATTTAAAATATGAATATGTACTTAATTTAGCAAATTAAATATTTATAGTCACTTAACCGTTCTGTCCACATTTCTAAAGGTTAAAATATTTGGTTGGCTTAGCGCATTCTCTGTTTCTTCCCTGTGGACAATATGGGATGGCCTCATATTTGAGGTTACCTATTTTTGGGCACATATAATTCAAAATAAAAAGAATACAAAACTGTAAGATACTGTAAAAATATCCAAAAGAAAACTCTTTCAAATGAATGACTATGAACAAATGTAAAGGAACATCATTTTTGATGTTTATGATTCAAATTTTAAAGACAATATCTGAATATCTTTTATTAAGCAAATTTATTTTCAATCTTTTTTTTTCTATTTAAAAGTTACATAACTACATATACACATAACACACAGAGAGACTGGAAGAGTTTGTGCCAACACAATCTCTATTAAGATTTAAAGGACTTCTGAAAGTATGTCAGTGCGACAAGAGAGACACACTGTAACAATATTTCCGTTGTTTAACACACATGTGCACACAAAATGAAACCCATGGCGCTCTGCTACCGTCTCCAAACCATTAAACACCATAATTACACAGGTAGGTTAGACATCTTAGGAGATTTTCCATAGAATCTTAAAGTCCTCACTGAGCTTTTCACCCTGTTTATTTAACTTATGCAGAGTACATCATGAGAAACGCTGGACTGGAAGAAACACAAGCTGGAATCAAGATTGCCGGGAGAAATATCAATAACCTCAGATATGCAGATGACACCACCCTTATGGCAGAAAGTGAAGAGGAACTCAAAAGCCTCTTGATGAAAGTGGAGAGTGAAAAAGTTGGCTTAAAGCTCAACATTCAGAAAACAAAGATCATGGCATCCGGTCCCACCACTTCATGGGAAATAGATGGGCAAACAGTGGAAACAGTGTCAGACTTTATTTTTCTGGGCTCCAAAATCACTACAGATGGTGACTGCAGCCATGAAATTAAAAGACGCTTACTCCTTGGAAGGAAAGTTATGACCAACCCAGATAGCATATTCAAAAGCAGAGACATTACTTTGCCAACAAAGATTCGTCTAGTCAAGGCTATGGTTTTTCCTGTGGTCATGTATGGATGTGAGAGTTGGACTGTGAAGAAAGCTGAGTGCCAAAGAATTGATGCTTTTGAACTGTGGTGTTGGAGAAGACTCTTGAGAGTGCCTTGGACTGCAAGGAGATCCAACCAGTCCATTCTGAAGGAGATCAGCCCTGGGATTTCTTTGGAAGGAATGATGCTAAAGCTGAAACTCCAGTACTTTGGCCACCTCATGCGAAGAATTTACTCATTGGAAAAGAGTCTGATGCTGGGAGGGATTGGGGGCAGGAGGAGAAGGGGACGACAGAGGATGAGATGGCTGGATGGCATCACTGACTCGATGGACCTAAGTCTGGGTGAACTCCGGGAGTTGATGACGGACAGGGAGGCCTGGCGTGCTGTGATTCATGGGGTCACAAAGAGTCAGACACGACTGAGCGACTGATCTGATTTGATTGCCAAATATATTCACAACTTCTATTTGCCAAATATTATGCCAAAGTACACTTGACAAAGTAAAAATTGCCCAGAAGAAGATGATTGCTAATCTCATGTTCTAAAACATGCAAGCAAAATGACGTAATGCCGTCTCCGACCGCATCCTCATTAAAGAACACGCATGATATAATGAACACACTGAAAACAAACGTGAAACTTCTGAAGGAAGCTCAGCTGTGCACAGGCTGTGGGGAGGCAGTGGGCGGGGCTGGGGAAGGGGCGGGGCTGGAGGAGGGGCGGGGCTGGGAACAGAGACCCAGGTTCACAGGGGCTTTTGGACAATTTCTGAGCTTCTGGGACGCAACTCCATCCCACCTAACTGGGGACAAGCACCCTGCCCAGGGCTATCAGGAACACTGATGAAACAAGGTGATGCTTCCTGAAAACTCTGACACGAAGTGAACGTCAGGCATGGACAATGACGCTCCTGTTTGTCTCTTCAGTGAAAGCTCACCTGGAATATATCGTGAAGTAAAAGTCTTCCCTTCTGTCCTGATTTACAGGGAAAGATAAGATGGTTGATTCCCTATGGACAGAGTTCTCTGGTCATCTTTACCTCTCTGGTGGCGGGCAAGCCAGGAGGAGTGAACATGCAGGAAAATCTACCTTGGGGCCCAGCCAAGGCTAAATTGCCCGAGTAAGCCCACTGCCGGCTGCAGCTCAGTGTCCAAGCCCTGGTGCTTCCGGGGAGGAGAGGAGGGTCTCATGGGATGATGGACACAATCCCAAGGGGTCACCTCGGTGAGGCTGTGCTGCTGAAACTGTCACCTCCAAGCCCTTTGGTCACAGGACATTTCTGAAGTCTCAAGTCAGACCACACGGGAGTGGTCTCAATTTGCAGAGGATTCCCAGATGTCAGTAGAACCACGGACTGGAAAGGGAAGGGGCTTCAAGGCAGGGCGTGGAAGGCCTGTGACCCCACCAACGGCTGTGTCCTCTGCAGACCTGGGACGCCCCCCTAAAGCAGTCGGGACACGGCCGAGGCCGCTGCCACAAGCCCCGGGATAGACGCCAAGGCCAGCCCGGCGGGTGCACTGCTGCTCCCTCGGCCCCCGGCCCGCACACCCTCATCGTGTGCACCCAGGAGGTGGGCTGGGGAGGCTTCCCCTGCGGAGTAAATTCACAGCCTACAAGATCAAGAGTGAAATGCTCTCTGAGGCAAACACCAGGATTCAGAGGTCAGCCAACCTGCCGACGTCCTCCAGCTCACCTGGTTCAGCTGTGACAGGCAACAGAAGCCCACAGCCTCCCATCTCCCCAGAAAGCCCTCCAGTCAGTGATGCAAACCAGTCCCGTTACTTGGCTCCTCAGGGACAGGCTCCCACTTTACAACCCTGGGGTGATGCAGTGCCACCAGCAAGCCCGGCGCCTCCGCTAGACTGCGGTGCCCAGCCCCATGGTGCTCCACGGGCCCCCTTCACAGAAGTGTGACAAGTGAGGGCTGAGAAATGCCCACTGATGTACACACGGCTGCTGGGGACAGGTTTTATTTATTTAATCCGAGAAAAGGGAACTGAAGTGCCAATGAACCCAGTGCCCTTTCTGGGAATCCAGTGGAGAGCAAGGCCAATGATTAGATATTTGCAAAAACAGCACTTAAAAATAAAGTTCGGGAGACTCTAATAAAGGGGTGGCTTTTCCCCGATAGAAAGGCACTCCAGAGTGAATGCAGGGAGTGGAGTTGGGAACAGCCCTCACTTCTCTCCACATTCCTTCCTGGGCCCAGAGCCCCCGCCACACCCGCCAGGTACCAGGACCCATTTCCAGGACCGTGTGGCTCTGGATGGGGTGCCGGGTTCCCTGAGGTCAGAGGCTGCGTCGTATTCACCACACAGTCAATCCCAGTGCAAAACACATACAGCGCAATAGATGCTGGGTATTCAGTAAATATTCCCTAAATAAGTTATTATAGAAAGAGGGGGACAAAAGAATTCAAAGATTATTTCTAAAATTTAGTTATAAGCATGGCAAAGACAGTAATTAACTGGCGATTTTCTATTTAAACAGGTAGTGGGCACAAAATACATTTTAAAAATACACTTCTAAAATATATTTAGCCTGGCAGGCTACAGTCCATGGGGTCACAAAATATATTTAGGTTCAGGTGAGAAGGACAACTTGGCTGCAAGAGGAACAATCTCAGAGCCTGCCAAGGCGGGAGGCAGAACCATCAGAGTCCTCGCAAGTCCAAGACGCAGCCCAGGACGCTGCGCTGTTGACTTGCTCAGGAAGGCGGCCGGCAGTGAGCCAACCCCAGGTGACCACAGGTTTAGGGTCCTGGAGGCACCTTTATGCTAAATAAAAGACTATTCCTTGAAAAGAGAAATTTATCCTTATTTCTCAGCACGTTACCCCAGTTTTTACATTGAGATGATAACAGACAAGTTCTCTTTCACGACAGACTTTCCTCTTTACTCCTCTGTGTTTCAGCAGCAGAAAGTCTAGGACTTGAAGGTAAACGTCCTGACAGATGATCCACTAACTGCCGGGCCACACACATGACGCAGGACCTCCAAGGGTCGCTCTGGAAATGCACTGTGTCCCTAAGACATCTCTTAGGAACTGCCTTCAGGCACTGAACTCTGATCTGGGCACAGCAAGGAGACCGGAGAGGGTCCCCGAGGGCAGCTGGCCCCCCAGCCTGGATAGCACGGCCCTCCAGGAGACAAGACCCTCCGAGGGTCTGGATGGATGGGCTCGGGGGGTGGGGGGCTGCTTGTCTTGCTTCGGGAACACAGGACCTCATTCCACATCAGGGGCGTGCAGAGCTCTGTGGTGAGCAGGAGGAGACCCTGGATAGGTTTTACTCTCCCACAGATAACCGGTGTGCGATCTGCTGGTGTGTGAACAACAGAGAGGGACGCTGTGTGTTCTAAGTGGAGCTGGATACGGGGGCAGAAGCCGGAGCAAGACAACAAGAAGGAAGGGAAGGGGGACTCGCACAAGGACCCCACTGTTGGATGGAAACCTTCAGAGCGTCGCCGGGCTGACGTGCGTCTCCCGTCCTGGCTTTGCCCAGTACTATACCTGTAAACGGCTGCCCAGGTGGTGCGGGTTAAAGAACCACCTGCCAACGGAGGAGACGTCGGAGACGCAGGTTCAGGCCCTGGAGAAAGGAATGGCAACCCTCTTCAGTATTCTCACCTGGAGAATCCCACGCACAGAGGAGCCTAGGGGCCTGCAGTCTCTGGGGTCGCAAAGAGTCAGACGCAAGTGAGCGACTGCGCACCCATGCTTGTAACTATCAACGTGCTGCTTGGACCCAAGCCATCCAGTTAACTTGCAAACGGCTGCTAGAGGCATCATCGCTGCAGGGTGATCAGAAAGTGCACACTTACAAGGCATCTCTCAGCACAAACCAATACAGTTGGCTCAGGATTTTCCCAATTCCAACCAAATCCCATTAGTATGTTATTAGTGAGACAATTATCGGAAACAAAGACAACTTCTGGCAGCAGAAAGGATGCCCGTCATCCACTGGAGATCTCAGCTGCCGCCCACCCACCACGAGGGCTCTGCCTGTCTTCTGGTGACAGTGAGGTCAGCAGGAGAATTGACACCCCCATTACAGCACTAGGTACTAGCAGAAAAATCAAACTGGAAATAAGGACATGTGTTGATGAGATATGAGAGAAGAAATCAAGGATAAAGAAATAAAAGAACACCTTGTTAACTGTGTAACTTTTAGATGAACCAAAGTTGAAATAATGCTGAGGTATAAACTCTAGGGGAAAAATAAGACACTTTCGGAAAGAATATTTTTGTAAAGAAGACATCCATCTATTAAAAAACAAAAACAGGCAGGATGAAAAGGAGGCACAGAGAAACCAAAGAAGCTGGAAAAGAAGGTTTTCTTGCAGAAGTGGAAGCAGTGACACAAGGGATCCACCCGGACAGACGTCCAGGACACGGACGGAAGGAACGGACAAGAAGGCTGAGCGGAGGAGGAGGAGCGGTGAGACAGCGGAGCCTGCCCGCGGCCACGCCCCCGGGCTCGGACACCCACCGTGAGCGTCAGACCAAATAAAAAATCAGTAAGCAATTAAAAAGAAGAAAAAATAACTGAGATTAGAAACTGATCGTTTACTTTCTAGGAAAAGAGAAGGCTGAGTACAGGTTCAAGGACAGTGAGTCCGAATGAATCCCTGGAGCGCACCATCGCCGAGCTCTGCCAGGCAGCCTCCCCAGGGCAGCATCGATCAAGCCACAAGAAGCAGATCTGAAGAAAGAGCACAGTCCTAACACGGCAGAGACGCGATTAAAACAAGAGCCACGTACAGGAGACAGACTTGTCTGCCCCAAACGTCCGCTCCGCTTTTCCCCAAGCCGCCCACCTCTCATCTCAGGGTGCCGCAGGACTGACTGCCCCAGCTCTCAGCCCAGAAACCCCACCGTGTGCACGGGAAGTAAGCGCCTCTGCTCTCCCGCAGGACGCACCGCGGGGGGAAGAGGAGACGCCCCCAGCCCCGTGCGCCCGCCGCCCTCAGAGGAGCCGGGCCAAATGCGGGGAGGCTGGGAGAAGCACCGGGGGCAGGGAGTCCAGTCCGTGTGGCCACAGAGGCTCAACGTCTCCTCCTGGGTGAGGCCCGACGTCAAGGAACCTCCATCCACCAAACACTGTCGAAAGGATTCTTTTCAAACGCACATGTAAGTAGGTTTATGTGTGCTCACTATTTTATTTTTAGAACTTCCTTTCTAAATCAACCAAGGGCGGCGCAGGCTCACAACCATGGGCAGCATTTCCAAACTGAGGCGCCAGTTTAGCTGCTAAGTTAGACGTTTTTACCAGGCATCTTGGGGGACAACTCTCTGCAGCCCTTGGTCCCTCAGAACTAGTGGCAGAGAAAACTGAAGCCCAGGGCTCTCTGTGAGACTCCCTAATCGGCTTTTCTACTGAAAATAAATATTACTTAGAAACAGAAATAATGGTTGTAGTTAAACCACCATTTACTTGAGCATATATAAGTATGTATGTGCATGTGAGCATAAGTGCATGCGCGTGCACACACACACACACACACGGCTGGAAGGAGATAAGTCAGCCTGCGATTTCAAGTGCTCCCAGGGTAGGAGGACAAGTTGACCCTAAATTCCCTATTTTGCACTTAGAATGATCACAACTTTTAGGACCACTTAGAAGAGAGAGAAATAATGAAGAAACTCCACATGTAGACTCAGGAGGGGAAAAACTCTAAAATTAATCCAGACACCACTAGCAATATCCAGCACATGACCCAGAGTCATAGAAAGTCACTGACCACGAGACTCCTAACAACGTCTGTTGCTGATTATTACGAGCACTAGCATGGCTACAGATGGGACCTTCCGAGCCCCCAGCTCTTGAACTCATTGCACGATGATGTCCACGCGTGGATGTACACGGATGTGGCCACAGGATGTAACAGAAGAGCGTGCTGGTTATCCCGTTCAGAATTCCCGTTTCTCTAGTTACACACCTCAGGCTGAGCTCCAGTTTTTCCACCTGTGGAACAGTTACTGAGCCAAGTCCGCGTAGCGGCTGAGGATTGGAGGAAAACGGGCGTGTCCTGTATCCCGGTCAGAGCAGCTCAGGAAACAGCACATGCCTCTGCCAGGAGCAAAGGACCTCACGTGCGGCATTCAAAATACACACAGATGTTAGGCCTCCTGCCTTTAACATAATTTTACAGAATTAATCAACTGTCCGTTGACCTACTTTTTATATACAGATCAATGGATTTTAACAGTTGGCAGTGAAAACGAAATGCGAAGTAAACATGTGAAAGACTATTTTAGGAAGCGTCTTTCCACATGTTTACAAAACAGATTTCAAAATTTGAAGGAGCCCTCAGATATACCATCTGTCTATCCTAAAACTCTGTATTACCTACCGAGAACACCTTTGTATGTGACTCGCACAGAGACGCAGCTTAAAGAGCAGATGCGCGTCTAACGCCAGCCAGCACCCCTGGTGCCCACCTACCGTTCCTTCTACAACTGAACACCTACTCATTACCCTGGACACTAAGCCAAGTGACTAAAAACTTCATCAATAAAATATTAACATTTAAATGTCAATGTTAACTTAAATATCAATAACCTCAGATATGCAGATAATACTATCCTCATGGCAGCAAGTGAAGAGAAACTAAAGAGCCTCTTGATGAAGGTGAAAGAGGAGAGTGAAAAAACCAGCTTAAAACTCAACATTCAAAAAACGAAGATCAGGGCATCATCACTTCATGATGCATGGTACCACCACAGTCCCATCACTTCATGGCAAATAGATGGGGAAACAATGGAAACAGTGAGAGACTTTATTTTCTTGGGCTCCAAAATCACTGCAGATAGTGACTGCAGCCATGAAATTAAAAGATGCTTGCTCTTTCAAAGAAAAGCTATGACCAACCTAGACAGCATAGTAAAAAGCAGAGACATTACATTGCCATCAAAGGTCAAGGCTATGGTTTTTCCAGTGGTCATGTATGAATGTGAAAGTTGAACTATAAAGAAAGCTGAGCGCCGCAGAATTGACGCTTTTGAACTGTGGTGTTGGAGAAGATGCTTGAGAGTCCCTTGGACTGCAAGGAGATCCAACCAGTCAATCCTAAAGGAGATCAGTCCTGAATATTCACTCTAAGGACTGATGCTGAAGCTCAATACCTTGTCCACTTGATTTGAAGAGCCGACTCACTGGGAAAGACCCTGATGCTGGGAAAAACTGGAGGCAGCAGAAGGAGACGCCAGAGGCTGAGATGGTTGGACAGCATCACCGACTCAGTGAACATGAGTTTGAGCAAACTCTGGGAGTTGGTGATGGACAGGGAGGCCTGGCGTGCTGCAGCCCATGGGGCCACAGAGTCGGACAAGACTGAGTGACTGAACAACAACAAATTAAATACAAAATATATCAGAAAGGAAGATGTGTTTTATGTTTCCTTATTGTAAGAATACATACAAACACATTGTTCCATATTTTTGTAATCAAATCTAATTTTCTTTAATCATTACAAAATGTATTACATAGTTTTACTTCTGGTTCATTTAGACTTCATGTGTGGAGCACAGTCACCTCAGCAATATTTAGCATATAATTTTCAGCTGGCCAAGACTCTGATATAATGGAACTATGATTAGGGTAAGAGGCCTCAGTGGAAAAGGGCAGGAATCGACCTCCACATGGGGACCTGAGTTTGTCACTGTCTTTCGACCTATGTATCTACTTTTTTACCTACAGGTCCTAAGTGCCCAACTAAACATCCTTGCACAAAACAGATCAATACAACCATTCATTAACTCATACACTCAAGGGCTTCCGTTATTATCCAAAGATCGAAACTCTGCCAACGAAGGAAAATGCAATCAGGAGGGCGATTTACATACAACTCAAATCATCGCTGTAACAAAAAGCACAAACCCGAGTCCTAGGGAGGAAAGGATGCAGGTCCCACTGCGGAAAGCCAGCAAACAGGACCAGTGGTCAGCATGTCTTCAGCAAAGTGGCAGTTTTTGCTAGCCAGACTCTTGGCAGCCCTCAGGGGGCTCGGCGAGCACAATTCACCAAATATGGTGGGGAATGTGAAAACACTGCAGATATTAGCATTTATTTCTGAGGCTAACATAACGCAGTCCTCACGCTCGCCACCGGAGCCGGCAGCCACTAAGCGATAAGTGAGGCAGTGGAATTCAAATAATCCATCGGTTCACACTGGAGTCACGCTGGCCTGTAAATGTTCCCAGTCCCCTCTGGCCCTCGGGGCACCACACTTGCTTTTTAGGGGCATAACTCACGGGCAGTATATTAAAAAGGGAGTTAAATTATGAGAGCACCAGTTAGCCATGATTTACTCATTAAAAAGTGCATTAAGCCCCAGTGCCCTGAGCGGCCGACCTCGCAGCTGATCGCTCCTAAGTGGCTTGAATACAAGTTCGTTATTTACCTACTGGCAGGGCCCCAAGATTTATCTCTTTGAGCCATAGAGTTCCATCATTTATCTGTAAGCTCCCTACTTCACGTTAAATTTTAAAATGCTGATTTAATTATAGGAGGAAACCATGCTGAAATAAGTGAAAAAGGAATACAGAACTCGGATAAAACAGGAAATATTTAAGCACTCTGGCACCTCTCTTCCAAGAAGTTAAAAGGATGTTTCAAATAATTTATGGATTGAAGGGGATAACACCCTTGTTATAAAGAAACAGGGGCAGGAGGCTCAGAGCACTTGACCCAGAAACATCTTATTAGACTTCTGATTCTGGAAAAGAGTGAAACTGTAATTTACAGGAGAGCCTGCATGGAAATTAATTTACAGCCTCGTTATCTCCATGCTGCAGAGATAAACATAATTATTTCTCATTTCGAAGTTGAAAAAGAAAAGCTATCTCAGAATAAGTGGATTCTCCCACTCGTCCTCTCTCTGCTTGTTTATCTTTGTCATTTATCAAACTAATGTGTCTGCACATCCAGGCACAGAAGGCAAGCGTTTAATCTGAGCTTCACTTTACTTTCTCAGAGCAAGGACGAGCAGGAGACACGGGGGAACACATCTGAGCTGATGCTGGCTGGAGAGCATAAAGGCACAGGGACAGGGCAATGACCTCTCGGTGCCGAAAACACTCTGGAGCTTTGGTTTATAAAGATCATCACGGAAAGGGACAAGGAGACACCACGGCTGTTCCTCGGCTGCAGAGGCATCCCAGGTATCAAGGGGCAGACACAGTCTGTCTCCACAGGCCACCTGCTTCCTTCCAGGGTTCCCATCCTCCCGCCTCCTGCATTACCGCCCACCTGCCATCCTCGCAGGACACAGCCCGTGGGTCTGGAGGCTGAATTAAACCAGTCCTCGGGCCAGCCCGGGGTGCAGCACAGTGTGGCCTCAGGCAGAGGCCAGCTGTGCCCTTTCTTTCTGTTCTACACCCCAACACAGAGCCTTCTGAACTCCCTGGCCGCACAGACAAACCAGGGCACGTGGTCCTCCCGCCGCCTTGGGGGCTGTTGTCCGCAGAACTGCCGCAAACTCAGAACCCCAGCGACTAAGCCGGGACTCACAGCGGCTCTGCAAAGTGAGTGTCTGTAATATATAAAAAATCTCCTGCTGGGTTGTTTGTCTGAGAAAAGAAGAAAAGTCATGATGTTTCTCCTTGCCTCCTCCCAAATGGGAAAGGCAATTTCAAGAATGTCTCCTAAAAATACAACACGAATTTCCGACTTCAAGAACTTAACATACTGCCATTGAGTTCAGTCTCCATCAGAAAACTTTCAGGACCTACTGGATCATTCTTTCTTGGTTGTGTAATTCTGCTGGAATTTTACTGTAACAAGCCCTAAAATATCAATGGGAAAAGGATATCGACCAGAAATGGCACAGACTTTGCTCTGTGATAAGTCAAACAACTCCATCACATCCCAGAGACAGACAGAGAGACATGATTCCAGGCCCTGCTGTGTGGGCGCGAGTGGGCTCCCCGTTACCAGGACGTTGCGCCTGCCACGCCTGCAGCGCCAGCGGCGACTTGGTTATCAGTCTCCGGGATGAGGATGCACATGAGTGTGACCTGGGAGGGAGAGGACCCTCTGACCCCAGAGCTCTGCAGGGCAGCGAACGGGGCCCACCCGACATCGTGTTTTATCCGCCTCATTTCAATTAATTATACTTTTCAAAAACCAAGAACAAAACCAACATTTATCTCATTACATTCATCTACACCAGGGGCTGGGGGTGAAGACAACTGAAGGGAGTAGCACTGTTTGGTCGTAAGAGATCAGATCTGTAATTTGCATAAATGATTAAACCAGCAGAGGTCCTTCTTATTGATGAGCTCTCACTGACAATCGCAGAAAACTACTCTTTCTTCTGTCTGTTCTGAAGACTTATACTCTAAGAGGCGGTGTCGGCAGTGGCTGCTGCTGCCACTTCACACTATGGAGCCTTTCCGATGTGCCGGGCTCTGCGCAGACACGCGTGCTGTCTTTCACTCATCACGACAGTCGCAGGAGATTAACATCTGTGTTGTACCCACGCCACAGATGAACAAACGGAGTCACAGAGAGGGCGAGGAACTTGCCCTGAACTGGAATGGGTGACGGTCTGTTCTGGGGCTTTATTCTTTGCCAATTATTCAGCAGCTATATTTTCAACAATACATTTAAAATAATCCTATCAGAAATGTTGCAAGTGGGCAGTATTATTTCCATTTTGGAGCAGGGACCACATCCTTGGGGAGATTTTTGTAGCAGTTCTACAAGTCCTTTTCACCCATCCTTCCCTCCACTCCCTTCAGCGACACAGACCCAAAACGAATGCTCTCCACCCTGGCAGAAAGTCACCTCTACCCAGGCTGTCTGACCTCCAAGTCCAAGCACTACCCCTCTGAAGGTCAAAGAGAGATCTCTAACATGCGGGGCAGAGCAGAGAGGGCGGCTGTGTCCTGCCATCCTTGGCCTGTCCCTCAACTTCCAGAAAAGATAAAGCTAATTTGGAAACATCCCGGGATGGTCCTGGATGATAGAAAACTTATGACTATTTTAAAGCAACGGTCAACTTACGATAAACATTTGAGCTTCTAATCTGGCTCGACACGCTCACTTTCTACAGCTTCACTGCCGCACAGCTGACAGGGTCTGCACGTATGCGAGGTGCCCACGTGACAAGCTGGCGTGCGTGAACACTGCACAACAACCTCCAGCACCTGCAGCCACCTTCTCTTTTCCTTCTTTTCACTGTGGGGCACTGAAGGCCTGCCCTCTCTGCAAATTTCAGGTACTCAGTATATCAGTAACCACGGGCACCATGCTTTTCATTAGAAATCCAGAGCTGCTGCCTTTTAAAGCTCGGTCCCCACTTCGTTGCTGCTGAGTCAGAATGTGGGTGAGCGGCTGGCGCAGTGCAGGATCACCTGGGGAAATTTAGAAATGTGCATTCTCGGGGCCCATTCAGACCTGCTGTGTGGGAAACCAGGGGGACAGGGGACCCACGTCTGTGCTTTAAGCAAACTTCCAAGGCATCCTCCTGCAGCCAGAAGGCTGAGCACCTCTGAGCGAGGCTAGCAGAGAGGAGGAGCCTGACCCTGGGAGACGGGACGGGTGTCAGAGGTCACATGACGTCATCAGTATCTATTCCAGATGCTGAAGTAGCCTCTGAAACCAGAGAGCCCCGTGGAGTCAACTGACCACCAGCGGCACTGGTTATGGATAAACGATCAGCTACACACACAGCTCGTGAGGGGCAGCTGTAAACTCTGAAGTGGTGGTGGTGTTCAGTCGTTCAGTCGTGTCTGACTCTTTGCAACTTCACGGACCTTAGCCCGACAGGCTCCTCTGTCCATGAGATTCTCCAGGCAATAATGCTGGAGTGGGGTGCCATGCCCTCCTCCAGGGGATCTTCCCGACCCAGGGATTGAACTGGAATCTCCTGCATTGGCAGATGGATTCTTTACTGATGAGCCGCCAGGGAAGCCCTCTGAAGGTATTAGGCTTTTGAAATTATTCAAAATCCAGTGTCCTCTGCAGAAGAAGCTATGAGTAATAACCTCGCTTATTTTGACATCACAGATTCTGTGGGACAGAAGGAACACGGTAGAGCTTAAGCAGCAGCTACGACTGAGCCACACACGTTCAAACACACTTCTTCTCTCTTGCGAGAGACTGAGGTTTATGTACAAAGAGAAAAGCAATGACACACACTCACAGTCCCTGCCCACCAGCCTCTGACATCAGCCAGCCTTCGGAACCTAGAACCTGCCTGCATGCATCTCAATAGCACACCCTTCACCAAAGCCCACAATAAACCCACTTTTAGGCACCTTTTACGCCCTATATGGATTACTTGCATGTAATTTTGGACCTAACAGAGCCACGCTTGGCAGGTGGCTTAGGTGCAACGGTGTGTGTGTGCGATGGGGCGTGTCACTCTTTCAGCCCCGCGAGTCACGTGCCGTCACTCCAGCCTCGGCCGCTGTGCTGAGACCTGTCCCCACTCAGCTGCAGCACCTCCTGGGTCCCGGCCACCTGCACACCACGGGTGACCGTGGCCCTGCTGGGCCTCCCCACCCGCCGCCCCCAGTGACCGCAGAGCCGCGCTTAGGCCCGAGGCCAGGAGGGGACTAGCAGAGACAGCAGCCCAGCCCGAGCCTGACTCCGCCTGCACCTCCAGGTGAGAAGGGGCACCGTCCCAGAGGCGCTCCTGGGGGGCCGCCCCGGGGTGAGGGGCCCCTCCTCACCCCCACCCCCCACCCTGACGGCCTCGCCCCGCCTCCCCCACCTCCCTGCCAAGTTCAGTTGCCATTTCGGGCCTTCCTCACAAATTGAACCCTGTTTTCCAAATTGGCCGGAGAAACGTTTTTGCCATGCTGAAATCATTTCCAGAGCTAAATTGGGAAGCCTGAGGCCGCCGGGCAGCAGGACAGCTGGCGGGAAGGGCAGCCTGAAGCCGCTGAATAAGGTGCATTGAGGCTAAATTGGATTCACGTGAAGGGCCTTGCATGCGGTGGGGGTGGGGGCGGATGACAGGAATTAATGAAGATAAGCAACTGCGGGAGCTCAGGCCGCCTGTACAAAACACCGGCGAACAAATGCCCTGCTCTGAACCTTGTACAAACCCGAGGCCCTCGGTGTCCAGCGAGGAAGCTGGGCAGGGGCTGCGGGCAGGCAGAGGGTGGAGGCTGGTCCTGAAAGCTGGAGACCAGGGTCAGCACAGCCACGAAAATCTTCAGTGAACTCATCACCAAGTACCTGACAGGAAAGCAAACTCGGCTTCTGCTCGGCTCGCGGCCCCTCCCAGGACAGGAAAGGACCAGGGCTCATCGTGTTCGTGAAAATGTATCCTTCAATTTACGAGCCTAATGCTTCAGTTGACCATGATAATATTTTACTCGCACTTCTAATTTGACCTTCCTGCCCTAGGAGCTCCCCGGGAAGAACCAACTCAGTTCCCAGCCAAGGGTTTTAAAGACATGTGCTCCTGTCCCATGAAATGCCTGCTGTGGGAAAACGGCCCTTCCTTAAATAATCATCTTGATAAACCTGTATGCGGGTCAGGAAGCAAAAGTTCAAACTGGACATGGAACAAAAGACTGGTTCCAAATAAGAAAAGGAATATGTCAAGGCTGTATATTGTCACCCTGCTCATTGAACTTATATGCAGAGTACATCATGAGAAATGCTGGGCTGGAAGAAACACAAGCTGGAATCAAGATTGCCGGGAGAAATATCAATAACCTCAGATATGCAAATGACACCACCCTTATAGCAGAAAGTAAAGAGGAACTAAAAAGCCTCTCAATGAAAGTGAAAGAGAAGAGTGAAGAAGTTGGCTTAAAGCTCAACATTCAGAAAACTAAGATCATGGCATCTGGTCCCATCACTTCATGGGAAATAGATGGGCAAACAGTGGAAAGAGTGTCAGACTTTATTTTGGGGGGCTCCAAAATCACTGCAGATGGTGACTGCAGCCATGAAATTAAAAGACGCTTACTCCTTGGAAGGAAAGTTATGACCAACCTAGGTAGCATATTCAAAAGCAGACATTACTTTGCCAACAAAGGTCCGTCTAGTCAAGGCTATGGTTTTTCCAGTAGTCATGTAAGGATGTGTGAATTGGACTGTGAAGAAAGCTGAGCACTGAAGAACTGATGTTTTTGAACTGTGGTGTTGGAGAAGACTCTTGAGAGTCTCTGGGACAAGGAGATCCAACCAGTCCATCCTAAAGGAGATCAGTCCTGGGTGTTCTTTGAAGGAATGATGCTAAAGCTGAAACTCCAGTATTTTGGCCACCTCATGCGAAGAGTTGATTCATTGGAAAAGACTCTGATGCTGGGAGGGATTGGGGGCAGGAGGAGAAGGGGACGACAGAGGATGAGATGGCTGGATGGCATCACTGACTCGATGGACATGAGTTTGAGTGAACTCTGGGAGTTGGTGATGGACAGGGAGGCCTGGCATGCTGCGATTCATGGGGTCACAAATAGTCAGACACAACTGAGCGACTGAACTTAACTTTAATAGCAAAACATCTAATAATCTTAAAACATTAATAGAAGAGAACAGATTAAATTTCTTAAATACCAGTTAGTGCCTTCTTTACAGTTTCGAAGTGAACACACACTTCTCCTGGTCACCTAAATCTTTCTTCTCTTGGAACGATGTTACCTCCATTGCTGTTTCTACAAAACCGTCCAGTAAGACTCCTGTCCTCGGGCGGATGCTCTCCATCTAACACTCAGGGGCTCCCAGTCTTTCTCCAAAGAGCAGTAGCTCCTCACGCCTGACCCCGCCTGACCCCGTGTGCAGGCCAGGAGGCCGGGGAGTCTATAGACACGCACGTGAGCAATGGGCGCGGGCACCCCAGCAGGTCCAAGTCACCTGTGAGCTCCATTCTCTCTTCTTGCCACACATCCGTCCGGAGCACGGCAGGGCCGGGCTGGAGGGAGGCACACAGGCCAAGAGGCCGCCCCCGCTGAGTGCCGCGTGCCGTCCACGCTGGCCCGGCCCCCCGGCTTGGTCCGGCAGGACGGCAGCACCCGGCTCCGCTCGGCGTTTGCTCCGCTGTCCCTTTAGTAAACACGGGCCATGTCAGCGTGGCTGGTGCCAGCTAGGCCCGAGGGCGCGGCAACAGCGACGCCCTGCCGGCAAAAAGGACCACACTGCCTTTGAGGGTGAGTGAAGGGCAGGACGAAGGGCCCGCGGACAGGGCTTCCGACGGGCCCGAGGCAGCATCGGGAGACCTGCGGATGGTGCTTCCCGGGGGGCCCCTGCGCACGGAGCGGCGGGAGCACCCGGCCTCATCACCCGCCCTCTGAACAAACATCCACACCCCCGGCGGGTGGGCAGGGGTCAGGGGCAAGTGGGACGCGCAGCGGAGGGCAGGAGGAAGGTGAGCCCAGGTCACAGCGAGGGGGTCCCAGCTGTGGCAGCCGCCACCAGAGAAGAGAACGGAAGCGAGGCCACCGAGATGCCTCATCAGCCGTCACATCCGTCATCCACGCTCATCTCGCGGGGAAGGCCCGAGTAGCGGCAGGAAGGAGGCTTCCTCTCCACTTGCCCGCCTCTCTCTGCCCACCCACCCTGCTTGTGGAGACATCTACTTAGGACAGCAGTGTCAGGCTTAAACGTCACCAGTGCCACCGTGTTTCTGAGGGCTTGGATCTAAAACTTAGGAACCGGCATACTGAACGATATCTACCTTCATTTCTAGGAGGAAATTTGAGAGCAGGGTTTCCCTGCACAGTGAGCGATTCTCCGTGTAGCACAGCGGGCACATGCAACTGGAGAGACCTGCGAGGAGTCAGGAGCCACTTCAGGAGAGAGACAAGACCTCACTAAGGAAGCCCAGGGCAGAAGCTGCAAGGAACCAAGAGAGAAGACCCCTTCGGACCATTCCAGGAAATGAAGGAAAAAAGCAGACATTTTAGTAAGTTTACTATAAAAGATGTTAAATATCAAAGCCAAAGAACAATCTCCTAAGGCTTTAGCAGGACCGTAGCTCAGGCTGTTTGGTAAACATGGCTGAATGTTAAGTGAAGGGGCATCGGCTGGGGTCTGGCAGCGTGGATGCTGGCCCAGGGGGACAGTCACCTGGGGTGGGGCGTGCCCACTGCCACGCACACTGTGAGCCCAGGGGCACAGTCACCTGGGGTGGGGCGTGCCCACTGCCATCCACACTGTGAGCCAGCACGTAAGGTGCGAGCCACGGGTTTTCCAAACAAACCGACCCTTCCCTGGGAAGGGGGCCAGTGAGCAGCAGGAAACACCACAGGAGGGGTCACTGGGAGAGGGCGACACCCTTAGGGGCTGATGTGGGGGGACGCCCACCCTAGAGGAGGTGGTTCCCAAGCAGATACAGTGGCATCTGCTCACCTTGAACTATCCAAGGCTTCAATCACGTGCAGCCCACAAGGACAGTGCCAGCGACACAGGAAGGAGCCACCTGGTACCTTAACAGGTGCAGAGCAACCACCGCCCCACCTTCATATGCTTACCCCTTGATTTGAAGAGCTAAGTATTTACTCTCATCAAAAATACCCTCAGAAAGAACCCATGCTGGTAAGTATGGTGTAAAATTTCATAAATCATGATGTTTTAAAGATAATTTATGTTGAAATATAACGTTGTTGTTCAGCCATGTCAGACTCTTTGCAACCCCGTGGACTGCAGCATGCCAGGCCTCCCTGTCCCTCGCTATCTTCTAGAGTTTGCTCAGACTCATGTCCATCGAGTCTGTGATGCCATCCAACCATCTCATTCTCTGTTGCCCTCTTCTCCTCCTGCCCTCAGTCTTTCCCAGCATCAGGGTCTTTTCCAATGAGTCCGCTCTCCACATCAGGTGGCCAGAGTATTGTAGCTTCAGCTTCAGCATCATTCCTTCCAAAGAACACCCAGGGCTGAACTCCTTTAGAATGTACTGGTTTGATTTCCTTGCAGTCCAAGGGACTCTCAAGAGTCTTCTCCAGTGCCGCAGTGTGAAAGCATCAGTCCTTTGGCACTCAGCTTTCTTTATGGTCCAACTTTCACATCTGTACACAGCTACAGAAAAACGTAGCTCTGACTAAACGGACTTTTGTCAGCAAAGTGACGTCTCTGCTTTTTAATGCTCTGTCTCGGTTGGTCATAGCTTTTCTTCCAAGGAGCAAGTGTCTTTTAATTTCATGAAGTACATAATATACAGGTTAAAAGAAAAAACACATATAACCGAATGGATAAATGTGTTTTCACAAACTAATCATAACAGTTGATGGTCAGCATCTACCAACCTTTAAAATAATGAGAAAATACGAGACAGCATTGGGAAGAAGAAACACTGGCCACGCAGCTAACAGCTCTGGCTGGACAGCCCTGGACGCACCCCTGACTTCTGCTGGCCTTCATGTCTACGTCTAATCAAAGCGGACAACTTCCGAGTGAACCTTCTCGTCTAAAATGTTATACGCTGAAATGGAGGCTGCCTAACTTCAGAGCAGTGCATCTGGACGCCATCATCCGGGAGTGTTCCGGAAACTCCCTCAGCCAGTCTGCTGCACTCAGATACTATGTGAGGGAGGACAGGCCAGGCGTGGGCTCGCCTCCCTCCCAGGCCACTTCCCAGCAGGGAGATTCCCGGCTGAGCTGATGGGTCTGCACCCTCTGCGCCCGGCCCAGCCCCAAGGGCAGGTGGGCCTGGCGCCCACCCACTGCCCAGCACCCCGGGCAGCAGACAGCCTGCATTAAACAAGGACATTTCCCCTCTCAACTGCGGGATGTGAATCTGATTTCTGACTACAGCAAGTGCTTTAGTCTTTTCTGATGGTGTTAATCCTCGGGCTTGGGAATGAGACCTCCTCGCTGGTGCTGGTGGTGTGCACACGCTCACTTAGCACAATCACACCAGGTCTGTTACATTAGCTGTTCGCCTCAATGCGATTAGAAACACAGAAGGGAAAATACACAAGGAGTATTTATGAAGATTATTCCAGGAGCTAGGCTGCCTGGTTTGGGGAAATGCAATGACTTCTTCAGATCAGTTTCTGCTCTGGAGCCACTGACTTGGGCCTTTCAGCCTGTGCAGAGCTACTGAAATTTAAATGCAGGACCAGAAGCAATGATAAATGTGAAGTCATTCATGGGCTAAGCCAAGAAAGCATGCAGTGGCAATCCTCCTAAAAACATCAAATATCTGGGCTAACAGAAATGGAACTTTGCAGTAAACTATTTTCCCCCCAGATAAGTGACTACTCTAAGCCAAGGAAGGGTCCTTGAGGAAAGCCTTGGAAAGCCAACGAACATGCTGTGAGACCCATGATAACTCCTAAAGACTGACCAGTCCTCAGTAATCTCAACAGAAGCACAGAATTTGATCATTTGGAAGACAGCTGAAATTGTTGTTTCTGAGAAATTGCACAGGTATGCTAAAAAGTCTATTCAGATTATTACTTCAGTCACAATCATCAGATTATAGGATGAAAACAGTAAGTCATATACGACCACATATAATGTGGCTATTAAAAGTTTATTAGATTTTAAAAAATCCTTAAAATTGGATATGTTTGTATATTTAAATACCTGGGTCACATAACAGGTATAGAAACCTTCAGATCACTCCCACTGACATCACCGTGCTTTTCTCTGGAATTTGTTTAAGGTTTATGCTATTTCATTATTTAAGTTCATAAAAAACAAGTGTTCACATCCAGAAAGTAAGCATCAATATAGCACTGTGAGAAAACCCCATGTGCTGGGGAAAGCCAAACTTTCTGTTGATAAAAGCCTCAGGTAAACAGAAAGATGTGCTATACAAAATAGCAAGCTCTGTTTGGCACAAAGAGCCTTGCTTTACACTATCAGAGCTTTCCAACTGTCATCTCTGATTATCTATTTGCATGGATCGTGTAGCAATCGGGAGTCTCCGTTTTGTTTATGAAGTTTCTAAATAGCCGATTTTCAGATCCTCAGTAAGGGAAGTAAACATATTACCACAGGAAAAAGATGTTTGGTTTTTATTAGTCTTTCATGGTGTCTTTTTTCCCCCAACTTCATAATCAAATTTCTACACTGGTTAATATTAAGGCTAAAGTTGTACAAAAACATGGTTGTGGTGCATGGTTTTCTATTACAAGCTCTTTCTTGTTTTCTGTTTCTAATGCAGTATTTTGCTAGGATACGTCGAGAACTGGTTCACGCTGCACATTCCCTTTCGTGTACATTCAACCAAGCACCCTTTTCTGGATGGTTCCACGCTCTCATTCATCACTGAAGGAAGGACTGAGCAACTGCTGAGGCGAGAGCCGCTCCCGAGGAGCCCAGCTCTCCTGAGCACAGGCGCCGCAGACTCGGGCATCATGGGTTCCTTGGCCTCACATGGACACTGGTTTCAGGACAGCTTTTTCTGCGTTGAGAGCGTCTTGACTGTCCCTTTTCTTCCGTCTTCCTCGGTTAAAGCGCAGCCTCTGCCTGACTGCAGGCCCTGCAGGCAGAGGCTGGGCACGCAGAGCCCGATGCCCGGAGCGCGCGCGCGCATCCTGCAAACCAGGTGGAGTCCGCTCGGACTCGCGCGCGCCCGCGCTCCCCCCGCGCTCCTGGGTGGGCAGAGACCCGGGAGACGCAGCCACCAGGCAGCACATCTGGGCTTTCTATCAGGCCTTTAATTAATCCTCAGTGAGAGCCGAGCTATGACATTTCGACTGGGCAGGCTCCAGCTCTGGACAGGCCTTGATTTATGGCGACGGAGTCTCCACCGACTGTGATTTATTCCAGCTCTGGGGCGAGGGTGAGCTCGGAACAGAGCCGTGCTGTTGAGCGCGGAACACGTGACGCGGGGACAGGCCCTCCAGGCTTCGGGACAAAGGAGCAGACAGGAATGGCCTCGGGGAAAGCCATTTCCAAAAAAGCTAAGATTCAAGTAATGCGCAGTTGCATGAAACAAAACAAACACCATCGTGGATGAGAGAGACGGGCTCCTGGAAGAGTTGGCTGACCTAGCCGGGTGGGGCTGCGGCCTCATCTTGGGGAGTAGGGGGACGCGGCCAGAGGCCTCTGCTGGACCACTTGGCCCTCCCCCAACCCCTCTGCAGAAAAGCCTCCTCGTGGATGGAGGTGGGGAAGGTCTCCCGCGCTGACTGTCTCAGGCAGACACAGTAAGTCAAGAAAAGGCGTATCTGTGTGACGAAACAAAGGAGTCACCAGATTTAACAAATGACTTTGCATCTCTTGTGGGAAGACCGCGCCCCTGGCTGCCACCACCTGCTTGAGCTCAGCCACGGTGACCCAAGTGCCAGCGAAATGCCCGCCTGGCCTGGCACAGCACCCAGTCCACGGTGGGAGCCTCACCACAGGGGCTCTGCCCCGAGGCCCCTGCTCCCCAGCTGGCGGGAGACAGCCTGGAGCACGCGGGGTCCAGGCCAAGTGTCACAGGGAACGCACGGTTGACAAAGCAAGGGCGTCAGAGACCCATCAGAGGCAGTTACCGTGCGGCTCGAGGGGCCACAACGTAGGAAGCTGGGCTGGGAGCAGAGGGAAGGCCCCAGAGGTGTGGGGGCGGGACCTGAGTGCGCGCACGCCTGCGAGAGACACCTGCCTGCGGAGTCCGGGCTGGTGCTGCCACGCGCTCTGGGGAAGTCACCTGGCCACACTGCACCTCCTCTTCATCACCAAAACGGGGATAAAAACACTTGCTCTGTGGGGCTGGGCTTTGTCCAACTCCCCCATGCTGGACGTGGGGCACTCCTGATGCTGACGACAGGTGTGGGGCTGCCAGAGACAGGATACCAGAGCCCAAGGGCTGCCAGTGCGCCTGCCTTCAGCGCCGCGCTCTGCTCTGGTGCGGGGGGGTGGGCGGACCCGCCAGAGCCGATGGGGACCGTGTGCAGGGAGGAAGGGGGCTGCGAGTGCGCCCGCCGCCAGCTCCCAGGAGCACCTGGAGACAGTGCTCCTCACCCGGGGCTGCCGGGGGACAGCGCTGGGCCTGCAGGCGGGTGACACCGATGGACGGTGCCATGCCGTGAGCAGAACACCGGGAACTTCCAGCCAGAGTGGCTTCCCAGAGGCTCGCTGGGAGGGGGCCGTGTGGGTGCGGGTCCCCCTCCTGCTAGGGGTTCCACTGGGCTGGGATAACCGAAGAACCCCCAGCTTCTCAGGGACGATTTAGGCCAAACCAGAACCCTAAGTGCTGTAAGTCAAACAGCCAGACATGCATTTTGTCATTGAAGCCTATTCTAATTTTTACGACTCCTTAAAAAAATCTATAGTGAAAGTTTTACCTGAACATGTCTGTTCACCAATGCTGGGAGTCTCCGCATCTCAAGGACATGCTGGTCTGAGGAGGTTGGGGGTTGCAGAGCTGGGCCAGGCGATGCTGCCGATCCTCCAGACCTGCGAGCTCTGGCCCCCACAGGTGCATGCGTCGGGGTTCGTATGACCCGAAAGTGCGTATTCCGGGATTCCCCTCCTCCCTCCTCCCCCTCCCTGCTCCACCCCCCGGCTGTTCTGGGGAACAGGGGGCTCTGTCCTGCAGGAGCCCCTCTTGGTCACAGCAGGCCAGCAGGTCCAGCCTTCAGGTCTGGGGCTCCCTGAAGCATGGCCACAGGGCCCCTGTTACTCAGCAGCCATGTGTCCAGCTGCACCCGGGAAGGGGGGCCAAGCGGGGCAAGCCTGCAGCTGGTGGGGGAGTGGACTGGCAGGGGAGTGCGACCCTTGGCCCGACCCCTGACCCTGGACGGTGCAGAGCGGTTCTTGGCACTGGCACTGAAGAGCAGGAAGACGCAGCCACGGTGCTAGGTCCACATGCCAGGGCCGCGCCCGTGCAGGAGCGCTTCCTTCTGCGCACGTGGTTTCTCTACCCCAGGATCCCAGGCTTCTAGGGGGAGATGCCCCTTACCTCTGCACTAACTTAACTCTGCTCCCCCGGCCCCAGGTGGCTTAAAGCTCCATATGTTTGGGGATGGATGGCAAGTCTAGGGCCACAGAGTCCCACAGCCCAGTTTCCAAAGCTGGATTTAACAAACGAAGGTGGCACAAGGCAATATATTGTGACCTATCAACAGAGAGAGCTTTCTAAAATAGCTTGAGTTTAAGAAACCAATAAAAAAGTAGTAAAGTGTTAGTCGCGTCCAACTTTTTGCGATGCTAGGGACTGCAGCCCGGCAAGGCTCCTCTGTCCATGGGATTCTCTAGGCAAAAATACTGGAGTGGGTTGCCATTTCCTCCTCCAGGGTAAAAAACCAATAACCGTGGATAAAAAAGGTCTGTTTATCACAAGGAATTATAGTCAATACCCTGTGATAAACCACGACGGAAGAGAACATGGAAAAGAGCACACATGCGCATAACCGAGTCACCTGCTGGACAGCAGGAACGAAGACAACGTTGGAATCGACTCTACTTCACTAAGACAAACCTGAAAGAGAGAGAAACCAGAGGCTGAATACCCACTTTGGGCCATATGGCAACGAAACAAGGAAGTCAAACAAACTCTCTGGGGAACGGTCTGCCTTAAAGGGGCTTCTGACTAAACCAGGAGAACACTTTCCTTATGGAACTTTCCCCAGTGAACAGGCCAGAGAGCTTGCAGAGCACATGCCCGTGACCTGCTCCAGCGTACAAAGCAGGATGGCCCAGGACGGGTGTCAAAGTCCCTCCCTGGGGCCACTGTGACCTCAGGGGGCTACACACACAAAAACACAAGCAAGCTAAAATTGATACGCATCACAAATGATATGTCACGTGCCTACATGTTAGTGCCCTCCCCACCAATAAGAAGACAGCACAATTTTGTATACATTTCTTGTATGTATTTCTAGACAGTATATTAAAAAAGCAAAGTCATCACTCTGCTGACAAAGGTCTGTATAGTCAAAGCTGTGGTTTTCCAGTGGTCATGTAGGGATGTGAGTTGGACCATAAAAAAGGCTGAGTGCCAAAGAACTGATGCTTTCAAACTGTGCTGGAGAAGGCTCTTAAGAGTCCCTTGGACTGCATGGAGATCAAACCAGTCCATCCTAAAGTTAATCAACCCCGAATATACATTGGAAGGACTGATGCTGAAGCTGAAGCTCCAATACTTTAGGCACCTGTGTGAAAAGCTGACTCACTGGAGAAGACCCCAATGCTGGGAAAGATTGAAGGCTCGGGAGGGGAAGGGGGCGACAGAGGATGAGATGGTTGGATGGCATCACCGACTCAATGGACATGAGTTTGAGAAAACTCTGGGAGACGGTGAAGGACAGGGAAGCCTGGCATGCTGCAGTCCATGGGGCTGCAAAGAGACAGACACGACTTAGTGACTGAACAACACCAAAATACATTACTTATATTTTCACTTACATGTTTCATCTAAGGGTTCTCTTTGCCAATTAGTTGATAAGTTGACCAGTTTTGTTTGGAATTTCCTTTGGTAAAAACATGTATTTGAATGAAAAGCTCTCTGTGAGACACATGTGATGTGAGCTAAGATACAGACCTCAACCAAGGCTGTGTCACGCCGTCCCGCGGATGGCGACCACCGGCCAGCAGCTGGGGTCCTGGAGGTGCGCCCAGCATCTGCTCAGTCGCGCCTCCCCTTCCTGACCTCCTCTCCCTGCTCATCACTCTGACCCTCCAACAAGTGCCCGGTAAAGCTGCGTGTGCCCCTGGGCTCTGAGGCTGCAGGAGATGGATGGAACGGGTGGGCTGGGCAGGGGCTGTGGGCTCACACACGGCTGGACATGGGTTGTAATGAGCAGCAGTGTCCTGTCTCTTCATATTTTTAAAGAACTAAAACTTTGAGCAGAAATTCAAGAATCAGGAGTCCTGGGTTAAATCCCAGGTTTGCCCCCAGACTCCTGGCTGACCCTAAAAGCAAGCCATTTTGACCCCGGGGGGCGGGGGTAAAATATCCACATCTCTGTAATTAGAAAACTATACCAACTTCTACCCAAACATGGCTTGAGAGGCTTACTAAAAAAGATGTGGTGTGGATGGAAAGAATGACACGGATTCACTGAAAACCTAGGAGATTAGTCACACGAGGAAAGTTACAAGTGCTTACATTATTTGTATCGCTGCCCCTATGAAAAAAGAGCACCCCAGGAGCTTGTGATGTTCCCTCTAAACAGACGTTTTGAGTTTGTAACCAGGGAAGTTTGGCAGTCTTCAAAACCATACAGAAAGGTGCAGCTGAAACGCTCTCCAGAGTTAAATGGACGCTTAGTTTGAAGTTAAAGCACTTAAGCAGAGTAAATTAAGTCAGCCCCGAATTCCACTTGACAACTGGGACTCCACCCACTGCTGAACTGCCTGTCTGAAAGAACAGAGTCACAATGAATCTGTCTGGTCTGAATCAAAGCCCCAAAGATATATACTCTGTTCTTACGGTTAATCCTGTGTCAACAACTACTTTCTTTCTAAGGTCCTTTACTTAAAAAATTCTGGGATTCTCTGGATTGCAAAAGGATCTGCTCTGAGGCTTTTCACGGGTGGCCTGGTGTGGCTTCTGTCCCCAGGAAGGCCGGCGGTGTGTGCTGTAACCTTGCCGGTGCTGGCTGCAGCCACTCTGGGGGAAGACTGAGGACAGGGTCTCAGCAGCACAGGTCGCTGGGCGGGGGCCCCATCAGCTTCCCAGGGGGACAGGACAAGCCACCAACCGCCGAGTCACCCGGTCACTACAGAGAAGAAGAGCCACGTGTTCAGCATACAAGCACCCAGGCTTTCTCTTCCAGAGATGCCCTTCTTCAGGACTGTGTGTATGTAAGAGCTGGTTTTAAAATATGCAGCTCTGAGCGCGAGGGCAGACCATGACTCTACACACCTGCAGAGCCCCCGTGCAGCGACTGCTGTGGGCTCGAGGGCTCACAAACGTGGGCAACCCAGAAAGTGGATTGCCTGTGCACAGTGCGCACTGGGCTGGGAGCCTTGGCACCAAGCAGCGAAGGGGTAAAGTGTCTCGATGACTGTGTGGGCACCGAGCAGCGAACAGGTGAAGTGTCTCAATGACTGTGTGTTTTAAACACATCTAAGTGGTATTTTGGATGCGATGGGTTAGATAAAATATTAAAATTAATCTCTTCTTTTTTTTATTTTCTCAAATGCGGCTACTAGAAAATTTTAAATTACTTAAAATGAAATGGCTCACATGTGTGGCTTGAATTACTACTATTATCCAATTATTTCTATTGGATAGCCATGTTCTATAACATCTCTTTCCAGAAACAATAAGAGAAATTATTATTAAGAGAAATAAATGTTAGCTTAAATGTGTCTAAATTAACTCATGAAAGTTGAAGAAAATGACATTGGGCTGTGTAAATTGTTTCATTTAGGGATTTCACAGTGTCAGAACAGGAAGGCATAGTCTGCATCATTAAAACCAATATACATTGTATACTAGATGGTCTCTAGGCTTTCAGGGAAAAGTGTTTATCAGTCTGGAATCACAGCCTCAGATTCTGAACCTTACAGTACACGTGACTCCAGCCCCTCACACTGAAGATGAGAAAACCAAGACTCGGAGTGTCTGCAGCCCCTGGGTCAGAGTCAGCAGCTCGGGGCTGAGGGGCACACGGCCCTGCATGTCAGGCCACACGGGCCGAGCCACACGGACCAAGAGACGGCAGGTACAAACACTCAGGATTTCACGCTCCATCCAGAGATAAATTCCAGAAGCACATATTTTATTTTAATAAAAACAGCTCATGAGGTGAAGGCCCTCTAGGAAATATGATACAAGTATTTCTCTGAATAATTATTAGCTTTAAAAAACTTGTTATGGGAAAAATGGTATCCTGCTTTTCAGAAAAATCACTAATAACTCTGGAGAAAGGGCAAGTGATTAATTTTACCACAAGAAAGCTCACAACATTAGCCATCACCTAGAACTGTCCCACATCGTTCCTTTCCCTGCGTGCAGATTCGCGTAACCAAAGCTGGACACCGTCTCCAGGGACTCGCTGGTGTCCCCCGCGCGGCCTGTCAGAAAGCCCAGCTGCACTGTCTCTGGGCCGTTAACACTAGATGTGCAGTCAGGTAAATGCCCCACATCCCTACCACGGAAAGTTAACTTTTTCTCAAACGAAAACTGGAGTATTAACTGTGCCTGCTGGGTTTGGAGAACGTTTCCCATCCCAAAATAAGCTTCTAAGCAGAGAGACAGGAATGGTCACTCTGCTGATAACTGTTTTACCACCGTCTGTCAAATTAGGGAAAATGGCAGGGGGAAAAAAAAAAAACCCAACCTTTATATTGTCATTTCTGTGTGCCTGTTCTTTTCACCATTGAAAATGACGGTGGAGCTGGCCAGAAAGTGAGCCACAGGCAGGGGGGCGACACAGCCTCGTGTCTCACTGGCTCCTTTTCCAGGGGGCAGAGTTGCACCTGACGAGGGAAGGTGCCACACACGCCGTTAACAGCATAGCCCATCCACTAAAGGGTGTCACTGCTCCTCGTTAACCTGCCTTGGTCTCCATTTTTAGCTTTTATCCTTCTCTTGAAATAAAAAATGAGCATCCCTTCACGTCTGTGTACCTTCGAGCCGTGGCAGTCAGGCTCAGCGAGGTCGGGAAAACACCACGAACAGCAATGCTCGGTGCAGGCTTTCTGAGTCGCTCAGGCGTGTCCAGCTCTTGGTGATCCCATGGACTGCAGCACGCCAGGCCTCCCTGTCCTTCACAATCTAAGAAATCCTAGACTGGGGGCGAGGATCAGGGCGTCACAGCCCTGTTCCTCCAGTGCTGGCCGTTCCTAGGCACTAAAAAGAAGTCACTTAAAGAATCCTGCAGAAGACTCTAAATCCCGGTCCTGCCCACATGCTGGGCATTACTTCACACATTGCTCTTATGCACTGAAGTCTGGGACAAAAACTACAAAAAGAGACAAAAAGACGCCCAGGCTGTCTTCTCTCCATAGCTTGTGGATCTGAGCTGCCAGGTGATATGGGGGCAGGGGAGATGCACGAAACTATTATTTTGTAAAAAAAAAAAAAAAAAAAAAGTTTGTTTCTAAAAACAGTGATTTCATATGAAAAAGTAGCATTTTAGAAAATGAAAACTAAGTGCACATTTGCTCAAAGCATTTTAGAAACAGGACTGTTACAGCATACAGATACAGTATTTCACCTCCGCTGTGCACGCATCTGTGGAAACACATTCACTGCCCAGTGACCTCTGCCTGCACTGAAGAGACCAGCCTTTAAAAGCAGATTCACCTTCTCCACTATCGCAGGAAACAGGAACCGAGTGGGAAGTCTCCTCCAGTCTAACACTTACTGTTATTATTTATTGTTAATTTGAGTCTTTATTGTTGCTATATGATCCTCTTAGAAAACTGGCTAATATATATATTATAGTTCATGTATATATTTATTCTTGTTTGGCTGCTAAGTCGTGCCCAACTCTCTGTGACCCTGTGGAATGTAGCCTGCCAGGCTCCTGTCCATGGGATTCTGCAGGCAAGAATACTGGTGTGGGTTCCATTCCTTTCTCCAAGGGATCTTCCCAACCCAGGGGTTGAACCCGTGTCTCCTGCGTTGCAGGCAGATTCTTTACCACCCAGCCGCACAGGAGCTCTTGTGCGTATATACATGTACATGCAAACAAAACCCAGAACATTTTCTAGCCACAACAAGGAATGAAATCTTGCTGTTTGCAGCAACACGGATGGATGTGGAGGGCGTGACGCTGAGTGAGCGAGTCAGAGAAAGACACATGGTGTCTGCCCTCACGCAATGGGAAAAGACACGGCAAGCAAAAAAAGGGACCGACAGGTACAGAGCGCAGGCTGCTGGTTGCCAGGTGGGGGGAGGAGTGAGGATAAAGGCGACAGCAACAGGTGAGGGCGGTCAAGAGCCACCCAGCAGGAAGACAGGGGAGGCGGGGGGTGCGGCGGACAGCGGGTGAGGACGGTCAACACGCAGCTGCTGCAGCCTTGAAAGATGCTCAGAGCAGATCTCAGATGTTCTCATCATAAGATAAAAAACACTATACCTAGGCTTATCATGGTGATCATTCTGCAACATGTACAAACATCAAATCATGATGCTGCACATATATGCCGGAGAAGGCGATGGTACCCCACTCCAGCACTCTTGCCTGGAAAATCCCATGGATGGAGGAGCCTGGTGGGCTGCAGTCCATGGGGTCGCTAAGAGTTGGACACGACTGAGCGACTTCACTTTCACTTTTCACTTTCATGCATTGGAGAAGGAAATGGCAACCCACTCCAGTGTTCTTACCTGGAGAATCCCAGGGACGGGGGAGCCTGGTGGGCTGCCGTCTATGGGGTCGCACAGAGTCGGACACGACTGAAGCGACTTAGCAGCTATATGCCAACTAGCTTGCAATTTTTTTTAAAAAGCAACAATAACAAAAAACTATTTCTACCTGACCCTAACTTTAAGAAAACTTGTACTGCTGTAAACGTGTCCAGTCCATCCACAGTCACCTCAGGCGGCTGACATGCAAACTTGGTAGCTCCGTATCTAAAAGAAATTTTAGAAGCAAGGTTTCTTCCTCAAAGAATAGAATGCTGTAATTCTTTTTAAAAGACTATATTTTAGTTACAGGAAAAAATAATAATACTATGTCAAAAATGACAACAATATGCACTTTTTTCCACCTTGGAAACTTTAGACTTGAAAGCCGCCCATAGTGTAACTCTTCCAGCGTTCCAGTTGAGTCCTGAGACCACCAGAGTAACAGCAGCGCTCGGAAACCGCAGGGCCGGCCTGGCTGGAGTACACACACGGCCGCCGGGGACCGGAAACGCAGCCAGATGGTTCTGCTGAGGGAGGCACTTTTCTTTATAAAACCAAAAAGGCAGTAATAGGTCAAACACAAAAATGCAGATACGGTAAAACCGAAAGCTAGTGTGGAGACTGATGTCAACAAGACAAGCACAGCTCTCTGCGGTGTTCCCATCGACAGCAGTCAGTGGAAGCAGGGAGACAAAGGAAGGAAAAGCAACCCCGTCGGTCCAGACCAGAGACTGGAGTGGTTCAGTGGGGCCACCAAGGCCTGGAAACCAATCACACGTGAGGGTGTTAGACTGGGCACTTACGAAGGATCACAAAAACAGCGGAAACGGACCCACGTCCCAAGTCTGCGCATGGGTTGCTGGCCTGTCCATCTCACCCCACTGTCAGGACCCCAAGAAGCCCTCCTGGGAAGGCACTGGACACGGGTCTGGGGGCAGGGGGCACGGCGGGGACGGCAGGGTGCTGGGCCGAGAGCTTGGAACCGCCCAGGCTGGTCAGAGCCAGGCCTCCCGCGAGCAGGCACGCGGCCCAGGCAGGCCCTCCGGGGAGAGTCTTGGGAGGGGAAGACCTGCCCCCACGAGCCCCAGCAGAGCAGAGCAGGGCAGGGCGGCCACAGGTCAGAGCTCACCTGAGGGTCTGCGGCCTTGTCTTCTGGGCAAGGGCACAGGGCACGGGCCAGGGGTGGGGGTAACTCGGGGGCGGGTGGGGCCACCGCCAACCTGGGGTCACTGGAGGGGCAAGGATCTGAGAAGTGTGGACTTCCGGCCAAGAGGAGTGACTGGACTGAGAGGGGACAGGAGCTGCAAAACCCCTCCCTTCATGTTTAACACAAGAGCGCATGGCTGTCATGGTTTCCATGGAAGGTGGGAGACTGCGGGTCACAGGTGCCCAGTGGGTCCAGGGCTGGGGCCCCAGGGGCTCTTGCGGCTGCAGAGGCCTTCGGGGCCCAAGGCCAGGGCCTCGCCCTCAGACATTGAGACCCCATCATAGATGCACTCAGGTGAGGGTTCAGGAGCTGCCGCTTCACTGGAGAGAGAGAGGGAAGGGAGAGAGGGGAGGGAGCGGGGAGGAGGGGGTCAGTGTGCTGGGGAGAAGAGACCCCCGAAACACCCCCTGAGCCGCACAGCCACTTGGAGCCTGCAGAGGTTGTAAGCCGTGGGCAGCTGAGCTGGACCGGGCTCGCGGGGCTCAGGTTACTGGTGACTCACGGCCCCGCCGCCTGCTGACGCCGGTTCCGGAGCCGCCTGCGGACGGTTCACTACAGTGAGGCCTTCAGCAGCCGCTGACAACAAGCAGTGGAATTCAAGCCACCTCGGCCCTTGCTTCCAACTTCTCACTTCAGAGTTTCTGAAGATAAGGATCAAATGAAGTGATTTCTGTTAAACCTGTATTTCCTGTACGGAGCTGATACCTTCCCCAGATGACACAATGGTGCAAGCACTGAGCTAACATGCTGCAGTGGAAGCCGCAGCTCGGAGCCGCAGGCCGCCTCCCCCCCTGCACAGCTGCTGCGGCTTCTTTCTGACCCGGGTCCTCGGGCCTGGGCTCGGTCTCTCGGGGTGGGGCCGTGGCGGGGGATGGCCCAAGCCAGCAGCACAAACGCTGTCTCATCCGTGATTCCCGGGGAGGGTCGATGCTGGGGGTCAGTGCAAAACACGGCTTCCACATCTCATAAGAAGGTCTAAAGGCGCCAAGAACCCACCCTAAAGGCCACGCGGCATCACAGTCAGGCCAGGCCTGCGGGCCAGGGCGTCTCCATTCAAAGCCAGCCTTGCCCTGTGAAAAATGCACACAGTAATTCCTGCTCTCCTAACCACGGTCTGACATTTGTCAGGAGAATCAAAGATGGAACTGATAAAGCACCATGCAAACACAAGAGGACAACCTTCGGGGCTTCAAAAACAAAAAGGTCCGCTGAAAGCACTTTTTATTTTGTTTTCAATCTGCCTGAAAGCACTTTTTGTTTCCAAACTTGAAATTTAAGATTCAGTGAAAGTCAGCAAGTAATTCTTAAGCCATAGGAGACACCGTAAGAAAAAAGCACGTGAAACCACGGTGACGCCCAGGCCCCTGATCTTTGTGCCACCACGGGCAGCACGGCAGTGCCTCTGCCACCCCGAGAAGGGCCTGGGGACCGCGGACACGGCCCCAGGCTGGTCAGGTCACGGTCAAGGCCAGGAATGTGCCCCGCCTCCCAGGCTCTGCCTGGCGGCCCCCAGCCCGCCCACAGGGGAGACAGCAGCAGTACAGGCCCTAGCTCCAGCGCCGGAGCTCTGATCACAGGAGGAGAGGAAGGGACTCTCGGAGAACACAAGGTCCTGCAGGATGGCCTCCTTCTCACCACAGTTCAGAGGTTCCTATCTCCGCTTCTGCCAAAGAGCTGCCTGAGAGTCATGAAGTCAACCTTTACACATCTTGAGAAACAAAGACAAATCGTTAGAAAGTGAGCCCCTCGTCTGTGTGTGTGGCAGGAGGTGGGGGGGCTGGAATGGAGAGAAAGTTTCCATCACAGAATCTGTGATGGAAATCTTGCTCTATCGAAGAATCCTGCATCGGTGACGCGCTTGGAACCCGAGAGGACACACACCGTGGATCCCACAGACCCGGAGGCCTCTAAGGGCCGGGTGCCGTGTTACCAGTCATGCCGCGGGCAGCTGGTCTATAACTAACTCTGTGACTTTCAAATTCTGTCTTGTAAATCAGGGCCAATGTACCATTCTATGTTTTCCATCTGCTCAGATACCCTTCTTTTAAAACTAGGAATCACGTCTAGTGACAGTACTGATAGAAACCAGCGGTCCTCGGGAGACTGACCCAAAACGAGAACGCGTGAGCGCTGCTCCGCGATCCTTCGTGGCCAGCGTGCAGTAAGAGAGAAGCCGGCCTAAGTGCGTTTGGCTGGGGTCAAGAAAACCCACCACAACTAAAACCTACATGTGCTAAGGGTGTGCTCTGTGGAAACGCCTTACGCTAAGTATAGGAAACGACGCTCGAAACGCTGTACAAGTGAGAGAAATCCAGCACATCCCGTTTTTTTATAAATCCATTTTTATACGCGTGATGAAGAAACCTGACAGGGAGGGCCCGTTCCTTCCACACACTTACCGGGCACCTGCTCTGCACCCGGCGTCTGCAAGGCACGATGGCGAGTGAGAGGGGCAGACCCCAGTCCGTGGGGGGTGGCCCAGGTGGCCAACCTCATCCTTCCTGTGTTTGTGGAGCAGGGACTTCATTCTCCGAGATTTCAGGTCTCAGATTCTGCATGAAGTGATGGACAACGAGGGAGGCTCAACCATTTTCTTTATGGAATGAGAAAGTGCAGCAAAAGCAACCTCAAATATTTTGCATAACTCAGAGGTAGTGGGGGAAGCGATAGCACACAGCAGTTTTGTGTCTTTCTTTAGGGTCTTCCTTAGGGTCTTTCATGCAGAGTAACATCTGCATGAGGCTTCGTCAGCAACACCGACCGTTCCACAAACGGTTTCTGGATTTTGCCTTCAGGTAATTCTGCTTCTGTAAAACTTCGCTTGTGAGCATTCGGGCTTTGTGGAACATCCATGATTTTCTTTGCTGA
Source organism: Bos javanicus (assembly GCF_032452875.1). Classification (NCBI taxonomy): domain Eukaryota; kingdom Metazoa; phylum Chordata; class Mammalia; order Artiodactyla; family Bovidae; genus Bos; species Bos javanicus. The sequence goes on along the minus strand of NC_083890.1, from coordinate 51,737,117 downwards.
AGTGATAAGGGGTCTTGCCTTAGTCCCCCGGCTCATCCCCGGGGCACCGTGAATGTGTGAGCAGGGCACAACTACGGCCTCTGGAGCCGCGTGAAAGGCCACACGTAAAACCTGCTGGAAGTTTGGTTTCAAGAGGATGATGGCTCCTGCAGACACGTGAACCACAATAAGGGTTCAAGAACTCGGAATAAAGTCAATATGTTATCCTGAAACTATTTAACTAGCAAGTCAGAGTGTCAACCACTCTCTCTCTGCACAACCAGAGTGCCCAGCACTGCCACCTCCTTAACACCATCACCAAGGGCAGGTGATGTCAGCCTTGTGAGAGGCAATTACATCCACATAGCAGGAAGAGTCTTGTCATTGCAATTAAAGAGCCAGTTCTCATCGTGGGCGGAAGCAGACAGGAAGCGGGTGCCAGCAGGGACAGACGGGAAGGGAAGGAGTAGACACGGGACAGAGTCCGCCGGCGAGGGGGCAACAGAGGCGGGGCAGCTGAGGGCCGCAGCCCAGCGGCGGGGGAGCCACCCAGGGACCCTCATCAGACCCTTGAAATAAGAGTGAGTGAGCCTCACCTTTTACACGGTCATCTTCAGGAACACACCCATGACTCTCTTGGGGACGCGGGGTCACCTGGTGACCCAAGGTGTGCCAATGCTGTGCGGGGGTGGGGCAGTGGGCAGGTCCCAGGCCGCTGCTGAAGGCGGGTAATTCTGCCCCTGAGCAGGTGCAGGGCGTGTGCTCGGTGTGGCATCTGCTGAGCCGGCAACCCCACCTAGACGCGCTTTCCTCCTCTCCATGCACATGTGCACACGCGGGCGCGCACACACACGTACCCCTTGGCCAAGAACTGCTCTTCCAATGCAAGGTCAGATGTTCCATTCTACTTTTGTACAATACAACTGAAAATCTGATCTTGCAACGTCTCTAATCTCCATGCTGGGACTTACCTGTGGATAAAAACTTAAGGAGTAATCCAACCCATCCTAGAAGCTTCATTTGTCAACATGATGACATAGACAGGACCTACAGTTTATGGGGTGTGGGGACCATGGCCACTCCTGGGGTGTCACCCCCAACCAATCAAGACCTGGCCAAGGAAATCTGGCTATGGTGACCTTCAGAATCTCTGCCGGGTATGGCCTGGCTAGCGACCCGGTTCAGAGACCACCGACTCTCAGAGACTCAACCCTGGCAAGAAATCAACTCCTCTCCTGAACACGAAGAAGAGATGCTGCAATGAGCCAGCTTGCCTTTAACAGTCTCAGGGCGCTCACACAGCATCCTCTCCCAGATCTGTGTGAATGAGCACAGGGCAGAAATGCCTGCAGCAGCCTGCACGCGGGGTGAGGGGCCTGCGGAGAGCAGACAGCTCCCCCAGGTTGGCCGCCGGGCTCCCGTCCTGCCGGAGGCCTCCGCTCTGCTGGGTCCCCGTCACCTGCGAGCACGGCCCTCGTGCTCTCGTGAACTCGAGGTGCGGCTCCGACGCGCACGTGGGGAGCCAGGCCTGAGAACAGGCTGTGCTGAGGGCATCTACACAGCTAAGAAGACGAGAGCATTTTACAGTTTGAATTGTCAGCTGACCTTATCCCGACAGAAACGCGCGTTCACAGAGCCTGGGTGATGGATGTATGCGGCTGTTCATGGTAAAATCCATTCAACAATTCTGCACCTTTAACAATGTTTCCAATAAAATAATGAAAAAAGGTGTAATTGCACACGACTTATTTACTCTAAAGTACAATATAGTTTAATATAGAATTTATATTCTTCATTTCAAGTTGAAATACCTCTTACCCACTCAAATAATGTTTTAATCATCTTGATCTCAGAAACAAGACTATGAAACAGAAGTTAACGGATCTGAATCAGCAACAGGAAATGGCTTTGTATTAACTGTCGGGAAAACATTTACAAGACAGAGAGATTCCCATCATGGATGTACAGCACGTGAAGGTGAAGGCTAATTCTTAACAGGACTGCTATTATGTCCTTTTCAAAGATCAATAATTGATACGTAAACCTTGTTGAGACTGAGGCAAAAATCATTAGCCCAGGTGGGATCAACTACACCCAGTCCGGCAAACGCTCTCTACTCCTCTTCTCTGAAATCCATCCACAAATAAAAAGTATAAATTGCTTAACCTAAAGACTTATTGATATATTTATGTACGAATGAGAGGGATTCTATAATTGAAGCGTGTGTAAACCAGATGCTATTGTGACTCGTTTGATCTGTGCTGGCTGAGGCTTCTCCACTCTAAGACTGATTAGAGTGCCAGGATCTAGATATGGGTTAATTAAACAAAGCTTCTGTTTTTTCATTCTTAGGCTTGTTGATTCTAATTTTGGCCACACCCACCTTGATTCGTAAGTCTGTGCAGTAGCCTCATTTTAAAATAGAACTGCAAAGGATGGTCCTATTTCTTAAAATGGGGATAAAAGTTATGAATTTTATTTAATGATGACACTTTTTTGGAAATCTTGAAATGTCAATCTCTTTCAGAACCCGTGAATGAGAAAATGGTTTAGGAGCAGTACTCTGTGTTACTGTCAGAGCCCCAGGACCCTCAGCACGCAAAGCCCACCCGTGTCGGGGCACAGGCTAGGCCATGGACACCCAGGGATGCCTGGCTCTGAGCGTGCATCTCTGGAATCCAAAAACATGACACTGTCCTGAGAAGCCAGGCCTCCTGCTCTCATGCCTTACTGTCCCGGGCACTTTAGCACCTGGGGTTGCTGGACTGACACGTCTCGTCAAGGCATCCTAAAAATGACATCATTCGGGAAGACCTTTTGAAGTCTTTGAGCCAACATGTTTCTTAAATGCTTCCCTGCTACACGAACACAGACAGGGGTCCTTTACACCAAGATCCGCGTGAGCCCCGGAGCCGAGGTGCGCTTGGCATTTGGGGATGACACGACCCCATGGTCCCCATGCAGACCCACTGAGCTCCCAGAGGGGTTTTCATGACTTCTGTATTTACCGAATGGTCTCATGCATTTTTTTGGGTTTTTCTGGCGTGTTTTCCAAATGTCATTTATTTTCTTCCCGGATTGAAAAAGTTTATATATACTTGTTTCAATACATGGAAAATACAGAAGTCTACAGAAGAAAATAAACATAACCAAAAATAAGTATTACTAACATTTTGATATACTGTTTATTGCATTATCAGATCTGTTTCTGAGTTCCAACACAAACTTCTTTTGCATCCCAGTGCAAAAACATAAAATAGAATGATATTTGATCTATCTGGTTCCAAAACTGCAGAACAAGACTTTGGATAAAGATGGATACTTTCACAGCCTTCTAAGTAGCTGCAGGTATTTGCAGAGAGCTAGAAGGTTATACACCAAAATGACAGTATTGAAAAAACAATTATTTTTACAAAACTTGCCTCATATTCTTAAGAAGGTGAGGCCATATAGGTTAGACGAAAGAAAGTCTCAGGTTCTTTTACATCACCTTTGCCCACTGTCTCATGTTTTTTAAAAGTGTGGACTTCCGTACTTTTTTAATGCAGTGTTCTTAAAATATATCCAAGGGCTACCATCACAAAAAGCTTCTTGTGTTTATAGCTTAGAAGAACACATGTAAATGATCTAAATGTCTCACTGCTATGCAAAATATTAAATCAGAAATTTTTTTGGCCATAATATAAATCAAAATTTAGGTGTTCAAGTACGCAACATTCTTAACTGTTACACACAAAAACGTTACCACAGTGGGGCTGACCTCTGTGTTGGCAAGTGAACCCGTGTTTGCTTTCTTTTGTAAACGGTCAAGTTTCTTTCTGAACCGCATCAATGAACAAGGAAGCCAGATCCGGTTTCCCAGAGGCATCACTGGGGACAGAAATAGTCCTGAGTGCAGGAAATCAGTGAGTACCTAAACAGGCACCACGGGCTCTGGGGCAAACACCCCGTCATCAACACGCTCCTTCACGTCTCGCCACGGAAACTCCAGACATCAGCAAGCACGCTCATCCCGGCGAGGCAAAAGCTAACAATTCGTTCACAGAAAAACCATGCTACTTACATGTACATTAAGTAATGTATGTGACCCAAACCGGAACTTAACGTGCACGTAAATCCCGAGACGGAAGCCAGAATCCCCTCTAACGCCACCCGCTGCTCCCCAGCAGCATCCTTGCTGGCACCTCTCTCGTGTTCTCTCTTTAGTGGACAGGTGCACGGGTGGGAGTCACAGCTGCCCAGGGCAGGGGGTGAGCACAGTCTGAAGCAGCAGACACCAGGCTCTCTGAGGACAGCACTCGGGAGCGAGCGGGCGTGGCCACGCCAGCTGAAGGGCGCGCTCACGGACTGGTGGCAGCATCAGCGCCAGTCGTGTTTCTGGGAGGTCTGAACACTAGTTCTGTTCACCAACAGATCCCTTTGCAGGTCATCACTCGTATCCTGGATGGAGTGAGGGAGGAGGCATGCAGAAGACACTCCAGAAAGGAAAGAACCATCCAGCCCACTGGCCGGCATCCTTGTTTTCAATAATTAAAACAACACCTGTGAGGTACTCCCCCTTCCAGACTGTGCAGAACGGCCTCACACACCGCTGAGCGTGGGCCAGCAGGGGACACAGTGTGAGCTGAGAGACAGCTGCATGAGCACGGCTGACCCACTGCCCCCTCCAGGCAGCCCTCCCAGGAGGCCTGGCACTTGGACATGCAGACGCAGATACTTAGAAACCAGAACGCATCGGTTCCTACCTCCACATAGTCCTTGGCGTGGCCCCAATCTCGTTTGGCATCCAGATTCCCCAAACTGAAACATTCCAGTTGTCCGAGGTGAATCTTAGCTACTGAGCGGCTAATTTTTCGAGTAACAAAATTAGCTCCTAAAAGAGACAAAAGATGTATTATCAGTTGAGTGATTTTGACATTTAACAGTTTGGTGAACCAAACACAATCTGAGCCTCTGGGCATTTCTTCCACCCCCTGCCCCTCTAAAATAATAACAAAAGTAAACGACAGAGGCCACTGGCCGTCACTTAGGCAAGATCAGGAGCCCCACTCGAGCGTCACTCCAGCTCTGCGGCCGTGGCGAACACTGTGGGGCTGTCTTGCCATGCCCCGTGTGCTGCAGCGACACACGAGCAGGCCCCAGGCCAGAGAGCAGCTCTTGGAAGGCCAGTCTTTACACAGAAGAGTCAACAGGGTTGGACAAAGGGAAATGCCAGAATCTGTAATAAGACCATCCTGACTTTTAAGAACATAAACATCGTGTATTCCTATGAATAAGACTATTTCGGGGTTCATGAGAAGAGAGAGGAGACTAATCTGCCTCCCAGGTGTGACCACAGGAAACAAACCAGAAGTGCATATGGCTGCTGGAAGGGGGTGGTCCATCCTTCTTTATCTAAAGAAGGTGGAGCGCCAAAGAATTGATGCTTTTGAACTGTGGTGCTGGAGAAGATCCTTGAGAGTCCCTTGGACAGCAAGGAGATCAAACTAGTCCATCCTAAAGGAAATCAACCCTGAATATTCATTGGAAGGACTGATGATGAAGCTGAAGCTCTGATACTTTGGCCACCTGATATGAAGAGCCAGCTCACTGGAAAAGTCCCTGATGGTGGGAAAGACTTAGGGCAGGAGAAGGGGGTGACAGAGGATGAGATGGTTGGATGGCATCACTGACTCAATGGACATGAATTTGGGGAAACTCCAGGAGATAGTGAAGGACGGGGAAGCCTGGTGTGCTGCAGTCCATGGGGTCGCAGAGTCAGACACAACTTAGCGACTGAACAACAGCGATGGGCTCTCCAGGGCTAAGCGTGAGGTCTGAAGACTCTGTACTTACTACAACGTCACCTTCTAAATTCACGAAAGTGTTATCTGCAGGACAGCATTTCTGAATTCTCTATAAATATTTTGAAATGATCGGATGAAACGTATCATACCCGAAAGGAGTGAAACTGTTTTAATGTTCTCTGGTCTTTAATGAAAGCCTCTATCCACTATTAAAAGATCACAAAGAAGGAGAAAATTAAAAGGCACTTCTGAGGCAGCTTTATCTATGCCCCCGCATCTAAGCAAGGTTATCACAAAGCTACCAAAATCTCAAGGTAATTAACAGGCACGTGAGCTGGTCAGTGGTGGCGTCTCACAGTGTAGACAGATTGCCATCACAACTTATCACATTTCAGTAGCTTCAGCTTTGTTCTTCTGCAGAAGAAACAGGGAGGTGAGTGTTATGACAAAAGCGTGGGCTTCTAGACAAACCGACACAGAGATAAGGGGAGTTCTTATAAACAGGTTTTCTCAACTTTGGCTGGAAAAGCCCAGCACAAGTTCAAAAACACAGCAGACTCACTGCACAAACGTTGCAGGCACACTTATACCAACGCCCCACCACGAGTGACAGCGAGAATCTGAATCTTCAGCCTCTCTTGGCCGTTAACAGAGCACTTTCAGAAATCCAGCTTCAACTCTGCAGGGCACTGTATAATACACACAAGAGCTCCTTCAAAAAAGAGCCTTTGAATATGAAGTATTTATCAGGCACAACCCTTTTCAATCTACTATCAATTAGCAGCTTTTAATTTACTATTGATTTAAAGTGACAATTAAATTCAGGCTTGATGTCTATCTTTGTATTTTAGTGTCAGGACTCTGCTTCATCCTGAAGTTCCGTGGATAAATCTGTGATGTCAACTCACCTATGTTACATGAGTTAGTACTTCTTCTCTGTGGCCCAGTGGACACGGACACTGGGCCGTTCCCACCTCTCGGCTGTTGTGAACGGTGCTGTAGTGAACGCGGGTGCACCCCTTTCCATGTGGGGATCAAGTGTTCATCTCCCCTGGAATCACTGCAGATGGTGACTGCAGCCATGAAATTAAAAGACGCTTACTCCTTGGAAGGAAAGTTATGACCAACCTAGACAGCATATTCAAAAGCAGAGACATTACTTTTCCAACAAAGGTCGGTCTAGTCAAGGCTATGGTTATTCCAGTGGTCATGTATGGATGTGAGAGTTGGACTGTGAAGAAAGCTGAGTGCCAAAGAATTGATGCTTTTGAACTGTGGTGTTGGAGAAGACTCTTGAGAGTCCCTTGGACTGCAAGGAGATCCAACCAGTCCATTCTGAAGGAGATCAGTCCTGGGTGTTCTTTGGAAGGACTGATGCTAAAGCTGAAACTCCAGTACTTTGGCCACCTCATGCGAAGAGTTGACTCACTGGAAAAGACTCTGATGCTGGGAGGGATTGGGGGCAGGAGGAGAAGGGGACGACAGAGGATGAGATGGCTGGATGGCATCACCGACTCTATGGACATGAGTTTGAGTGAACTCTGGGAGTTGGTGATGGACAGGGAGGCCTGGCGTGCTGTGATCCATGGGGTCGCAAAGAGTCGGACACGACTGAGCGACTGAACTGACGGCAGCTCCGTGGAGCTTCCCTGGTGGCTCAGCACTAAACAATCTGCCTGCAATGCATGAGACACAGGTTCACTCCCTGGGTTGGGAAGACCCCCTGGAGAAGGAAACGGCAGCCCACTCCAGTACTCTTGCCTGGGAAAGCCCATGGACAGAGGAGCCTGTTGGGCTACACTCCACGGGGCTGTAAAGAGTCAGACACGACGTAGCGCTCGCGCGCAGGGCAGCTCCACAGCTAACCCACTGATCAGCCGCCAGCTGCGTGCTCACCAGCAGCGACTGGATTCTCATTCCTCCACATCCTCCCCAACAACTGTACGGTTTTATCTTTTTAATGGCAGTCACCCTTGTGGGTACTTAAGTGTTATCTCCTTGGGGTTTTGACTTGCATTTCTCTGACAACTAATGACATTAAGCACCTCCATTTTCATGTACGTATCAGCCACTGTGTATCTTCTTTGATGATATGTCTAATCAGGTTTTTTGTCCAATTTTTAAAGGACAATGTCACTGGTCTTTTTAATCTTGAATTGTAAGAATTCTTTATATATTATGGGACCGAGTCCTTTATCAGACATGATTTACAAACATTTTCTCTCATTGTATAAGTTATATTTTAATTTTCTTCATGGTGTCCTTTCACACACAATTTTTTTAGTTTTTTATGAAGTTCAATTTGTCTTTTTTTTTTTTTTTTTGACTGTATGAGCTTTTGGTGTCACATCCAAAAGGACAGTCTTGAAGATTTTCTCCCGTATGTTTAACGCCTTGGGTTGATTTGGTTCTTAAATGTAGGTATCTGACCTGGTTCCAGTTCATCTGTGTATGGTGAGGAGAAAAGGGCCCAGCTTGAGGCCCCTGCATGTGGCTATAGGGCTGCTCTGGTACGGCGTGTGTGCTGGAAAAGCTATGCTTTCTCCCACCTGAATGGCCTTTCACCTTCTGCTGAAAATCAGTTACCCATGGACACACGGGCTTATCACTGACCTTCAGTCCTGCTCCGTGGATCTAACACCTGCTGGCATGCGAGAACCACACACGTGATCAGCACAGGTCTGCGGGGACCGTCACAGCCCGGAAGTGCGAGTCTTCCGACTGCTCTTTCTGACTATTTTACCTTTTCTCAGTCCCTTGAATTTCCGTGTGAATTTTAGGACCAGCCTGTTAATTCTGCACAAAAGGGGCTGAACTTTTGCAGGAATGGTGTTGAATGTGCAGATCGGGGTGGGAGGGGGGCACTGTCCATCCTGACAGCACCTCATCTTTCTGCTCACCCGACGGGGGAGGGGCTCCCGCTGCTCTGGGCTTACCCAGCTGCTCTCAGCGATGCTGAGCAGTTTCCCGAGAGCACAGTCCCACTTTCGGTGAATTTGTTCCTGAGTGGTTTACCCCCTGTGATGTTGTTATAAGCGTAACTTCTCGGGATTTCATTTCCAGGTTCATTTTCAACATTTTTATTGCCACCATGTTTCACTAGTTAATTCTTGGGAGAGGCTTAAAGCGATTGTTTTTTTTTTTCAATTTGTTCTTTCCATAGAGCTGAGTGCCTGGATCTCAGTGGTAAGGAATCTGCCTGCAATGCCAGGAGACACAGGTTCGATCCCTGGGTCGGGAAGATCCCCTGGAGGAGGAGACGGCAACCCACTCCAGTATCCTTGCCTGGGAAATCCCATGGACAGAGGAGCCTGGTGGGCTCCAGTCCATGTGGTCACAGAGAGTGGGACACGTCTGAGCGGCCGAGCACACACGCATGCACTTCATTTTCACTCATTACACAAGCTTCTTGTTTTCTGGAGAGAACTATATGAAACCACTCACCTGAGGGCTGAGGCCTGGAGGGCACAATGTCCAGCCAGGCCCACCATGCAGATGGAGGAGGAGAGGCCCACGGGCCGGCCTGAGCCGCCCCCTGGCTCCTGCCACTGCTGCTGGCACCAGCCTGCCACGAGGCAGGAGGCGCCCTGCCTGGACGGGGTCGCTGGTGTGGCTGTGCTGGTAGAGCACACAGAGAATGGAACTTCTGTAAGTGTGCACATACATGCTTGATTTCCAACAGCCTTCACTACAAGACCTCAGCCAGGATGAAGACCAAGAAACGGAAAGTCGGCCCAGCGAACTGACAACTGAAGGCCGCTGGCCGCTGGCCCTGCCACCCAGACCACGTGGCACTCTGGACAGGCACACCTGCCAGGCCACGCCTTGGGCGCCCACCCGGGCACATGGCGCTGCAGACCGTGAGCCATCACAGACGCAGGCGCGTCAGGCCCGTCGCGTCCGGTCTGTAAAACGGGGACAGCAACAGTGCTGCCCGTGCAGGTCGATGCTTCGGAAATTCCGGGTGAATGTGACTAACGCAGTCTCAATGTGTCGCCTACTACCACAATTACTACATTACAAAGTCGACGGTACCTGTAATTCAACCTCAACGAGAGGTCCAGATTTCTTAGTTTGTTCATGACTAAGTCCCTTAACTCTCTGATTTTGGAAGTCTGAGAATGAGAATAGATCTAAGTAAACAGCCAGAGGCAGGCGGGTGGACTTACACACCCAAAGCACCGATAAACATCTCTTATATTGTATGTTGTAGGTTACTTTTTCAAGATAAATTCATTAGCCAAGGAAAAACAGAATACACACAAAAGTGTATACTAATAAGAAGGAAACCAATCAAAATGAGTTTTAGTCCAAATATTAGCTGAGATTGAGATCAGGAGCTTTTCTAGCATTGACGGAACGAAAAGTTCAGAACTTTTATTGTGGCAAATAGCAGACAAAAAACTCCATTAAAACCCCATTTCGCCCCATTAAAAAACACCAAACTATGCTGGATAAAATATGACGACCATTCACTGAATTTCAAAGCTGAGTCTGCACATACCGCCCGGGTCACAGGTGGGCCCCGAGGGGTCAGGCTGGGAGTGGGTGGGACATCACCTGAGGCCCCGGAAAGAGCTTCAGCTCTCAGCTCCAACTGGAGGCAAAGGGTGAGGCTTCCAGAGAGGTCCACACGCCCTGGGAGTCACTCTTAATTCTGTCACTTTTATCAGTGCCTGGTAAGTCACTTCAGTCACATCAGACTCTGTGCAACCCTATGGACCATAGCTGGCCAGGCTCCCCTGTCCGTGGGATTCTCCAGCCAAGGACACTGGCGTGGGTTACCATTCCTCCTCCAGGGGATCTTCCGACCCAGGGACTGAACCTGTCTCCTGCGCTGCGGCACATCCTTCACTGCTGAGCCACTGGTAAGGGTGATCACGTACCTTTCCTGAGCAAAAGTGCCTAACAGTCTCCAGCTGTACTAGGTTGGAGGTGATAAAGTCAGGTTCCTCTCAGCTTTAACTCTGCAGGTTTCTTGACTGCTCTGAATAGCTCCCAGGGTCTCTTTTCAGAGAAGACAGGTCTGTTTATAATTTTGAACTGGAAAGGCTGTGCATATTCCCATCTGTACCAATTTTCCTTCTCATCCTACCTTCTTGAATCTCTCTTCTGGCATCCTTTCCTTTCTTCTTAAAATGTATACTTTAAAATTTCCTTCAAAGTGGAGAACTGTCTGGCTTGATTCTGAGAGTCCTCACAACCCCAAGTTGAAGGCTGCTCCTCCCAGCAGTGCGGGCACTAACACACGCCTTCTGGCGCTGGTCTGTCCTGGATGAGAGTGCGGCCAGCGCGAGCGCCCTTCCCCTTTCTCGTCCGGGGAGACTAACGACGCCCTCTCCCTCTTCAGCCCTTGGAGTCCAGGCGTCCAGATGCGGCTTCTGCTCGGTGCCCGCGGAGCCTTCCCGTGTCTGTGCGACACTTGGGCCTCCTCGTGCACTGCCTCCTCTTCACTCTATTTTCTTCTTTCTGTTTCCTTCTGGGAAAGAACACTAGACCCTCCCATGTTACCTTACAATCTCTTCACTTCTTTTTAAAATAATTTTCCTCCTTCTGCCTGTCTCTGCAACATCCAGGGTAACTTCCTTAGAGCCATGTCATTCTCCTCGGTGTCTAGTATTTAAGTCAAACATTTAACTCTTTGTTTAAATAGTCTTTTACATCTAAAGTCCTCTCTGCTTCTTTGCAGATCTACTAGGTATTTTTCATATTCTGATCTTGTTTCTTTTTTTATGATTTTTCATTTTACGATTTTTCATTTAAACACACCCTGGAGTTCTATATTCTGATTTAACAGTTCTGAGTTCACTGGTGACTGATCTCGTCTCCTCTGTGGATTCGGACTCACTTGCTTCCTGGCACACTTGGTGGCACTCCCAGTTCTTGGTGAGCAATAATCTGCTGGAAGCCAGGGGCACGTCTGACAAGGACAGTCGTCTCCGGGGAAGGTCTGCTTGCTTCCGGTCGAGGGTGCACAGAGATACCGCCCTGCCATCTCCCCTCACCTTCTCCAGCCCCAGGGGCACAGGGTTCTGTCCCCACTTCCACGGGAAGGTCCAGACTGAGCCCCCCCAGAGGCTGGGTGGTGAGAGGCCTCCTGGGTCACCACTCCTGGGTGGGCGGAACCAGCGGGCGCTTTGCTGTCCCTCACGCCCCCCGCCTGCCAGTGGGCAGGGCTGCTGGGAAGACCAGCCAGACCTGAAGGGAGAACCTGCTGCTCCACACACCTGGGCACAACGCGAGCAACCAGCCACGCTGGACACACTTAGTTCTACTTTACACATTCAGAAAACTGATTTTACTGTTTTATTTCGTATGGAGTTTGTCTGTACATTGACTACATGTACTTAAAAAATACGTAAAAACCTGAAATCGGTCTATTTTGCTCACGCTATTTTTCTGGCTCAAATACACTTATCTGTAATGATTTTTTCACGCACAGGCAAACTCATGAAATTCAAGAGGACTCTGTTTTTCTGGGCCTTTCCCTCCTGCCAGGCCTCACGTCCTGTGAGGCCTGATGACCAGGACCCACTGAGAAGCTGGGGAGCAGGACACTCAGGCTCAGGGGGGAGCCCAAGCCAGACCCCAAATCCCTGGCTCTGTTCCCGTGTTTGATCCTTGAGCATGTGTGTGCGGACATCCAAGCCCTTGTTCTATTAAACTTTCTAATCTCATCTCACAAAGCACCCACATAACACCCCCCAAGTCAAATACCTTCAAGACAAAACTTGAAGGAAAAGAAGACGGGACAAAATTCACAAAGCACACACCTTTAACTGCCAGTAGTAAACCGGAAGACGTGAAGACCACACACTTAGTGAGAATCACAGAACTAGATTATCTGGTGAAGCGCACTCTCTCCCACAGAGCACCACTCCAACAAGCCTTTTTAACAATGCCACAGTGGACAGCATAAGGAGACTGAGCGGCTCTGAGGGACGACGTGCCAGGGAGCCCCCAGGTCCCCGGGACAGCTCTTCCATCGTTCACAAGACAAAGTCATCTCTTCTCTGGCCGAGCACTTGTCGCAAGCCCTGCAGCTCTGAGTGTGGGGGACTGGAGCAGGCCGCCTGCCCGTGCCCGGGGCTGTGTGAGCACACACACACACGCGTGTGAGCCGTCCCCATCGGCACCAGGCAGCAGGAGAAGCGACCACGGTACCTCCAGTAAAATTCTACCCCGCTGCCCGGCACTGTATCCAGACGCTCTTGATTGAGAGGCTTTTGGAATTAGATAAAGCATAGAGACAGCTTGGATGACGTTCTTCGGCAAACAGAAATCGTTCCAATGTTCCTTGAACCCCTGGCAACCTCCGCGGAGCCCACGTCCCACCCCGCAGGGATCCGGGCTGCCCCGCCAGGCAGGGCCCGGGCCAGGCGCGGTGCAGACGGGGTGGAGAAAGAGGAGACGCGGGAAGGTCACGGCCAGCGGCGCAGACCGCGGAGATCAGAGGGCCCGTACCTCCTGTGCTGCGAGCCCGGCCAAGAGCAACAGCGTCTGACTGCGGGGACCCGGTGGACAAGAGGCCCATTCACGGCGTGAGCTACCAGCTCCAGGCAGCTCGTCATAAATGTGGGCTGAAGAGAGAGGCGCGGGCTGCTCTGCTGTTTGTTCCAGCGCTCGCTGCCCTTCCCGGGGAGCCGGCTCCTCACGTGCCTGCATGCTCACCCTCCTGTCCTGGGCTGCCCTGGGCACTCAACCCTCGGGGCGACCGCCCCGGAGACGCAGTGTTCCCAGGAGGAAACACGCCTTGGAGCCACACAGGGACTTGCACACCATCCTTTGAAACCCTGTACAAAATCCTTTGTACTGAAATGATCTGTTAACGTTAAAAGACGACTCCTCTCCTGTGGACCTGGGTCGCGTCCGGGCTGCGCCCAGGAAGGGGCACGTGGTGCATCAGGAAGGCAGTGCCTCTCCCCGGCCAGGGTCGCTCGTGACCACGGAGATTCCATCTCGGCTCAGAACCATCCTGACCACTGAGACGCGGAGCACAGCCACTTCACGGAAATGTCACGTTCAAGGTAACTTTAAAAAGCCAGCATCTGCTTATAGGCATTCCAGTGCAGAGACTGCAAAGTGAGAAAACCTCCCAAAGGCTTTGCTTCAAGCCCTTCACTGATGGGCAACAGGAACAAGACAAAGGTTCACACGTGGAGGCCACGCGCCCCTTTGTAGGGTCATCTCCCTCTGTGCTTGGGGTCCAGTTCCTATATAGAACAGTGAGCAAACGTGGGCCCCAGCAAACAGCGGAGAGCAAGCGACATCTCTGCACGGCAGGCTGGCACAAGCCCCGGGGCAGGTGCCGTCCACTCCCACGGACGTGGCCACTCCACTGCTCACCGCCCATTCCAGGAAGCAAGCTCACGTTCATGACCACTGAACTTCATTAACTAGCAGTATTTGCCTGCGTTGTTCAGTTAGAGGGGCATTTATGTGTCATTTTTTCACAATGGTGTATTATTAGCTCACGACTGCGCTGGGCCCAGAAGTTTGTTGTTCAGTCACTAAGTCACGTCCGATTCTGTGACCCCGTGGACAGCAGCCCGCCAGGCTCCCCTGTCCTTAACTATCTCCCAAAGTTTGCCCAGATTCAAGTCCATTGAGTCGGTGGGCCCAGCAGAGTAGATGATACTTGTTATTAAGGATATTTTCAGTTACTGCCTGATTTTCTTTCTTACAAGAAGATGCCGTGTCTGCAGGCTTAGGAAACACTTCAGCTGCATCGTCCACCGGGCCCTCCTGTGAGCACCATCCCAGGGCCGTGCACGCGGCCTCACATCCACGCTGAGGTTCGCAGCAACCACGTTCAGCCCGGCTTCCTCCAACAGAAACCTCACAGCTCCTCTGAGGATCACCTCCGTCTTCTTTACGAGGTTTGCTCCTTCTGCACAAATCCATTGTTAGGGTTTTAAGAGGGACCTGGGGCCAGGCTGAGACGTTTCCTGTGGACTTCACCGCAGCCTCCTCAACGTCTTGTGGGCACAGGGGCTTCCCCTTCTCCACTGGTAAGATGCTGCTGAGCACCCACCTTCCTCACGGCCAGGAAGTGCTCTCTGCGGTCGGACTGTGGTCGCACTTCCTCAACTGCGGCCGTTATGGGCTACTTATCCTTCTGCACATCCTCTTTGGTGCCTTTTCAGACACCCCGAACTTACTAGACGTTCAGCAAGTGTTATTGCAATGATACGCCTATTCTGGCCGGAGAAGGCAATGGCACCCCACTCCAGTACTCTTGCCTGGAAAATCCCATGGGCGGAGGAGCCTGGTAGGCTGCAGTCCATGGGGTCGCGAAGAGTGGGACACGACTGAGCAACTTCACTTTCACTTTTCACCTTCATGCTTCAGAGAAGGAAATGGCAACCCACTCCAGTGTTCTTGCCTGGAGAATCCCAGGGATGGGGGAGCCTGGTGGGCTGCCATCTATGGGGTCACACAGAGTCAGACACGACTGAAGTGACTTAGCAGCAGCCTGTTCTGGCAGAAATAAGCCTTCTTCAACATCAACTTTGGCCCACTCTGGGAGTTTTGATGTGACCCATCAATCAGGTCCATGCAGACCACGAATGTCTGTGTAACAACACCTGGGAGTGTCCGTTCAGCCAGGGCTGTAGGAAGACGGGAAGGGTCTGCTGAGAGGTTGAGCCTAAGCTCTAACTTCCTGAACGGACCCAGGACCGGAAGCCTAGGGGTCCATCAGCCAGTAACTACCAAGATCAGAGAAGCAGTTGGGCCGACTTCCACTGACCCAGTGGGAAATGCTGAATATTCTCAAAGCCTCCTGTCTGAAGTTCTCACCGTCCTGGCATTAACAGCTTGAGGGAGGAACCACAGGCACCACACCCTGCCCCAGAGCTCAGCTGGCCCCAAAGCTGCAGGAGCAGCACGCCCTCCCCGAGGACAGCGCTCCCCATGAGCGTGGGGAGGGGCCCCGCCCCAGCTCCTGGCATCAGAGTGGAGCCCCGTGGGCGCGCTCTCAGGCCCCCGGCCCGGACTCACAGGCCCCTCCTGTTTTAACAGCCCGAAGCTGGTGCCGCCCTCAGCCCTCCTGGGTCAGACCGGCTGTGCGTCTCGGCTCTCAGCGAGGGCGCCGCCAGCCGGCTCCGCACCTGCGCGTGGGCTAAGCCCGCACCGCGTGCCGCGCGCGTGGGCAAGCGTCTGACCAAGCGGAAAGGACGTCAGTGGCTCAGGCAAAGCCCCCAGCGCGCCTCGCCCTCACGCCCGGGCCACAGCCTCAGGAGCCGCGCTGTGCCGTGGGCTCTCCGCCGCGCCCCTCACGGGCGGGCGGGCGGCCGGCTGCCACGATGCTTCGGGACCGCGGACGCCCAGGCCAGAGGCCGCCATCGAGCCCCGAGTCGTCCTCGGCTGGCTGCACGCAATGCTCCGCTTCCTCCGGCTGCTTACTGCAGCTCCTTCCCCACCCTCCTTTTCTTTCTTTACCACCAGTATTTTCTACAGAAAGAGTTTTCCTCTGCGAAGGATGAGCTAAGGAGAGTAACGTGGCTTTAGAAGAATCATTTCTGCTCAGAGTTTGGTCTCTAACTGAACTCTGGGAATTGAAAATAAACGCGTACGGGACACTTCCCACCGCAACGTGGTGTCCGGTATTCTGGAAATTACTGACACTTCACCACATCTCGCCTACCTTAATCACCCCTTAACAAGGTCTGAGAGCTGAACTTCTCCAACTTATTCAGGAAAGACAAGTCACCTCTCCCTTCATGAGTCTCCCCCATTCCTTCATGATTATTGCATTTGAATGTGAGGTGGCCACAGATGGGCGTCCCTTCTCCAGAGCACCTTCAGCAGCGGTGATGTAACGGTGTGCTAATAACCCTACTTATAGAGCTTCCTCCCAAGATCACAGTCCCTTAAGTGAAGACAGTCATCCTTCCATTTCACAGGTGAGAAAACTGAGGCTCAGACAGATGACAGGACTTGCCGAAGTTGCCCCTGTCATAAGTGGAGGAGGCTGGCTTGGATCTAAGCGGTTGATGACTCCTGGGTCCTCCCCTGAATCCAAGCCAATGAAAAAGGGGAGCAAAGCCTTTTTTGCTCAAAACAAAACAGGAAAAAGAAAGCTTTGGCTCAAACTAAATTTTGGGGAAAATGCCATTTGACAAAAAATTTGCAATGTATCTTATAATAAAATTTAAACAATAATTGTATTTTTTTTTCTTAGTATCACCAAAATGTATAGCAGGTTTGTTTTTTGTTTTTTTTTTTCTGGTTTGCATTTCTTTGACAAAACATTTTGCACTTCACAGGACCATTAATGAAAATATGTGAACCGTTTTTAAAAATACTTAAAAGGTTTCATTAATTTTCCCCAGGGTCTCACACAGGCCTTTGGTGTTTATCCATAATTCTTCCATATTCATCATCATCTGTTTTTGGCTTCCCTAATTCAAACGTTCACTGGCTTAACTTCCAGAATCTCACTTGCAAATAGCTTTTCCTGTGGTTCCAGTGATTCTCCAGGACCTCCTCCATCTCTTCTTTCTGCAACGCACGGACGCCTCGGCGGCCACTCTAAGCCATCTGTAAACATCACGATCGGTTCTCAGTGTTTGGCTCAAACACACTTCTGGCTGGCAGCCCCGCGGGATGTACGCTCTTCAGGCCGCGGCTGCCAGGGCCCCGCTCCGAGGGCCACTCCCTCAGACAGGGTCTGGGGGTGGTCGGTGTCCAGAGTCCAGCCTCCAGGACTCAGCAAGGGAAGCACGGGAGGAGGGAAGAGAAGGGAGGGGCAGGGAGGCGCACAAAGGCTCTCGGTGCACTGGAACCGAGCTCCTGTGTCACACCTGCGCCCCGCTTCTCCCCTGCACGGCCCCCACGCGTACGCAGCACGGTCAGCTCAGCGGTC
This sequence comes from Bos javanicus, assembly GCF_032452875.1. Taxonomy (NCBI): domain Eukaryota; kingdom Metazoa; phylum Chordata; class Mammalia; order Artiodactyla; family Bovidae; genus Bos; species Bos javanicus. The sequence goes on along the minus strand of NC_083890.1, from coordinate 51,719,483 downwards.
CTCACAAGACAGCCTGAGCTGGACGTGGTCCCGACACGGAAGAGGACCGAGGGCTGCCCGAGTCCCTGCCACGTGGCCCCGGCCCGTGCCTGGCTCTGCGTGGCCTGCGGCCCCGCGGACACTGCCAGCTTACAGGTGGGGGGCGTGCTACGTGAGACCCAACAGTCATCAGTTTGGTTTCAAATGTAAATGCCACAGAAATCGCAAAAAATTAAAAAAAAAAAATCAGTGTTAACAATCCTGGAAATGTCCTCTCAGCGGGTGAGAAGGGACTTGACTTTCTTGAGTGGTGATAACCGCTCGCTGAGACCAAGCCTCACCTCAGGCGTCCTTCGTGCGCTCTGCTGGTGGCTCGGTGGCGCCCGCCAGTGCTGAACACAGGTGCAGTCCCCGGTCCTGAAGGCCCCACGAGCCGTGGGGCAGCTGGGCCCGTGCACCACGGCTTCTGGGCTTGTGCTCCGGAGCCTGCAGGCTGCAGCCGCTGAGACCCGCACACCCTGGAGGCCGCGCACCACAGCCAGAGCAGCCCCACAGGGAGAGGCGCACGCACTGCAACTAAAGAAAAGCCCCCGGAGCCCCAGAGCCGGCACAGCCGGAAGTAAAGGGACGGTAACATTCTAAAGTCTTAAAAAGAAAAAACAGTCCAGCGTGTCCGATCAGTTACACCGCATCTTCTGCAGAAAAGAACAGGCAGACAGCTCTGTGACGTTCAAGTGTCACAGTCCACAGGGGTGACAGGGGCCCAGAGGACTAGTCAGAGGCCACCAGGAGCCTGGTAGGGCCACAGTGAGCAGCCAGCAACCTCATCATGAACGCAGGTGGAATGGGTCGGCATTGCGCCTGCAGGCCTGGGCTGGGCCCTCGTGTGGGCTTCAGGCAGTGACCTCATCGTGAACGCAGGTAGAATGGGTCGGCGTTGCGCCTGCAGGCCTGGGCTGGGCCCCCGTGTGGCTACTCATGCCTGGATTTCACAACACGTGGCTGCGCTATTTTTGGTAATTCAGGCTGTGATGCTCACCCAAAACCGCAGAGCACTCGTAATGCACAACTATACAGATACATAGTTGGCTGATGTGACAATGGTTTCCATGTTTCTTAGTATGTCTATAGCGCTGCAATTCAAATTTACCAGCCAGGTTGACAAATACTAACTTAAGTCATTTTTTAAAAAGATTACCTTATTTACAAATAGACATCCACATACAGAAAGGGGAGTGCTTTCTGCCCATCAGGATTAAATACAAGCCAGTTCCAACTATTGAATGTACACCATGCATCCTCTTATCCCCTAGGGCATTAAACAGCTGTGAGTTTGAATCATTTCAAAGGAAAACTCTCATACTCAGGGAGCCTCTACAGAAACGTTACTATGGCCCTACGCACTGAGGGATGGCCTAGGACATGGATCCACAGTTTATTCCCAAAGGAAAGCTGTGCTCTGATTTACAACGAAAGATAAAAATGCTCATGTACTTCGGAGGTGGAGGGAGTGCAATGGACCCACTCTGGACGTGGGCTGTGGAAATGGGCCCCTATGAAGTGAGAGCTCATCCCCAGCTGATCAGAAGAGCCGTGAAGAAACTCCTCTGGTCTCAGGCTTCCCTGACTCAGGCCTGACCTCCAAGACCTAAGGCCTAAACAGTTTTACAGGGAACTATTTAAATCAGATTTCTTTTCTCCTGTGTTTAGGTGAACATTTGCTAAACTCTAGGAAGGAACTTCACGTTCACTTTTCACTTTCATGCATTGGAGAAGGAAATGGCAACCACTCCAGTGTTCTTGCCCGGAGAATCCCAGGAACCGCAGGGCCTGGTGGGCTGCCGTCTCTGGGGTTGCAGAGTCGGATACGACTGAAGCGACACAGCAGCAACAGAAGCAGCAGGAAGGACTGACCACAAAGTAAAAGTGCTACATTAAGAAAAAGAAGCTGCTGGTCTTGAGAGGACACTCGTCTAGATTTGGTGACAACCTCTGGGGCCGTCACCCCGACACGCGCCCGGGGACTCTTGCCCGGGGGGTACCTGTGCTTGTAGGCTGTTCAGGAGCATCCCTGCCCAGCCAAGGTGCTGGCAGCAAGCACCCAGCACGCCTCCCACCGGGAGTGAGAGCCAAAAGCGTCTTCAGGTGAATCACATGTCCTCTGGGGGCAGGTCACATTCTCCCCACCTCGCTCCCATCCCAGTGGAGAACCTCTAGTCTGGAGGGTTAATCTTATATTTACAGCAATGAATAAAGAACAATCTTTAGAAAACTAAAGGGGAAAACTCTAAAATTTTACTATGGTTTGAGTAGTTAATTCTCGCAATTATAGTTTTTAAAAATCTGAAGATTAACATGTTAATATAGTTAAGACATTTTAAAAAGCAAAATACTTGGCAAAAAAAAAAAAAAAAAGCTCAAGTCTAAACCTTAAAACTACAAGTTCACGAACCTTCCAGAGTCTCCCAGTCAGGTGAATACTGTGTTTAGATATATATATGATTTCTTACGCAGCCTGTGTTTAGAGGAATGTGCTGTAGCATCTAAAAGGTCTCCGCTCCTAAGCAGTCGCTGGACACCACGCACGTGCGGAGTCGAGCTGCTAACCGTGGGCGTACTTAAGGCGCTTTACCACTGCGCACTGTCGCACGGGGTTGTAACGCATTTTGCACGAGCTCTGCTTTTCCTCCAGGCCAGCTCAAGGTCAGTTTTTTACTTTAAGTCACATTTGTATTTTACTGTCATAAATCTAATGTTTCATTATGATCATTTCTACTAAACATCTGAAAGGCACACGGCATTTAACCAAAAGAATTCACATCTTTCACCAAAGATATGAGCCATTGCTTCATTCCATTTTGAAGCCCAGCTCTGCTTCTGGGGGTGACCTGCTCCAATGCCAACTCCAAAGCGTCACCACGGGTGATTTCTACAGATACAAGCAATGTGGAGGTCGACCCTCCATCCCCAGGGCTGTGCCAGCCCCGCACCGGCATCAGTCAGTGCCGAGAACCTTGAACACCTCACCCTCATGCCGACCCTCCATCCCAGGGCCGTGCCAGCCCCGCACCGGCATCAGTCAGTGCCGAGAACCTTGAACACCTCACCCTCATGCCGCTTCAGCTTCTTCAGTAATGAGACAAATGGGATGAGAAGACTACACTCCTCCTCCTCAAGGATCCTGAGCGCCTCTGGGGGGAGCACACGCAGGTGGGCGGCCGCTGTTTGCCCCCTGAAAGCTCTTTCAGAGAAACAGTGTCACCTCATGGGCCACTATGTACTTTTACATTAAGAAATCTTAAAAAACAGAAGTGTGTATGCATTACCACATACACAGAGAGAAATGTGTAAGTTTAACAAGTCTGTCAAAATATGTCCACAAGTATCTTTAGAGTATTGAATGAACATGTCAGCTGCAGCAAAAACAGCTCATGAGTACAATGACCTTCCCAGTGGGCTTGCTTTCAATGTTCTAATCTATAGAATAGTCTCATATTTTATCATGATAACCGATATATTTGAAAAGAAGCTACTTTCTCTTCACAAGCTACTTTAAAGTAATTTTAAAACTTCTCAGCATTTTTTACATAGTCTAATTTCTACAGTTAACAGCTCTGTGACATCAGTCTCTGATTAGCTTTCCAAAGAAAGAGCAACAAAAACAAAAAGATTCTTTGCATGTGATATTTTCCTCACAGAAATGTAATAGTTCTAGACAATAAGCACGGCCTTTACTTCCTAAAGAGGGAACATATAAACCTGTGTCTTCAGGAGTAAGGTGGTACCACTGCCACACGTGTGGCAGTCAGAACACGTAGAAATACGTAAGTAAAACAGACGCCGAAGCTCAAGTCTAGAAAAACAAAAGAAGTAGAAGGTTTTCAGGTGCGTGTCCAGTTTTGTGGCATTTCTCCACCAAGTAAACCAACTCTTCTTTTAATTTAAAAAAAATAGTCCATTTTTACTTCAAAGGGCTGAGTGCGTACGAGTGACAGCTTGTGCTGCTGTCTGAGCATCACTGCACGATGCGAGCACGCGGTGATGCGCTGCCACCCTTTTGTGGCACACACTGATAGACAGTGAACTATCACTCGCTGTGAATGTGCTGTGAATGATACTCAAGGGCCTCCGCTTTCTTACAAGCAAACCTGAAGCATGAGCCATGTGGCACCTCTGAAAAGCGAGCAGGGGGAGGCCCGCCTCTGATCACAGGTGTCTCCAGCAGATCAGGGACTCTAAGCAGTCACTTCTGCGCCAATGAGAACAACCCCACCCACCTTCAGAGCTACTGTGAGCTCACCACATGACCAAGTAAATAAGCGTCCTTCCAGAGAACCACCAGGACTGCGAGGAAGCAAACACACATGGTGCAGGGGAAGCCAGAGGCCGTGTGCCCGGCAGGACCAGCCCAGCCGCCAGGTCGCCTGGGGGCCTCTCAGTGCCCAGCTGACAACATGCTGCAGGAATCCTGCTGCAGGTGGGTTAACCACAGACTCAACGCGATTCATGTTTATTGGAAGCCTTTCTATAAAACTACCTTGCTGCCTTGGGAGAAGCCCATACTATACACAGTTGAATGTTTCTTACTATTGAGGCTTCAGCTGTTCCCAGGGGGTGGAAAGTGGGGGAACAGCAGATGTTTTCTTAAAGGGTCAGAGAGTCAACTCTCGGGGCTTTGCAGGCCCCAGGCCTCCACCGTGGACACAGCCGCTGATGATGTGCGAGTCCTGGGCATGGCCAGGCTCCCGTGACCCTTCACTCAAGAACACCAGCAGGTGGGCAGGACCGGGCGCACCAGCCAGAGCTGGCCAATCTCTGGTCCAGAATATCTCTATACGAAAAATACCTCTTCCATAAAGTCAGAGATTCTCATGGACTGTTATGCAAGCAGTCAAAAAGGGCCTTGTCAATTAGCTTCTGTTAGAGAAAAAGCAGAAAGTAGCCCCCGTTTCAGCTGCACCTAACAGGCCTTCGTGACGCTGTACCTTCACTGACACTGAGCTTCCCCACTGCAGCAACGAAGCAAAAGTGGCCCAGAGATGACGGGGCAGGACGGACGGACACACGCGCTCAAGCTGCTTAAGAAGACAGACTCGAAGCACCAGAGTATCGCCGGCGAGCAAACGACAGGCAGTTTTAAAGAGGAGCTCTGTGTGTTTACTAAGGTGTATCAGAGAGAGTCTTCTACATCGTTTCCTACCAACAACTATGCACACAGCAAATAAGCTAGAAGGATGCACTGTCCAGCACAGGGAACAGAACCAAGGCTTGACAGTAACTACAAATGGAGAACAGTCTTTACAAAATATCAGTCACTATGCTGTACACCTGAAACTAATATAACATTTAGTAAATGTTTAACAGCAGGTAGGCACTGTTTAACAGCAGGTAGGCTAGAAAAATTTTTTCATGTTTAATATGAAAATCACTGCAGATGGTGACTGCAGCCATGAAATTAAAAGACGCTTACTCCTTGGAAGGAAAGTTATGACCAACCTAGATAGCATATTCAAAAGCAGAGACATTGCCTTGCCAACAAAGGTTCATCTAGTCAAGGCTATGGTTTTTCCTGTGGTCATGTATGGATGTAAGAGTTGGACTGTGAAGAAGGCTGAGCGCCCAAGAATTGATGCTTTTGAACTGTGGTGTTGGAGAAGACTCTTGAGAGTCCCTTGGACTGCAAGGAGATCCAACCAGTCCATTCTGAAGGAGATCAGCCCTGGGATTTCTTTGAAGGAATGATGCTAAAGCTGAAACTCATGCGAAGAGTTGACTCATTGGAAAAGACTCTGATGCTGGGAGGGATTGGGGGCAGGAGGAGAAGGGGACGACAGAGGATGAGATGGCTGGATGGCATCACTGACTCGATGGACGTGAGTCTGAGTGAACTCCGGGAGTTGGTGATGGACAGGGAGGCCTGGCGTGCTGCGATTCATGGGGTCGCAAAGAGTTGGACACAACTGAACGACTGAACTGAACTGAACTGAGGCACTGTTTTAGATGCTAAAGATGAAAGACTATAACACACTCCCTACCATGAAGGAATTCTCAGTCTGCTAAAGAATCTCAAAAAATTAACAATTAACTGTGACAAAACAACAACAGTATTATCAGCTTAATTTAATATGAAGATTAATTTCCAAGTTTCAAGAAATGCTGTGGGTATTCACTATTAGATATCTTATCAAGCAAGTATCACATCATTTTCACACATACCACTATTTTAATCATTTTCCATTATTCAATTACATGGATGAAATAAGAACTATGATGTCAGAGGCTTTCAGAACAAGACCAGGTGGTGTGCGTTGCAGGTCCACCTCTGTGCGTGACGGTGAGGAGCGCTGTGTGCACGCGGCGCCACGTCTGTGCTGAGGTGGGGCCTCTGGGCTGTTTCTGCAGGAGAGTCAGCCGAGGCCCGAGGGTGGGGCTGGCGCCTGGTGAGAAAGGGGGCTTCTCTCCCCATAACCTCCCTCTACGGTTTACTTTTCTTTAAACTAAAAAAGAAGTATTAGTTTCCATTTTGATTGGCATTTCTCTAATAATTAGTGATGGTGAACATCTTTTCATGAGCCTATTAACTATCTGTGTCTTCTCTGGAGAAATGTCTATTTAGATCATCTGCCCATTTTTTGACTGGAGTTCTGATTGGGTGTTTTGTGGTATTTGTTTGTTTGTTTGTTTGTTTTGATACTGAGCTGTATGAGTTACTTGTATATTTTGGAGATTAATCCCTTGTCTATTGCATCATTTCTAAATATTTCCTCACATTCTGCACATTGTCTTTTCATTTTGTTTATGGCTTCCTTTGCTGCGCAAAAGGTTTTAAGTTTAATTAGCTTTTATTTGGTATCACCACACCAGTCAGAATGGCCATCACCAAAAAGTCTACAAACAATAAATGCTGCAAGGGGTATGATGGAAAGGGACCCTCCCACACTGGTGGTGGGAGTGTGAGCTGGTGCAGTCACTGTGGAGAGCAGCATGGAGCTTCCGTAAAACAGCAGCCCCGGCCTTTTTGTCACCAGGGACCTGTTTCATGGAATACAGGTTTTCCATGGACTGGGGGTGGGAGAGATGGTTTCAGGACGACTCAAGTGCCTGACATTTATTGTGACTTTATTTCTATTATTACATCAGCTCCACCTCAGATCATCAGGCATTATTAGATCCCTGAGGCTAGAGACCCCTGCATTAAAAAACTAACAGAACCAGCATATTACTTAGCAATCCTACTCTTAGACATACACCTGGAGGAAAAACAAAACTGGAGAAGGCACGTGCACCCAGCGTTCACTGCAGCACTGTATGCAACAGCCAAGGCACGGGAGGGACATAAATGCTCACCAACGGAGAATGGACGCAGACGACGGGGTAGACGCACAACGGGATACTTACTCAGCGGTAAGAAAGAACAAAACAATGCCACTTGCAGCAACATGGATGGGCCTAGAGACTGTCCTACCCAGTGAAGCCAGAGACAAGTGCCACGTGACACCACTTATTGCAGAGGCTTTAATGTTACAAATGAACGTATTTACGGAACAGAAAGAGACTCACAGACACAGAAAACAAACTATGGTCACCCGTGGAGAAAGGCTGGGGGAGGAGTAACTTATGAGTTTAGGAGTGTCACGTGCGCCCTACTGCACGAAGAGCGGGTAAACAGGAAGGCCCTGCTGCACTGCATGGGGAGCTCCGCTCGTTCTGTAGTAACTTATATGGGAAAAACGTCTGTGTGTGTGTGTGTGTGTGTATACATACATATATATATTCAGTTCTATTATATACAAATCACTTAATTATACACCGGAAACTAACACACCATTACGAACCAACCATACCTTAATAAAAAATAAAGATTCCTTTTAAAAATAAACAGTTTTAAACAGTCGCTGACATCAGTGCAGACAAACGGTTCTCACTGGGAGGCGCACACGGAGGCCTGAGGGGGGTTTACATTTAAAACTGTAAATCTCCTTATTCCACAACTAAGAATGTTTTTCCCTACCCTAACCTAACCCCAAACAATTGAGTTTGCTTTTTGGCCAGTGGAAAAGTTGAGGGGAGAAGCACAGCAGACAAGACGCACTGATGGGTTTCAGCCTGGGAGGCTGGACGGTCAGTCCTCAGCACCCCAACCCGGGCATAGGCGGGGACGGCCGGGCGCCCCCTCTCCCGGCTGCTCGGGGCGCCCCGCAGCACGGCGCTGAGCCTGCTCACTGGCTCTCCCTTCAGAGTCAGAGACGGCCGCCGGGCTCTGATGCTCCAGCAGTCCATCGTCGGAAGTTTTAACTGAAGCAATTATAAAATTAAATGCACTGCCACTAAACATACCAGTGCAAACGCCACTCCAGCCTTTCCTCTGACTTGCTGGTTTAATTACGTGGCTACACAGTCACATAAAGACCCACTGACCGAGTTACAAGCATCACTAACTGCTGGGCACGGAACACCTACAGCGCTGGCTTCTCATTCGTTTTCAAGCTGAAAGCCTGAATGACAGTGAGATTTAATAAAACTTCTCAGAGCTAAACAGATGACTTTCACTTTGTAGGTGTACATGTTTTGTTAAAGATTTCTCATGCTTTAGTAAACCAGAAATAATGAAAGGAGTACACACTTTCTTATTTAAAGCCTAATATTTGGAAGAGGAGAGTTGGCACGTTGCTCACAGTCTCAAAGGCAACAAGCCAACGCAAACAAATGTGATTCTCTGAAAAAGAAAATACATGAAGATTCTAAGTATAAGCAGTGATTTCAAATGTACCTTAAGACACACTCTAGAAGCACAGAAACGTCTGGGTATTTGTTGAATGGAACGTAAAGACGGAATATTGAGTACACAGCTGATTCAAAGTGAGGAAGGGGAGACTCCACAGTGGAGGCTCCGGAGCAACAGCGCCATGGGGAAGAGGCCCCGGCTCCCGCCCGGCCCCTCGTACTCCAAGGACACCTCCTGACGCCCAGGCTCAAGCACGCGCGGCGAGCGCTTCCGATGGGAATGGTAAACCTGGGACACGCTCAGCTCCATGCTGAATAAAACCGCTATCAAAGCTAGTAGGCAACCAAGGCTGGATTCCCATGTCTTCATCGACTGCTTCTGACACTCGCATCATTAAAAACAGATGTGAAGCGGCCCCAGTCTGCACAGCACATGTGTAGAACCCATGCACACACACGCGCGCACGCACACACACACACGTGTCCCTGCCTGGAGCCAGGCGCTCTCCTCCCATCGGCACCTGTACTGACCTCTCCGGGGGCTCTCGTGGTTGAAGAGGATGCCGTTCACTGCGAACAGGTTGTATGCCTCCCGGAAGTTCACCACGATCCAGTACGCGTAGAGCTTCGCTGCCCCTGGTGGGATAAATGTTTAAAAGCAAATCAAAGACAGCTTACTGTCTTACTGTAAACAGATTTTCACTCAAACAAGTAACAACTTGCAGAATTTACAGCTCACGATGTATCAAGATAGGGAAAAAATGAATCAAAAGCCAAGGACAAAATAAAGGTTCCTTTGCCAGTTAGTCATGAAACAAGGAAATACTTAAGTCTCTTCCCTCTGTAACGGCCACAGCCCATGCCTTCACAGCCTAACTCAGCTGTAGTGTGCGCGGCACAGCAAACCGACCTTTCCTAGGCCTCATCCCCTGTTTCTTTAAGGGAGTAGTAAGTGAAAAACCTGAATCTTAATATTCTAGCTGCTTTAAATTTTATCACTAAAGTCTTCTGTGAATATTCTTTTTATAAATATATTAGATGCAATAGATTTGTCTATCTGTTTTAGGGTTTCCCTGCTGGCTCAGATGGCAAAGAATTTGCCTGCAATGCAGGAGATCGATTCGATCCCTGGGTTGGGAAGACCCCCCTGGAGAAGGGAATGGTAACCCATGCCAGTATTCTTGCCTGGAGAATCCCATGGACAGAGGAGCCTGGCAGGCTACAGTCCACGGGGTCACAAAGAGTCAGGCACGACTGAGTGACTAACACTTTCACTTAAGGGTTTGAGCTCAGGGAGAATTTAAACTGGGAAATGGAATAAATACCAGACATATCACTTCAGCTCGACCCACAACAGTCCAGTACAAGGAATCTTGGAGGAAGCAACTTCCCTCTCACAGCGCTCTGTCTGGAGGGTGCGGTGAGTCAGCAATTGCACCCCAGGGGCAAGGGCAGCAGGACCCCCTGCCTGCGCACAGGCGTCTGGCCGGCAAGTCACGCACCTTGGTCCGTCTGCGTAGCCACCGCCCACCACGTGTCGCCAGCCCTCGAGCAGGACGGGGCCACACGTTCTCACCGTAAGGGGAGCGCGGGTAGAAGGGCGTGGTCTCCTTCTGAGGTATCTCCTGCACCTTCCCGTAGAGCTCGCTTGTCGAGGCTTGGTAGAACCGCACCGAGCTGATAAGGCCGCAGGTCTTCACCGCGTCCAGGAGCCGCAAGGTGCCCACGCCATCCACGTCGGCCGTGTACTCCGCCAGGTCGAACGAGATCTGGAGACAGCAGGTGCCGATGAGGCCACGTTAGTGCAGGCCAGCAGCAAAGACCCTCAGAGGTAACGGCCGCAACTGCTACTCGGAAGGGCTCTGTTTGTGGGAAAATATTATTTTCCAGCAGCAGAGTAAGAGTGTGGATGTCATCTGTTTCTAACATCAGGTGGATGAAAAAATACCTTAAGAAAGTGGTATCAATTCCCTGTGGTAACACAGGGAATGCCTGAACCACATACATCGCCTGCTAACTCCAGGCTGGAGGCCCTGGAGCTGGGCTTCTCAAAACGCAAGCCTCTGCTCCACAGAATCATCGGGGTGCCTGGGTGTCCCCGAAAAATTCAGCTGGAACCAATCTCTGGGTGGGGGGTGGCTAGGAATCCACATTTTCAGTGAGCCCCGTTTAATTTTTATGCACAGATTAAGTTCAGGAACGTGTGATTAGAACACAGTTGATTGTTAAAAGAACTGTTTTATCTTCTATTTTTAATTAAGCTACAAGCATGACTTTTTAGTACCTTATATTATATACATAATGATGTTGAAGCTGAAACTCCAGTACTTCGGCCACCTCATGCGAAGAGTTGACTCATTAGAAAAGACTCTGATGCTGGGAGGGATTGGGGGCAGGAGGAGAAGAGGACAACAGAGGATGAGATGGCTGGATGGCATCGCTGACTCGATGGACGTGAGTCTCAGTGAACTCCGGGAGTTGGTGATGGACAGGGAGGCCTAGCGTGCTGCGATTCATGGGGTCGCGAAGAGTCGGACACGACTGAGCGACTGATCTGATCTGATCCATAATCATATAGGCTTCCCAGGTGGCTTAGTGGTAAAGAACCTTCTTGCCAATGCAGGAGATGTGGGTTCAATCCTGGGTTGGGAAGATCCCCTGGAGAAGGAAATCCTCCAATATTCTTGCCTGGAGGATCCCATGGACAGAGGAGCCTGGTGGGCTCCAGTCCATGGGGTTGCAAAGTCGGTCATGATTTAACGACTAAAATCACACATATCTTTTAATTATAAGACACACTGAATACAGAAAGATGCTAATGCATGTTGAGTTGATGGGCTTTGAAGAAGAGGGTGTTAAGGAATCACTCAGTACTCTGCAGCTCTCACATGTTTTATTTAAAAATAAATGTGACCAATGTGCTTTTTACTTCAATTAACTGTAAATATAATAAATTAACCTAATATTAAAATCTCCTAAACCAATAAAAACCATTGTCTGAAAATCGCTGTCCTGGCGTACTCACAGGCACACACACCCAGGCAGGTGCGCACGCAGTCAGCCTCGCGCTGCACACAGTGTGCCCCATCCTGGGGGCCTGCCCTGCCCTCCTCTCTGCCCACAAAGCCCAGAGGCCCGCACCTCCGTCCACCCAGCCTTCACTCACTGTCCAGCTTCTCCATTAAAACGAGGCTCCTGAGGGCAGAGTTTCCTTGTGTTGAGCGGGAGCCCTGGGCCTGAAACATGGCTTTTGCTAGTGTTTGGGGGATGAATGAAGACAGCATGTGAACCACTGAGATTTAAATGTGGAACACAGAAATATCAAAACTACAAAGACTAAGAGAAAACACAGGCTACCAGAAGACGGAAGAAGGTTGATAACCCAATCTTACTGAAATAGGTACAATTAACAAGAAACTCTGTCAATTTCAAAGCTTCGGCGTAACAGTTACAACAAGGGCCGCACAGTCCCGCTGCACAAAGATGCGGAGCTCAGAGCAGAGGGCCATCTGAGGCTGCAGCCAGAGAGCAGGAGCAGGAGGAGCAGGTGCCGCCCCCGACACGCTCACCGCCAGGCCCATCAGGACAGTGGCAAGGCCACCAGGACCCAGGGCTTTAGCTTAAAGTCAAAGGAAAATAGGAAACGTAAGTTCAAATATAGAGCAGATTGCTCTGATCAACATTCAAAGATATAAACATGTATCCCAGAGTTATCCTCATTCAGAGAGGAGTGGAATTCTGAGCCTCCCACCCAGAGCGCTGTGGGGACACAGATGAAGGAGCTGGAGGCCTGCCCTGCACCCCGCATGACCAAGCAACGCGTGAGCAAGGATTCTGGAAGCGTGCTTACTGGACCAGCCCGGCTCTCGGCACGGGGCTCACGCCACACAGGCCCAGTAAGGTCGGCAGTCACGCCACCCTCACACCCCTCCCGGGCAGCATCTCCTCCTGGCGTCACCTCTGACCTCAGAGCCCTAGTCGCCCACTGTATAGTGGCCCAGAGCCCCCAGGCCAGGAGCCGTGTGTGTGTGCGTGCGTGCTTGTTTTTCCTGTTTTTGCACCAGTGGGAACCTGAACACAGAGGATGGCATGGAGTCTGAAGTGCAGGCAGGTAACTTCTAAGTGACCTGAGCATACAGTTAATAAGGGAGTGGACTTTACGCGGGAAGCAAACTTGATTTCTGAAATCTCAAGGAAGGAGCCAGTGTTTCCTGAGTACAGATGTTGCCTCAGACCCTCAGAGGCTGCTGCTGCAGGAGAACTCCGTGTGGGAAGAGGCAGCCGGGCCCCGGGCGCTGCCTCTGCCTCCGGGAGACGTGGGACCACACAGGCAGCCGCCCGCTGCCGCGCCTCCTCAGAGCTGGAATCTGCAAGTGAGGTTATTAACCAAGGAGAGCAACAATAAAACACCCGTCTCCACGGACATGGCGCTTGGTGGGCAGCGCTCAGTGGGCAGCCACCTCCCGCATCTGGGACGAGAGGAGATCAGAGCAGGGCGGGGGGGCCGGCAGGGGGCTGGCCCAGGGGGCTGCAGCCTGGCAGAGGGGCTTCCTGGCCGATCTGGGGTGAGGGGCAGCACTGTTTATGGGGCGTCCACCCTGAGCAGCAGGGCACCCATCCTAAGTGCAGGACATGCAAAGGTGAAGGAGTCCCCCCGCCTGCCTCCGGGTACAGAACAGCGAGGAAAGTGGAGGGGCCCTCAAGGCTGAGGCTACTGGAACTGAGGGGGTGGGGCTGAGACGGCTGCAGGGTCTGGGGACCACGGCGGGTAGGGGCCCAGAAACTCAGAGGAGGGGAGAGGGCATGGACAGAGGAGAGAAGGCTCAGGGAGGAGACACCCACGCAGAGAGTGGAGACAGGGTGGGAGGCCCCCTGATGGGGGGTCACCCTGGCTGTGCTGGGAACCAGAAGGCTCCAGCTCAGACGGGAAAAGCCAAGGACAGAGGCGGGCCACACTGGGGGAGGCGGGGGTGCAGTCTTGCTCAGTGGGCACTGGGGAGCCAGTGATGGTGCCAGAATAGAGGAGGGGCGTTGTTTCAACCGGGCCTTTGCACTGTGGACTCACTCCCGGCCTTGGCTCTCTGTGCCCCTGCACCAGAACCTCCTGACACTCACAAGCCCAGTTTTATATGATCTTTTCCTTACTTCACTATAATTATATTTATATTCAAAAACATTTACAATGATAACTTGAAACATCTAACAATCATAAGGTTATTAGTCCGTCAGCGTGTCGAATTCTACCCAGACTAAACAAAGGGGACTGCTGCTGCTGCTGCTAAGTCGCTTCAGTTGTGTTCGACTCGGTGCGACCCCATAGACGGCAGCTCACCAGGCTCACCAGGCTCCCCGTCCCTGGGATTCTCCAGGCAAGAACACCGGGTTGCCATTTCCTCCTCCAATGAGTGAAAGTGAAAAGTGAAAAGTGAAAGTGAAGTCGCTCAGTCATGTCTGACTCTGTGCGACCCCATGGACTGCAGCCCACCAGGCTCCTCCGTCCACGGGATTTTCCAGGTAAGAGTACTGGAGTGGGGTGCCATCTCTGTGCAACTCTACACACCCAACGCAGTTTCCATTGGAAGTGCAAATCGCTCAGTCGTGTCTGTCTCTTTGCGACCCCATGGACTACACATCCCTGGAATTCTCCAGGCGAGAACACTGGAGTGGGGAGCCTTTCCCTTTAGGTTTTTTAAAAAATACTCCCACCCATCTGATCAGCATGCAGCAGGACACGAAACCGTTTGTGGAACAGACAAAGGACAAGTTTCGATTTCTCTCCGATTCCACTTTTCATCCATAAAGACGAACAGAAACGCTGACTAATCAGAACCTCGGCCCAGTCTCTCAGAACCCACACCCGCTCCTGACGCACACAACCACACGGCACATCGCTGCATCTTCGATTATTCTACGGTCTGAATCACGGCAGACTCCTGACCTCGGTAACTAGTCCCAAAACCACATAGGTGTATGAAGGCATTAATGTGACACTGTTTTTGGACAGATAATAAAAAAGTGAATGACCAATCTAGCTCTGAGCCCTAGCTGATAAAGTTCACAACTTCAGTCTTCCGCATGGCTCTGACCACACACACACGGAGGCTCTAACTGCCCTGAAGCCTGGGGCCAGGAGGCCTGGGAGTGACTGGAGGGATTATCTGCATCAGGGGGACTCAGCCAAGAGCCTTAAACACTTAAGCAAGGGATTAAACTGTCTGTTGAAGACAGTCCAGAGGTGACCACAGGATTTGACTCTTGTCACCCGTCACCGCGCAGGCAGTGGGGACTCGGGGAGCCTTCGGGACAGACCGAGTCTGAGCAGTGGCTCGGTAATGCACAGGATGACCGAAACGGTGTCCAATCTTAGCATAAAGCATCCCTTTCTCTTCCAACCACTGTCATGGCAGCTGGAGTGGCCACTACTACACACTGGAGTAGGAATTCGGCATTTCCCTTTGCATCTAAACAGCTAACTGTTCTTTAGCCCACAGACCATCAGGACAGCAACCAGAAAACGAGAACTGCTGGGAACGCCAGGTGGCCCCGAGAAGCCACAAAGTGCACAGCTGCAGGGACGCGGGTGCCGTTTGTGAGGGAAGAGAGTTTCATTAAGACGAAGAGGAGCCAGAGCTCCTGGCAGGAAGCTAACAGCTCAGGGGGATTTAGCCTCACGGCAAGTGGTGTGTCCGAGTGTCCCGGCTCAAGACAGACCACAGCAGCAGCGCGGCGTGTGGGCACAAATGGTTTTCTGTCCTTTTTGCCTCCATTTCTCTTGAGGTGCTTTTTCTTCCAAAAATAGCACATAAGCATATAATGTACCAATTTTAGAAGAAATAATATACTAAGCCATTGGGGGAAAGGAACAAAACACGTCAGGACACTGAAAACTGGACCGAGGAGGCCGTGCATTTAGATGAGAGAGAGAGAGGTGACGGCAGCCACACCCTCAGACCCCGTGTCCCCCACAGAGCTCAGACTGAGAATCAGAAAGGAGCAGTCTCACTGTGAAGAGCAGACACGCAGAACAGAAGGCAGTGCCCCCGCCTGTGCGTGGGGAGGCCTCCGGTCACCACCCTCCAGGAGCGCCTTCTGCAGGCACAGAGTCCGAGAGTCCAGAGGACTCAGAGCAGCCGTTACGCGGGCAGAGGGCTCGAGAGGTGAGATTTCTTTCCATTGTGAGCTCTGAGACAGGAAGTGGGTGCAGTGACTCAGGCGCTGCTAAATAATAGAGGATATGAATAGAAAGATGATAAACCTGCTCATTAGGATCGAGAAGACCTGAACGGGGCACACCCTTCACTGAAGTCTGATTAGGCACTAAATTAACAAAACAGAAGTCCGTCTTCAGCTGAGCGGTGTTTTGAAAAACAATCTGCTTAATATGCTCCCTCTGGAGCAACCCACGCTCTTGAGAAGCAGGTTGTGCATAAAAGAAACCACGGTCTTAGGGGTAGGCACACGCCTCTATCTGCTCTCCGTCATGCCCAGTGCAGGGTGATATTCCGTGAGGACACGAATAAAAAGGAGCCAAGTATTCCAATACCTCCAAACACGGCAGATCTCCTCAGAAAGGAGAGGGACATTGAAATCGCTCCTTCCTCTCAGAACGCCTTTCTCTAAACCCCAGTGTCCGTTCTAGACCGGAGTCACTCCCACAGGAGCAAAATGATGTGAAAACCTGGGGCAGCCCTAAGGCTGAGGCAGCTCAGCGACTGCAGGCTCTAGGGGAAAGCATCATTACCAACAGCGTTGCTGCTATTAACGCTTTGAGTATGTGTTTAGTGCTATTAAATGGCGTTTTAAAAGTGGTATTTTCTATAACAAAAAAGTGCAGAAGCAGGTATTAGCCATACGCTTTCAAAATGTGAAAAAAAATTCTGTGTTTTCATGGGGTTTTTTCCACATTGAAACTGCTGTGTGGTACAAAATTTAGATTTTACAGGAAAACGGAGGTCACGCTGGACAGGATATATGTCTTACTCTCTTTTGAACACCATCCAGTGGGATGCTTGCCCACATGTGTCTCCCTGGGGTCTGTGAGCTGATGTGACTGAGCAGAGACAGGAGGCCGGGTGGGGGGACAGATGGCCACACAGACTGCACGTCAGGCCAACAGACACGAGACCAAGAGGAAACTGAGTTCAGAGCAAACAGGGAAATAACAGCATCCAAGTCAGAGCTGAGCAGGGAAAGAAAGCACTAGAATGAGTGTGTGAGTTCTCAGAAGAAGGAAACGCAGCTTGCTGTGACAGCAGCTTCCTTGGGTGAGGCAGAGATGCCTCTGGGTGTGTGACGGGTGGTGACAAGTGAGGAGAAGGTGCCGCAGGAGGTGCTGACGACGACTGGTCAAAACTCTCGGCTTTCCTCCTCGTTTTGTCAACAACCTAAGCCTCAGTCCCTTTCTCCCACATACAGTCCTTTCCAGGCTTATTCCTCTGTATATCTGAGGACACCACACACGTGTCCAGCAACCATCCTCTTGACTGACATGATGGTCAGTGGAAGCAAGGGAAACAAAGGCTCCACGTTCTATTCCAAGCAGCCAGTGAGTAACGTGGCCAGAGGTGCAGCAGGAAAGAGGGCTGGCCTTGAAGGAGAAGGGCGTCCAGGCAGCCTGGGCACCCCACCCTGCACAACGCAGCTGCTCCTCGTGACCCCTATGTCCATGCTGAGTCTACCCCCGAACACCCGGGTCTCTCATCATGACCTTTGCACAGACTCAATGTTCCAAACACATCTCCCAGCCTCTGGTCCTGGCCTTTCTACACTCCATCTTCCACGCTACCAGAATGATCTTCCCAAAATGTAAAATCTAATCAGGCAACATTCTTCTTGAAGTAGAATGGCTCCTCACAGCGTTCAGATGAAGTTCAAACACCTTAGTTTAAATAATTCAAAAACAATTATTTACTCATGCTAAACAGAGAACCAACAAGATCTACAATTCAAGAGAGAATTTACACAAGAGGAAATGAAAATAATAGCACATTCTGAAAATGACCTTAAATATTTCCCCTTAATATCTCTTTAATGTTGACTTCATATATATCCCAAAGAGACCAAAAAATTAATAACATCAGCTAAAAAGAGGAAAAAAATTTTGAAAACAGGCAAAATGAAACAATAACAGAGTGAAAAAGACTGAAAATACTGGAAATAAGCAGTCAGTGAAATCTAAACTGTGGCGACTGAAGACAGGCAAAGTTTTTAGAAAAGACGCCGAGAAACACCACAGCAAAAGTACACACGAAAGAACGGCCACATTTTGTGAGACTTGGGTTTCTTCAATCTTCAACAGCTAGCACAGAGCCAGGAATGTCGCCCCAAACACACAGATGCAGTGAAGGGAGGGAGAGAGGTGGGGAAGGCTGATGGACCAGGGAACGAGAGCTGGATACAAGCCAGGTCCCCGGAGTCAGAGGCGGCCTGAGTTCGCTGCCCTGAGCCTGCCCTGGCAGGAGCAGGGGGCTCAGCAAGTGCACGCGGCCCGGGGCGCACGCAGGGCTGTATTCCGAGCAGAACTGCTTTGTGTCTGCATGCAGAAAGCTTAGGCATATTTATGACGCCTTGAAAAGTGGATGACCTAGAAAACTAGTGAGTGCCAGTAATTTCAAGTTTCAGCATTTCTGTTATTCAAAAGAACATCACTTTCCTCTAAGATTTATTACAGTAAGACAAGGTCTTAAATCATAGGTAATCTGCAAATGATGTTCTTTGTGTTCTTAAAAACGTCTGAGAAAATGACCTTCCCTGGGAGTTCTCTGAGTAAGATGAGATGTTGGTACCTGCTCTGCCTCCCTGAAATATTACAGGTGCCCTGGAGATTAACTGCCTGGGCAGTGCCAGTGCGGTCTGGGCAGGTCCAGCCTGAGCAGGGGCACCTCCCGCGATGCCAGACACTGCAGCCTGGGCGCTGCTAAGCTCGCCACCCTCAGCGACCCTGGCGTTCATCTGCAGGCAGTGCCAACAGTCTCCCCTATGAAGCCAGGCTTTCACTGCCGTAAAGAGAGCAGAGTACACACTACTAACTAAGCAGCAAAGCCAGGTGAATTAAGTTCATAAGGATGCAGTGCAGCATGGCCACAATGGTTTAACATCAGCTTATCTTCAAACTTCTACACAAAGGTTTAGAATTCACAGAAAGACAACGGCAATATGAAGATGCCCCGAGGGCGAAGGACAGGCCTCCCGAGACCCTGCGAAGCACCAGGGTTCTGACCCCAACAGGAAACTTGAGTCTGGCCTGAGTTTTACTTGTCACTCCCCTCACTGCTGTTAATTTAATGACCCGGGCAGCTGTCAGGGAGACTTGGTAAGAGCAATTCATCTTCCAGGGTCGTCTCCAAACCACGCTGCCAAAGTGCCAGGTTCAGACCACACAGGGTTTGAGAGTGAGGGTCGGGGTGGGGACAGAAGGAGGGAACAAGTGAAGAAGCCCTGGGCCCCGATTCACGGAGGCGATGCTGAGCCTCTTCTGTGACAGCACAGGAAACCAAGGGCTGAGCCTGAGACTGTGCTGCTGTCTGAACCAACACCGCCCTCCACGGAGAGGGACACACGGCGCCCTGGCCGTCTGCTCACACAGCACAGGCCAGGCCGGGCCGGGCCAGCATCGTCACTGCGGCGTGGACGCGGAGACGCAAAGCAGGGACTCGGGAAACCGCCGGGGAGTCGGGTACAAAGATGTGCAAGGAGAGCCCATTCATTCCCCTTACTTGTGCCAGGAGGAAGGAGAATAGAGAATGTGGGAAAGGAATGTTTAAAACCTGCTTTCATCTGGTTTTCATTCTTTTCTACATATTAATACGTCCAGATAAAATACCCTCAAAACGTAAAATCCACTGGAAGTTGTAGTGTCTCTCTGACGGGCAAGTTTCTCACGTTTTATTTTACTTTCACTTTTTGCTTCAGATACACTGAGTCATGCTATTTGCAAAACTAGCATCCGATCCACTTTAAGTCCTCTTACTGTTTATTCAGTTAAGTATTACAGAGCAACTCTTGAGGCCCTGTCCAGACTCAAACGAAACATACAAAGGTCTCTGCCCTTGCGGGGCTCACTCTCCGGTGACAGGAGAAGAGGAGAGACAATATGAAGAAGAAGGCCCGCAGCAAGTCCCAGGAGGTGAGAGGTGTGCGGGGAAAGCAGGGCATGGTGACACGGATGCCGTGAGGCTCCCTGAGCAAAGGGGCGAGCGCAGGGACAGACGCGCGCAGCCCCCGCAGCTCAGCTGCGTGAGGCTCCGGGGCCGGCTGGGCGCTGGGCGCCTGCCCAGTGCTCTTCCAGTGCTCAGTCATCTGTGAGTCAGAAACTACTCTTGTATCTATTTTACATCTGGAAAAAATGAGGCTCAGGGCAATGAAGGAGCTTGCCTAGGTCACAGCCAGTAAGCAGCAGAGCTTGAATTAACACGAGGGGAAGAATAATAATAACGGGAAACAACCAAAGTGCCACCAACGCCCCGGGTGTGCCTTCACATGAGTGCTTCCTCAGCACAAGCCAGACACAGAGCCGGTGCCCCTGTTTCTCTCTGCAATTTAATACCAGGACGATGCTTCCCTTTTTCTAAAAACTGGCTGGCTGTGATTTAGAATCCGCTTGCCTATGGCAGTACATATTTAGGCCATTTCCACCATTCGGAATGTATTTCCCCATAGGTGTAGGATTGCAAACAGTGGCCTAGTTTTCATACAAGCCTGTTTCATTCAGAATGCAGCTAAAAAACACATGGATTCAGTTTTTAAAAGGAGGGAATAATTCTGGTCTTCCCATGAGGTAAACGAGGCACTATGTTCCATAACTTGTAGCTTATAATTTTCACAAAGCATCTACCAAGCAAAGCAAACATCACTCTTCAGCAAACACGGAGGGCATGCTTCCAAGCCTGGGTACCGAGCAGAGTCTGGGGACAGAAAGATGAATTAGGCTCTGCCTCTGTTGTGCAGGAGCCCACGATACATCAGGACACACACACACACACACACACACACACACACAGTGACATAGAAACACTGAAACCTCTTTAAAAACAATCAGAGCTTCGGCAAGCGATGACAACACTTGCAAGGGAGGGAGTGAATAAACAGGCCCGAGGAGCCAGGCTGCCGAGGATCCGTGGCACTGAGGTGAGCCAGGGCCGATGGCCAGCCCTCGCTGCCAGGCGGGGAGGACGTCCCCCTTGCTGGACAGACAAGGAAGGCGCAGGGGGAGCCCATGCGCTCAGAGACAAGGAGGACTTCCCCTGTGAAGAAGCAATCACCTTGAAATCACCCTATGTCATTTGCTGCTTAACTGCCTGCGGCCACAGCTTCCAGCTTCTTCCTCTTCTCCACTCTTGCACCGAACAACCAGCTGGGTCACACGGTGGTTGATGAACAGAAGCTGGTTCTGGCATAACTTGTGGGGGTGAATTCTTCAGGATGCCTAGGCGGGGGCAGCAGTACCTCTGCCCAGCTCCCAGCAGGAGAAATCAGGCTCTGGGCTGACCACTCTGTGACAGGCTTCCTCCCCATGGAGTCTCACTGCTGGGGTCCCTGCTGGGGCCCAGCCTTGCAGACCAGCAAGAGGGGGCTACTCGCAGCTGCCCTTTCTGCCATTTCTCCAGTTCTCCTCGTCCCTGCTCCAAGAAACTGCCTCCATCAGCTGGGACTGGGCTCACATCAAAGTGAAAGAAAAGCTCAAAAAGAGAAGCTGACACAAGTTGAAAGTTCCCCTTCCCCTTGTGTAAGTCTGCCTGTGGTAGCACCACAATCACTAAGGATGCCAGTTCTCTCCATGGCTCTGCTATCCACTTCATAAAGCTTCCAAGCCCTGGGCCAAAAGGGCTGCCAAGATTCCTGCCACCACACCCACCCTCCCACCAAGAAGATTCTTCCCCTTCCCCTCTGTGCACACACACACACGCACACACACACACACACACACATTTTATAGACTGTAGCAGATGTCATGTCCATTTGAAAGTAATTTCATAGAATGCAGTCACATGCCCAAACAAATTATAAAGGGAGTTGGGAATGTAATTATTATAGAAGACGATATACTCAGATAAAAACTCAGAACTGTACCCATGAGGAGAAAACGGAAGCTGAGGGACAAACCAAGCACTTCTGCCACACTCGCTAAGCAGACCTCCAGTCAAGGAGCGAGACGCCAGCCTTTCTGGAAGCTGCACCAATTCCCCAGTAATTCCTGCAATGTCCCCAACCCTGAGCTTGGGAAGAGGCACCCACAACACCCCAGGAGGCTGGTGCTCATGCCTGATGACCCATCCCCTCTTCCTGCCCATCTGCTCTGATGGCTGGGGAGAGGCCACTACAGGGTGGAGGGGGGAAGTGCCCAGAGAGGACAGAGCTGGCCCAGAGGCTGCTCCTGAGCCCAAGGAAGGGCAGCGAGAGGCTGCCGACTCCTTGAGCACGTGAGGCGACGTCACCCTGGGGCCTCCATCTCAGGCTCAAGTCACAGGCCCCTCAGCACCCACCCACTGCGGTCTTCCTAGAAGAGGCTGACTCTCTGCTTCATTCCCAGGCGATGCACCTGGAGGGGAGGGCCCCCCTTTTGGCCTGCGGACCCCTTCGGGGTTTGTCCCCACTGGCCATTTGGTGGGCAGAGGCCCCCTGGGAGAGCAGAGACCCACAGTGCTGTGGGGCCTCTCCAACCAGCAGCGCTGGGGGGTTCACACCTCGCTCCATAAGGAGCATGCGGCACCCTGTGGGGGGCAGAGCATCCAAATCAGAGGGGGCAGGCCCCAAAGCAGCAGGCTCAGGAAGCTCTGAAGACACGTCACCTCCAAGCAGGACAAGAGCCATGTGAAATTACACAGAGAAATGGAGGACCCAGAAAGCGTGAGGAAAGTGAGAATACGGCTACTCAGCTGAGATGCCTAGTGGAGACATGCGACCTAATAAAACACTTAAGAAAACCAAAGTCTCGGTTTGAATTCCAAGTCAATAATCTCCCCAAACATACAGGAATAGCTGCGCACACCAGAGAAGCATAACGTGGCGGCCAGGGGCACCCACAGCTGCGAGCTGACAGGGAGGAGCTGGAGCCGTCGCCGGGTCAGGGAGACCCTCTGAGCATCAGGCCCCCGGGTGCTGACCAGACCCCAGACCTGGGGGGTTCTCATTGCAAAACCAAGGAGAAAGTCGCCATGAGCCCCCAGCAGGAGAAGAGGAGGGCAGGGAAGGAGGAAACCCATGGGGAGCGGAGACGATCCTGAATGCTAAACACAGATGAGGGAGAGGACCGTGACCCCCGAGCTGGAACAAGATGCCACAGTAACCGTGAAGATAAGAGAAAACCGTTTTTCTGAATGAAAAGACTTGGAAAGCGTGCCAACGCATTCTTCTCAGGAAACATACTACCTGAGGATGTACTTCAGAGAAAATAATGGTGATGAATAATGCAAGCAGTGAGTGGCAAACTAGGAAGATAATAAGAATCTCAATCGGCCCAAACCCTGTCCAACAAGGCAGCTGTGGGATAAACTGCAATTGCTCAGAAAGACAGTAAAATAAAAAAGACATGATAAAAAAAGCTGACCCAGTATTTAAAATATAGATTATTTCTTTAAAAAACCCTAGGATTCAAGTAGGAAAGAGGACCTAAGCAAAAAGCATGCACAAGATTTCCTTTCATCTTTGGCAAAGATGCAGTAACATGCAGATGCTATTAAATTCTTGGAATTCATACTTTCAAATATTCTTATGAGAAACAACCAGCAAAGTATAGTTGGAATGCAGAACTTCTAAACAGCTTGGGGGTGGACTATAACTTAAAGAAAATTAGATAAATAAGAGACGTCAGAAACAGAAGGAAAGAAATAAAGGAAAAAAGTGATAATTTTTTTTAAAAAACATAAAATACAATGGCAGGGATTAGGACAAATTAGGACAAACAGATCAATAATTAAAATAGATGTGAATGCCTTGAACCTTCCAATCAAGACTCAAAGGTTCTTTAAAAGCATTTTAAAAAGCTTAATTAGAAGTTATTTTCAAGACATCTAAACCCGAAACATGAAAGAAAAAGATTGAAAAAAATGCTATAAACAAATGCTAATAAAGTAAAAGTGGTAATACTAACATCAAATAAAGAATAAATCCAGAAAATAGCAAAAAAAGATACTTTGTACAGTTTTTTTAAAGTAGGCTAGCAACACAAAGCAACATTCCAGCTTCTAAATGTATAAAGTGAAAATAGGAATGCAACAGAATTAGACAATACACTTGTACTGGGGGGTTTCTATATGTCTCAGAATTTGAAAGATAAAGTCCTGAGAAACACATCAATGAAGGGAATGAGGAGGGGGAGAGAGGGAGAGAAACGGGGGAGCTGGGGTGTGGGAAGCCAGGACATGGGGTGTCTCCGGGCAGACGGAGGGCACAGGCTCCCTGGCTGGAGTGGAGAGAGGCAAGGGCTTGGAAGGCTGCGGGGACCAGACCAAAGAGCGGGGGACAGGAGGGGCGGTGCGCAGAGCCCTCCGCTGGGTGCACCTGACTCCCTCGGTGCAGAGGGGACCTGGCGAAGGAGTGGGGGCGCCCAGGGGCTCCAGGGGCAGCAGAGGAAGGAGCACGGCCGGGCCCCACCCCTGCTGGCAGAGCCACCTCGCACGCTCCAGGCCTCCAGGAACCGCGGCCACAGGGCGCCAGTGGAGACGCCTGCCGAACTGGCAGCGCGAGGAGCACACACGCGGCGCTGGACTTGCAGCCCGGCTGCACCAGCGCAAGGACACACGGTTCTAGCCACGGACACAACAGGTCAGGAGGGAACCCAGTGGCTCCTTCTGTGCCCACACACAGAAATGAAAGGCTGTCAGATACACATTAATAGCTTAATATTTTGGTATAGATATTTTATGAGGACAATTATTTGCAAACATTTAAACCAGTTATGAATCCCTGTGCCTCTCTCTGAGGTCCTCCGGTCTAACCAGTGGTCCACCTTCCCCTCGTCTCTGCCCGGGCCCGGCTTCCTTCACTCAAGACCCCGCAGAGGCTCCCAGATGCTGATGCACTTCAGGCAGCTTTGCACAGCCTTCCGCCAGCGGGCTCCAACTTGACTTTTCCACCTGTTTCCCGCCGCAGCCCCGCGGATTCCCATGAGCGTCACCACAGGCCCCTTTCATCACCCACAAACCCCAAGACCACGGAGCCTTTTCCTCCCTTGAAGCAGTGTCTCCTCTCCCGTCCATATTCGCTGTCACTCCCACGTGTGAACCGCTGGATACAGAACTGCGGGGCACAGCCCCGCCCCGCCCCGCACGGTTGGCTACTGACATCACAGAGCAGCAGGTAAGCGCCTGGTTCCAGTGGGACCACACGCACCTCCCTCTCACTGACTCAGCACCAAGGCCATGTCCACAGCACCTTTTATCCAGGGGGCTCCCGTGGGTCAGAGAGCCCAAGGACTCGCCCAAGATCGTAGCACTGATAAGCCGATGTGCCAGGATTCAAACCAATCATACACCCCCCACCACGTGCTTCTGTGGCGCTAGAAATCTAGGGCAGTGACAGAGGACAGGCTGAGCTGACGCTGACACACTCCTCTGGTCAGCAAGCACCAGAAACAGAAACATCAACCAGTGTTTAAATTGACGCTTTTCTTGGGATTTCCCTGGTGGTTCAGTGGTTAAGAATCCCTTGCCAATGCAGGGGACACAGGTTTGATCCCTGGTCCGGAAAATCCCACATGCCAAGGGGCATCTCAGCCTGTGCCCCACAGTGACTGAAGCCCGAGCCCTAGAGCCTGGGCTCTGCAACATCAGAAGCCACCGCTGTGAGAATCTATGAGAGAGAAGCTCCTGAAACTAGAGAAAGCCCGAGCGC
The DNA here is from genome assembly GCF_032452875.1 of Bos javanicus. Classification (NCBI taxonomy): domain Eukaryota; kingdom Metazoa; phylum Chordata; class Mammalia; order Artiodactyla; family Bovidae; genus Bos; species Bos javanicus. The sequence goes on along the minus strand of NC_083890.1, from coordinate 51,693,950 downwards.
AGCGACAGAGACCCAGCATAGTTGAAAATAAATAATTTTTTAATGTTAAAAAAAAAAAAAGATTTGAAGCTCCCAAAGCAGGGGGTGTGGGTTCAATCCCTGGTTGGGGAACTAAGATCCTTCATGATGTGCAGCAATGTGGTTTAAAAAAAAAAGATGAACATTTCTCTCATTTTCAGATCAGATCAGATCAGTCGCTCAGTCGTGTCCGACTCTTTGCGACCCCATGAATCGCAGCACGCCAGGCCTCCCTGTCCATCACCAACTCCCGGAGTTCACTGAGACTCACGTCCCTCGAGTCAGTGATGCCATCCAGCCATCTCATCCTCTGTCGTCCTTCCAAATGATAGAAGATATTATCCCAGGGAACTCTGACAGCCTCTGAGCCGCTGGACACTGAAGACTTGACGGAAGGACTCCCTCCTCTGGGGCTGGTCCAGTGCTGTCACTGACTGCGGCTTTCCCAACCATCACTGCCTCAAGGCTGACAGGAAAGCTCCAGACTCGTGCTCGGTGAGTCAGGAAGCAGGAAAAGACCCCCTGAGCCGGGCATCCACTGACATTTCTCACAGTCCTGCAGGGAGAGGGCGGGGCTGACGGAAATAAAGACTGTGGGTAGAAGAGCGAGGGACACAAAGGCAGAGCCTGGCTTTCAGCAAGGTCTAAGTGGGTTTCTGGTATTTGGATTTAATGCTGCTCTTTAGACAATTATTTGAGCTGATGTTTGACATTAGCTGCTGAAAACTGTCTATAAAATACAGCAACTGGAATTAAACTAATAAAATCTTACCCAGTATCAATCCATAGATGTAATAACTAGATAAGAGTGGTTAGCAGTGAGCTAGCAGATACTTTATGAGTGGGGGCCTCTGAAGGACTTAAGAAGTACTTACGACCACTTATAAACAAAGCCCCGCTCTAAGTAGTCGGAACATTCCTGCTACAATCGTGTTTGCGCTATGAGTTTGCTTAGTGGAACCTTTTCTAGGCGACCGTTACGGTGAGTTTTAACAAGCCTGCGTCTGGAATTGCTCAAATCCTGACTCAATGGGGCCCGGATTAATAAGGTTTTAAATTACCTCAAAACACTGGGCCTTGTGCAATATGTGAGGGATCACTGGGGCTCAGGGCGCCCAGCGCGGGGCCCGACCTCGGACCAGAAGGCTCGGTCAGCAGTCCTGCGGGTTCCCTGACGCCAGCTCTGGAAAGGGAGAGGCCTCGAGCGGGCAGACACGCGGCTCCCCTCTACGCAGCCGGGGTCTCGGAGTCTGAACTCAAGCGTCCCCGCTTTCCTTTCCGTCAGCTCGGGCCGTGAGAAACTGGTGATGCCGGGGGAAGCCTGGACCCCGCCTCGCAGGGCTCGCCTCACCTGTCGGGGTCACCGCCGCCTCTACCCGAGGCACCTCGTGCTCCCAAGGGTCCCTTTCATCCCTCCCCCACGGCAGACTCACACTCATCACCCCTGCCCTCCTTTCCAACGCGACCACCTGAGTCCAGAAGGCCGCCCGGCTGCACCAGAACAGCTCTGCCCGAAGGACCTGCCCCACTGCCCCACGTCCCGCCCCTGCCCCTCAATGCCCCGCCCACTTCTCCACGCCCCGCCCCCTGCCCCATCCACGCCCCGCCCACTTCTCCACGCCCCGCCCCCTGCCCCCCACCCCAACGCCCTCCCACCCCCGTGACAGAAAAGCAGAAGTCATCCAATCGTTTGGATTCAGAGATAAAGGACAAGAAGTGGGTGCTGAATCATTGTTCACAGCCATGCATTTTAAACAACTCTAAATAGAATCTTAATTATCAATAACTAAACCTAAAAATGAATATTTTACATGTTGTTTTCATTGTCTTATGTATTTTCTGCATTAACTAAAAACACACTTTTCAACATCATTCTACCCTGTCTGCCCACCAGTAATTTTTCACCACCTTTTCCATTCTGTAACTAAAAAGCTAGTGAAGTACTTAACTTTTCCCCCAAATAAATCAATCATCACAAAATTACTTTACATCAATTTGACCTTTAAATTCATTTACATGTATCCAAAGTGCATAAAGTTTTCAATCACAGTGTTCAAAGCAGTGAGGGGCACAACTCCCAGGGTGCACTGCAGATATTTTGCCCTTGAGTGTAGAAATGGTTTGAGTAATACCCTGAGTGTAAGTTCTTCCTAAAAGGGGAACACCGATCTGCTGTGATATAATTTCCTGTCTTATAATTCTTCCTTGAGGTTGAGAAAAAGTGACAGAAAAGAGAGTTTTACACAGAGCAGTCTTTGTACTCTTTAAAACAGAATAGAAACTAACAAGAGGCTTTAAAAAAACCCAGATTGATCTGAGCAATTTGTGATTGGTGAGTCACTTATCCTTTGACAGCTTCAAGGAATGAAATTTGGGGCCTCAGGGCCCCTCAAATCATCCTTGAGGTAGAGTCCTTTTTATTTGTTTGTGGGGAATAAAAAGCTCACCTAAGGAAAACTGAGGTAAAAGCAAATGATGCCTTTATAATGCACCAGGAACTGCCCTCTAATTGGAAAAAAAAAAAATGACACAATTCGAAGCACATGAACCTCTGGGGAATGTTATCTTCCTGGTTACTTATAATGAAAAGTTCTGTGAGGAATGTGCCTCTCAGGTTAACAAATGTCCTCTTGCCACTCCCCTTCTCTCACTCACTTTCTCTTGAATGTGAGATTCAGGTTAACGAATGCCCTCTTGCCACTGCCCCTTCTCTCACTCACTTTCTCTTGAGTGTGAGACTATATAGCTCAGGGCTCTGTTTACTCACTATGTTCTCAAATTTACTAGGTTTTCCCAAAAAAGGGTCTAAACTTCTCATTTCTTGGTTTTTGGAGTTTAAAGCCATCTGCACCATTGAAAACATCCTCTAGCTTTTCAGAGTTAAGTTGATGACATTTTAGGAGAAAAATATGTTCCAATGACTGTAGGATTCTCAGGAAAGCAGTGAATCTGGCTATGCCAATGGGCATATTCTCATGTCTTGTGTATTTGGTTACACAAATCTTTTCTGGTCGTCCATAAATGAAACATCAGCACTTAAATGCAGAGCAGCATGTTTTACGACGACTGTGTGCTATGGCTTCATTTTATAATTAATTTCAGAATATTTTTAAAATTATAATTTCTACCCCGTTACTTCTGAAATACAAACTCCAACATTTGTAATTCTAATCTTGTTTACATCTAAAACTGCTGTGGAAATAAGAGGCACTAACTATGCGGGAAACCGTATCATCTTTTCTCATTGTTTGAAGAGAGTGTACACCAGTTTTTTATCACACAGAAACATTTTCCTGGCACTAAATCTCAGAAGAAAACTATTTTCAACATCATTTTTATTGAATACAGAAGATTCTTCTTATTTCTCCTATTCATTCTTGATTTAAAAAATTAAAGTACAGCTTAATTTCTAACTATTTACATCCATACTTCTTGTTTATGACAGGGTCCCTCTTCAATGCCTATGGGGTCCATACGTCACAGGGTGGGCTTGAACTCGCCCAGGCCGCCTCTGCCAGCCCCCTCTGCCAGCCCCACACAGCTCCCCTGCTGCTGAGACAGCTCCCCTGCTCCCGACACAGCTCCCCTGCTCCCTCCCTGAGCTCAGTAGCTGACAGCTCACCCGAGCATGTGGATGTACGGCTCAGATGCTAGTATTCTACACTGCCGGGCAAAAACAGAAGCGCATCCTATAGATACCGGGATAGAACCTAACTTAGCTTACCATTTCCTCAAGCCACATCTATACGCCATTATCAGAAAAAAGGCCAAAATACATTCGATTTTGAATGAATCTTAGACCAAGGAGTACTTCCTGATCTTCCCAGGAACCTGCCAAAAATACTCTTTTAAAAACTCCTTTGAAGTTGTTTAAACCAAAAATAACAATAGATTGTAAGATTTAAAAGATGCATGAGAAGAAAATCTATGAAAATAACTGCAGCACAAAGACCAGGATGAGAAAACGGAAGTATACTGCTGTCAGCTCCTTGCGTTATATGGGAAGTGGTCTAATACCGTGTACAAGGACAGGTGGAGCTTCCAGGGGCTCAGTGGTAAAGAATCTGCCTGCCAAACAGGAGATGTAGTTTCAGTCCCTGGGTCTGGAAGTTCCCCTGGAGGAGGAAATGGCAACCCACTCCAGTGTTCTTGCCTGGGAAATCCCATGGACAGAAGAGCCGGGTGGGCTACAGTCCATGGGATGGATCTCAAGAGTTGGACACGACTTAGTCAACTAAACCACCACCCTCACCAAGTACAGGTAGAGAGAGATGAGACAAAAGCGCGTATGAAAAACGCACTAAAGCACTCACTAAGAATTTAAACAAAGACGTATAGACAAATACAATGAAGATTTGATTTTCTAAAACTTTAAAATACCCAACTCAACACAAAGAAAGAAAGATAAGGCCAAGAACACATGCGGCAAATAAACACAGAAGATTTAGACTCCAGCACTCACCCGTCACCACGAAGACGCACAGACAGCAAGCAGGCACGTGAAAAGATGCTGCACACAGTGTGTTATTACAGAGACGCAAATGGAACAAGCGGATACGCCTGCAGGTCTCTTAGAATGACCAAGTCTACACCGACACCGCCAAGTGCTGGCGGAGAGGGAAAGGACTGAGTTCCCTCCCACTGCTGGTGGGAGGAACACCAGAGAGAAAAGACAGGGCGCTCAACAGCAAGGCTTAGACTCTAGTACAAAAATCTTAATTTTTAACAATTTCTCAGTTCTACAGTTTAAGTTAGGTCGGTGGAATGTTTCCAATTTTCTAAAAATTTATTTTTAGAGAAGCAAGAGTTTTAGCTTAACTTCATAAAAATATTAAAATAACTACAGACAACATTTTGCAATGCCTTAATAATCATGAGAAAATACAACAATGAACTCAGATGTATATATTTTTTTAAAAAATCGAAATCATCAGAGAACCCTTTAATGGGAAACAATAAAAACTGAAACTCAATAGGGAGGAATCATTGACTATAAGTGAAGAAGAGTGGCTGTTTTAATAGCTGCAACAAATGCCTGAAGAGGATGCTTGCAAACCTAGGATAACAGAACTGCCTGAAAATGACACGTCTAACTCGCGTAGGAAGACATTTTGCTTAAATCACACGTAGATTCGTTTTCCTTAAATCAGAGATGGAATGTTACTGAAAAATGCAAAGCTTGAAACTGTGCCTCTCTGTTATGCATATCTGGAAAAATTAAACAAATGGAGAAGGTTTCGTGAAAGCCCCTCCTCCTCGTGCCCTGGGCTTCCTCCCGCAGCCGAGCCGCGCGCCCGCCTTTAATCGGGTGCAGAGCAGGAACCCACATCCTGCTGGCGCGCTCTGATCAGGAGGATCACATTCTACAGCCTGGCAGGCTTCTGCTTCTGGCGATTTTACTTGATGAATCTTTTGCTTTTAAGTATTTGGAAAGGGCCATCACCGAAGCGGTGGCCCCCTTGTTCTTGTCCAGTCTATTTATAACCAGACACTCCAAGGACCCAAATGCTGACCCTCTTCAACTCAAGACCCAAAATATAGGGGAAAGAATGGACACACTGCCTCATCTTAAATACCAGTCATGAACAAAGTCGAGATGCTGGCTACAGAGGTCTTAGGACCATTAAAATACTAAGTTAGCTGACAAAGACCACGGTGCCTTCTCCTTAACAACCAAGAGAGAGAAAGGCTGAGCGCAAAACTCAAGGATTCAGTGTCTAGAAACAGTACATACAGACTTAAAGATATAAACAGAGAAAAAGAGCCAAAAATATAACGAGCAATATATCGACGTCACCAGATCTCATCTCCACTCTGACTCCTAAGCCCTGGTCCCGGCTGTGAGACGGCACGCACACCAGCATCTTGGGGTGGCAGAACCTAGCTGTCACCCCCACTGGGACCACGTTCCAAACAGGCTCCCACCCCACACGTGCATGGCAACAGCTCCCACCGTGGCACCACACACAGCCCACATGGTGAGAGGCACACAGCCCCCCGCCGGGAGGGTGGCAAGCAGCCAGGCTTCCTCAGCTGTACTGCCTTGACTCCCAGGCTGTGAAATGGTAGAGTCGCACTAACACACAGCCAGTCTCTCAACATCTTCACGACGCTAACGTGGCGGCCCTGGACGTCAGGTGACCTTGCTATAGTCCTAGGAGGCCAAAGGGTGACGAGAGCTGGACTTGAGGATGAGGGAATGCTTTCCACTGTAACCTGAATTTCTTCTCTGTTTTGGGATTGACAGGCTCCCTACCCCAAGCAAGGCAGCAGAGTATAGAAAAGTGCAGACATGTGAGTTATACCAAAACCAGGAAGGGGCAGCGCCAAATGGACAGAAAACACAGTCTAAAGGGCCTTCCTAGGTGGCGTGAGTGGTAAAGAACGTGCCGGCAGAAGCAGGAGACATAAAAGACGCGGGTTCCATCCTTGGGTTGGGAAGACCCCCTGGAGGGCATGGCAGCCCACTCCAGTGTTCTTGCCTGGAGAGTCCCATGGACAGAGGAGCCTGGCGGGCTGCAGTCCATGGGGTCGCTAAGAGTCGGACACAACTCAAGTGACTGAGCACGCACAGGGTCTAAAGAAACCAGAGTGGAGCAAAAAATATTTTTAATTTCACAGGGGCACTGAAGAAGAGCAGAGCAAAGAGATGGGCCAGAGTAAGGAGGCAGAGCTTCGCGGTGTGAAGGCTGAGTGAGCACACGCTCCACTCGTGCACAGGAGAGAGGCTCCTGGCCCCCGGGCGGCAACAACGTGTGTTCTGAAAACCAGCGGGTGGTTCTGCAGCTGCTTCCTGGTTTCTCTTTACAACTGTGAGATCCATGAGGTAAAGAGAACATGGTGATGCTACACATGATTCAAAATATCACAGAGATTCCATCATTCTTAAAATTCAAACTTTAAAAGGAGGGAAGAAATCACAAGTGAAATGGCCTGTTAAGTCTGCTGGTAATTATGCAGATTACAAAAATGAAAATCACCACATTTAACACAGGACGGCCCTGAGCCTCTGAGAACACAATGTGTGTGTTATGTATACACCACAGGTGCACAAGGCACTCAGGCTGAAACGTGTGTTTCTGAACTTCACTGTACGTTTAACTATACAGGAGACAACATTCCTAAAAAATAAGGTTTTGCTTTATATATATGTAAGTTATTTGGAAATCAGTCAATTGGAGCATTCCAGGCAAATCTTTAGAACACGCTAAGAAAACCCCCCTAAAAGTCTGATCAGCTTTCCTTCTGAAGAAGAATAAAAATATTCATGTACTTTAAGAAACTTTTAAGAAACTAGGTGTTCTCAAGACATAATTAAGATTTTAAAAAGTATTCATTAGTTGACTTGTATAATTGATTTCCTTAAATATGCAGATCCTGGGCCTACTTAGCAAACCATGTCAGTTAATATTGAGGCAAGTCCTGGAATCTAGGTGACTGGCAGGCAAACTGTATTCCCAGAGGCGTTCCAGGCATTTTTCAAATAGCCAATTTGAATTTCATCTTAAATTATACTGAAAACTATACTCAAACTTACATGTAAATCACACTAACATTCAGAACAGTGGCAACCACTTCCATATGTACTTATGCTATCAAGTGACACTCATTTTAACCTGGATTTTAGCATAAAGCCTCTCCTGTCCTATTCACATAGACTTGAAATTCATAAATGTGTCATCAGTTAGGGTGGTGACAAGCTGCAAAAGGATAGGACATCTGTCCCTTCCTAGTACTATCTGCTATACGGACAAACTGTTCTGTGCCACAGTTTTCAGATTTCAAAGAACTTGGCTGGCGCTGGGAACCTGAGACGGGACCGCACAGACGTGATGCCCCTCTGCAGGGAGCCGCCCACACCCAGGGCCCACAGACACCCCACAGAGAGCAGGGGTGCACACCCAGGAGAGTCCTCACCCCCAGAACGAAAAATAAGGGGATGTGAAAGCCTCTAAACTAAGCACATCTGAAACAGTCAAGCAGATGAAAGAAGTAAAGGCACAGAGCAAGAACGGTGAGCCTGAGGAAAGCCCTGAGCAGGCTGAAGTAAAGACACAGAGCAAGAACGGTGGGCCTGAGGAAAGCCCTGAGCAGGCTGCACAGAGCTGGTGACAGAGCAACAAGAGGCAGCGACGGACAGTGGAGCGGCGCACAGAAGCACTCAAGAGCGAGCCAGGCCACCGCTCAGGAACTTGGGCAAAATCAAAATCTTTTCAGGCGAAGGCAGCGTGTTTGTAACCCACACACCTGCACTGAAACACCACTGAGGGATCCACTGAAACAAGAAGAAACTTAAACGAAAAAGCAGGAGCAGGATGGAGGAAGCAGGAGGGAGCAAAGTAACTGTAAAACACACAGATAAATCTAAAAATTATGAAGTATATGGAAAACAACAGAATAACGGTAACGATTACTGGAAAGACATGCAGACAGGATTAAAATATCTGGACAGCAGTCCACGGCCCTGGGAAGCAGCAAATGGACTAGTGTTCTGAGGCAGTGAGAACTATAAATCAGATTTAGAGTTTATAAAATATGTGTGTTGAAATTAAGCACAGCAGCAAAAACAATACAAGTTGACAGTATACAAATTAAAAGTTTAACTTCTGAACTGGTAGCTGAGGAAAAAGAAATTACAAAAAAATATCAAAGTAACCAAAGGCAACAAGGAAGAAAAAAGAGTGGCAAAGAGAAAGTAGAAAGCGCACACTGAGATAGAAATAAGCATCTACATATCAGCCGTAACAATAAATATTAGAAAAAGAAATCCCAGGCAAGTACTTGTAAAAAGAAAGTTGATTCAGTAATATGAATTCTTTTTTTTGATTTAAAATATTAACAATAATGAGCATACTACATATTGGTAAAACCATGCACCCCAAAAGATATGATAACCATAAACAAGGAAAGACAAATAAATCCACAATGATAGGGATTTTAATACTTTGTGGGAATACTATCAAATTCAATGCAATCATTCAGGAAAAAAAATTAAAATAAACGAACTTGAGATTATATAGAAGAAAAAGAACAACGTAGCCAAAGAAAGTAGATGACACTAAAGTTGATTTTTAAAATTTTGACTTTGACAACAAATCTAACTTGTTTCTAATTTATTTAACATGTATCCACGTGTTGGGAAATCCATAAATTAAGGTCTAACAGAAAAAGATACTGAAAGAATGCAAAACTTAAACAATTAGTTCTCTCAACCTAATGAGGTGTGTGTGAGTGTATCTGTGTGACTGATACGCATTTAATGAGTACTGACTAAATGGCCAGGATAAGATGAGCTTTGAACCTACTGAATAAAGACTTAGACTCAGTGTGTGCGTGTGCACATGACCACACACATACACGTGAGAATTTCTTTCTTTTTGAACTTGAAAAATTTCAAATCAAGAAATTTATTAACTTGATACATTCATAATAAGAATTAGCCAAGTAAATTCAACCCACATACTGTATGAATAAAGATTATACCAGCTCAAAAACCCCTACTTTCCACCTCATACCTTAATCTCTTGGTCTATAAGTGAATGAATAACGATGTTCCCACATAGCCAGCAGCTCTGGCGATCTGAACACGTTTCAAGCTTGAAGTAAGATTTGGGGGAAAAAAAGAAGTTCAAGTTCTTTCTGAATCCCAAGGGACCTGTGCAGGAATTGGGCTTGACTGAGAAATTAGTTAGCTAGGTCTGTGAGGAAGGTTCACAACTAACCAAACAGTTGGTTAACCAGCTCTGTGAAGAAGATTCACAGCTGACTGAACAGTTGGTTAGCCAGCTCTGTGAACATTCACAGCTGACTGAAGAGTTGGTTAACCAGCTCTGTGAAGAAGATTCACATTGACTGAACAGTTGGTTAATCAGCTCTGTGAAGAAGATTCACAGCTGACTGAATAGTTGCTTAACCAGCTCTGTGAAGAAGATTCACAGCTGACCAAATAGTTGGTTAACCAGCTCTGTGAAGAAGATTCATGTTGACCGAACAGTTGGTTAACCAGCTCTGTGAAGAAGATTCACGTTGACTGAACAGTTGGTTAACCAGCTCTGTGAGGAAGATTCACAGTTGACTAAACACTTGGTTAACCAGCTCTGTGAAGAAGATTCACGTTGACTGAACAGTTGGTTAACCAGCTCTGTGAAGGAGATTCACGTTGACTGAACAGTTGGTTAACCAGCTCTGTGAAAAAGATTCACATTGACCGAACAGTTGGTTAACCAGCTCTGTGAAGAAGATTCACAGCTGACTGAATAGTTGCTTAACCAGCTCTGTGAAGACGATTCATAGCTGACTGAACAGTTGGTTAGCCAGCTCTGTGAAGAAGATTCACAGCTGACTGAACAGTTGGTTAGCTAGCTCTGTGAAGAAGATTCACAGGTCACATGGGAAGAGATCAGTCTCCCTCACTCGTGGTGTTAGCTTAAGAAAAAAAAGGTTAAAAAAAAAAAAAAAAGGTTTTAAACTGCTAGAGGGCCCTTAGAGATTTTTCAACACAACAAAATAACTCTTTAAATTAATTTTAAGGTTGCTTAGCACCTTTTGCTCAAATGCTCGAGGTTTGTATTGTATCTTTAACTTAGCAGTTCAACCCTCAGAACAATCACTGTAGTTCAAGAAGCTGCATTTGTCTGTTAAGTAAAAACTGCTCCATAGGCAGAAGGGGTCAAAGGGTAACCACCTGGTCCCGGGCCATAGAGCCCCTGGGCTTTCTGGCCGTGTGGCTTTCTTTATGTCCGGATGCAGAAAGCTGCCCAGCTTCTCTAAACTCAGAGTCAGGAGGCTCCATCGGGGCTCCCACGCACACACCTTCACTCCACAGCCGCGGGCTCGGTGTGTCGCCCTGTCAGCCCCAGGCACGGCCTGTCCAGCCCTGATGCAAACACACTGGGTTTAAGGATGTGGCAAGTAGGGCCATAAGCAAGTAGGACTTTACAAACACAAAGTTGTACTGAAAAGACCTCTGCAATTTATACATAAAACATAAAAATTAGATTTAATAGTAAGATCATTTTTCTTGGCAAACGAGAAGCTGCTGTTCGAAATCACCATCATAACCACCTCAGGTGCAACCTTGTTGTGAAAGACAGTTAGTGCTGCCCTTTGTGCGATACACGCATTCTCAGCAGTTTAATTTCAGTGACAACACTGAAACCGCTCGATGACTCTCAGCGTCTCCAGGAATTCTTCACCAGCGCTGGTTTTGGTGGTGCCCACGGGTACCCTGCAGGGGGAGCTCACAGAGCCCCACGGGGGTGGATGAGGCCATGGATGACATAGCTCCCAGGCCACTGGGATCCTGGCACACAGGAAATCCAAGGTCACCACCTTATAAAATCAACGTTGCAGCTCCATTAGTTTACCGCGTGTTGCCTATGGAAGAGCTTTGTACTAACTCTGAGATGTTATCAAGAAACAGGAAATGAGTCAAAAATATCTTTCCAAAGGATACAGATCATATAAGAAATAAGACAACAATAAGGTTAAAGAAAAGCAGACTAAAAACTACAACAAAACCCCCAGAACCTATGAAATACGTACTAATGTGCATACAAGCAAAATGGTCACGGTAACCCGGGAGCTGAAGCCAGGGACTGGTGGTGTGGGACGCGCACTCAGCCTACAGTGGCTCCGGGAAGGGGCGGGCGGGCCCTTTGGTCCTTGTAAAGCGGGAGGTTCTGACCTGGCACCTCACAGCTGAAGTGGGTGGCTGTGGTGTGTGACCTCCCAGGTCACGTGGGGGGACACAGAGGCGACCCCATGGGGACAGGAGCAGGCAGACCTTGACACCCAGGGCGACCCCTGTTCCCTTTCCTTTGCCTTGCGGTTTGCTCAGGAAGGGGCTTAGGTGATTTTTCCTTAGAGTGTGAGATTCAGAAAGATGACTTTTACTTGGATATACCAGATATGCAGAAATAGAGGTGGAATAGCAAACGAGAGACAGGATTCTTCCAGAAACAAATTCATAGTATCAGAGGACAGCAAATGACATCGTAGTTACCAGAAGAAAAGGCAAATGGCATGTCAAAACACAGACTAAGACAAGAGGTCGTAAATTTGTGTCTCATAAAGTTTGGGGAAAGTCCTTTTATTACAAATAAATCATAAATGAAAAGTGAAAACTTTAGGAAGTTGTCTGCATAATCAAATCGGCTCTCTATACTGTTACTATTAATAAACATATTGCCACGGAACAGTCCTCTTCTGGTGTTAAGACTGAAAAAAAAATTCTAGCGTTTATAGTTCATTGAACAAAGGTTTAAAATAACTTTGACTAGTTAAAGAAAAACAAAAAATTCTCGGCAGAAGAACAGCCTTGAAAAGAGCAACTATGAAAGGGTGTGATGAGGTCTCATGTATAAAACGGCTTCTGACCCGTCTGATAAGCTCTGATGTGGCTCCTTAGTTCAGCGTCCCTTAACATTTAAGAGTAAAAAGCACTTCCATTCAAGCAGAGCCTCATTCTGTTTAGTGTACCTAGTAAGGATATGTGCGCTCAGCATGGCATGCATATAAACACCCTGATGGGTGGGAAGAAACACAGATAATTTAATTGAAGTTAAATGTGTTTCATGTTTCTCTCAGTCGAGAAAAGGTGTACATATTTTTAAACCCTCTGAAATTATCTCATCTCCCAGAACTCCAAAATCAATTGGCTGGACTTTCATTTCTGCTTTATAATAGGAAAAAATGACACATTTCCAAATTTAATTAACCAAAACAAATACTCCTAGGACACCCCGTGTAATTCTGAGTGGACTAAACAATACATCTTAGCTGCTCAGGACAAAAGGTCATTTGGAAGGGATGTGCCTTTAAGGGTTGACAAAGGCTCGGTCTTCAGTCCTGTAATAAAGAGGAAGCACCTCTCAGTGAAGGAAGGATGCCCACTTTAAATAAGGAAATGGGTCTGCAGGATGCACACAGGCTGCTTTCTATTAACGATAAGGACCGTCTACAAAAAGAGCCCGGCCTGCCTTAGCTTTCATGTGGATCGCCTGCAGAGAATGCCTAACGTAAACAGAATGACAAGTCAAGTGTCCCCTCGCCATTTTATGAAGTGATTTATGTGTTCATAATGAAGGCTAGTAAATACTGACGACTGAACTCCTTTGAAGACCTGTAATTACTGGTGTGATGACTGTATGCCAGGATCAACGCCAGTGACATTGTGGGAGAGAAGCGTTCCTTGGAAGTTTATAAGGATAATTATACAAGGTAGATGGCTCTGCCGTGTGACTTTTTTTTTTTTTAATTAGGGGCATGAGGAGGCAGAGATGTCTTAAGACCTTTACCATAACTTAAAAAATATATGTTGAATTGTATGTTTTTAAGGAATGCAAAGCATTATGTTAAAGTTTGACTTCCTTCAAGACAAAATAAATCCAAATGATATCATAACAAATACCGATTTATGTTTGGACATCACTTCTGGGCTTCTTCCATTCTCTGCCTCTGTCTCCCCTCCACCCTTTCTGTCTCTCACACACCCTAATCAGATATTTTCCAACTACAATAAAAAAAATTTACAATCCTACTTAATGACTCAGCTGATGATGATCCAATTGTCAGCTTGCCCTGCCTCTGACCCCTCATCTTCTTTCTCACTATCGGGCGTGCGAAAGCGGATGAATTACCCACCCAGCAAAAACCCATTACAACTGGTCCAGGGTACTGGGGCTTCCAAGAACTGTCCTGATGACGAAGGAGGACCAGGTTAAGAACTGCACCGACGGTCCAGCTCAGCGTCAGCGGGCGAGGGCAGCGGAGGACGTCAGTGGCAGGAAGCACGTGTCCCCTCTCAGGCCTGTGTGGGCATCACTCCCACCGTGAACGTTCCTGAGCGTCCTCTGTTGGGGGCAGGCCCGACCCACCGCGGGCTCACAGAGCAGGCTGCCTGAGAACACGCTTGGAGTTCCCACATGTCATCCCAAAGGAGAAAAAGCTCATCCTCAATGAAGTTTCCTAGCATCTTGACATCAAAATATTTCAAAGAACCCACATGAATTTAAATCTTGTGTCATGTGGAACTACATATCAGAGTGTGGAAGAGGCACCATGAAATATTGTTTTCCAGCTCTGAGATCCTTCGGGATGTTAATCTGGTCCTGAGCAAACCTCTGCTGTCAAACAGATGACATACATTTTATCTGCTGGGCTGTTTCTCCCCATGAGATAATGAGCGTTTCAGGTCAGTATGGACAGTGGACAGGCCGTGGAGGAGGAAAGAGTGCCCCCTCCGGAGCCCCCTGCCCATAGCATCTCCTGCACCGCCAGCCATGGCTCCCAGTCCCCGTGGGTACTCCTCCAGAAGGGCTTGTGCCTTTGGTCTGGACTTTTTAAAAAGATTTTTTCAAAATAGAGGGTGAACAAGAATATCCATATATCCACAATTTCTTGAAATATTTTGAGGGTTGGTACATTTGAACACCTGCATCAAATTTGTGAGGTTGGAAAGTCAGTAAAAACATGAGTAAGGCAAACTTTAATTTGGTGTTTTTTATTTCAGCATCTGAGAATCTGCAGAGAGAGGAAGCACAATTTCAAATGTTATCCCAATTTTTATTTTACATGGACCTGGTTCCATACATAAAATGAATACAAAATGTTTTCTTATCTAAGATTCCCCCGAGGATCTGCGGCAAGCAGAGTTTGTGCAGCAGACTTGACCGCAATGAGTCTCAGAGGCTCCCCTGCTCTCCAGGGATAGAGGACATGTGTGCAGAGAAGAAATTTTAAAACTCGTTGTAACAGTTCCCTGGGAACTATTACTTTCTGGTGAAGAAAGTAATAGATGTTTTTTAAAAGTAGCGCACTTGCCAAAATACTTGTTGGTTCCAAACAAGGCCGTGTGCAGTGGACAAGCACAGCAAAGCGGCTGCAAGTGCCTCACTGAGCGTGGGCACACGGCAGGGCAGCAGACGGCCTGGAGGCGGGGCGGTGCAGCCCACAGGCCCCTGAGGCGTGACGAGCCGGGGACGTGAGTCTCATCCCCAGGACTCAGTACAGACACACAGCAAGCCTGCTCCCCAACTCCTTTACTACAAACAAAATCAGCTGTGAACGTGTCAGTTCTCTCACACGTAAAAATGACCACCTTATTCCCTACCAGATCACAGATGCCCACGGGGTGGGCCTGTCCCGTAGTAACTCAGGTGGGTCAGGTGAGGCTGCGGTCAACCCATGAGGGCTTCTCAGACTGCCATGGGTCAAGTTCAGGGGTTGCAGGAGCACCCAAGACCCCTATTTCTCACAAGCTCCTTGAGAAGCAACGGCCTGGAGACCTCTTCGCACTTCCTGCTACTCTGCCTCAGACAACAGCCTCCACACAGAAATGCAACCAGGCCCAGTGCTGACCCATTTCTCTGAAGAAGTCGGAAATTCATTCATCCAACAAATACAACCTGGTCTGTGTTCACGCACTGTCGGCTCGGAAGGTCCAGCAGTGAGCAGACAGACCAGGATGCGCCGGAGAGACGCCTGGCAAGATACTCACAGATAGCGTGCAAGTCTGTGGCCAGTGCTGTGGAAAAGAGAGGGAAAGATGGGGAGAGTGTGTGTGTGTGTACGCATGTATGTGTGCATGTGCAGAGGCGTGTGTATATGTATGAGTGTGCACGTGCAATGCACATGACCGTGTATGTGTGTATACATGTGTACACATGTGTGTCTGACCTATGTGTATGCATGTATGCATACCTGTGTGATCAGGGACACTCTCACTGAGAACAAGGCAGGTGAGACTCTTGAAGAATAAGAAGAAGATGAAGAAGACTCTTGAAGACCTCTGGGGAGACAGCAAAGCCCAGCTGTGAAAACCGGGCCGGCGTGTCCAGGGTCTGTTAAACTGGGCCAGCCTGGGGGTCGGGGGGCTGAGGAGGAGACACCCGGAAAAGACGGGCACCTTCCTTAAACACTAAAGCTTCTCTTCTGACATAAAAGTAGAGAAACCTAGTTATGTATTTGGGAGATATCAAGATATAGCTGTCAGTTCAGCTCAGTTCAGTCTCTCAGTCGTGTCCAACTCTTTGCGACCCCATGAATTGCAGCACGCCAGGCCTCCCTGTCCATTACCAACTCCCGAAGTTCACTCAAACTCATGTCCATCAAGTCGGTGATGCCATCCAGCCATCTCATCCTCTGTTGACCCCTTCTCCTCTTGTCCCCAATCCCTCCCAGCATCAGGGTCTTTTCCAATGAGTCAACTCTTCGCATGAGGTGGCCAAAGTACTGGAGTTTCAGCTTCAGCATCAGTCCTTCCAATGAACACCCAGGACTGATCTCCTTTAGGATGGACTGGTTGGATCTCCTTGCAGTCCAAGGGACTCTCAAGAGTCTTCTCCAACACCACAGTTCAAAAGCATCAATTCTTTGGCACTCAGCTTTCTTCATAGTCCAACTCTCACACCCATACATAACCACAGGAAAAACCATAGCCTTGACTAGACGGACCTTTGTTGGCAAAGTAACGTCTCTGCTTTTGAATATGCTATCTAGGTTGGTTATAACTGTCCTTTCAAGGAGTAAGCGTCTTTTAATTTCATGGCTGCAATCACCATCTGCAGTGATTTTGGAGCTTCAAAAAATAAAGTCTGACACTGTTTCCACTGTTTCCCCATCTATTTCCCATGAAGTGAGGGGACCAGATGCCATGATCTTCGTTTTCTGAATGTTGAGCTTTAAACCAACTTTTTCACTCTCCTCTTTCACTTTCATCAAGAGGCTTTTTAGTTCCTCTTCACTTTCTGCCATAACGGTGGTGTCATCTGCATATCTGAGGTTATTGATATTTCTCCCGGCAATCTTGATTCTAGCTTGTGCTTCTTCCAGCCCAGCATTTCTCATGATGTACTCTGCATATAAGTTCAATAAGCAGGGTGACAATATACAGCCTTGACGTACTCCTTTTCCTATTTGGAACCAGTCTGTTGTTCCATGTCCAGTTCCAACTGTTGCTTCCTGACCTACATATAGGTTTCTTAAGAGGCAGGTCAGGTGGTCTGGTATTCCCATCTCTTTCAGAATTTCCCACAGTTTATTGTGATCCACACAGTCAAAGGCTTTGGCATAGTCAATAAAGCAGAAACAGATGTTTTTCTGAAACTCTCTTCCTTTTTCCATGATCCAGCAGATGTTGGCAATTTGATCTCTGGTTCCTCTGCCTTTTCTAAAACCGGCTTGAACATCTGGAAGTTCACGGTTCACGTATTGCTGAAGGCTGGCTTGGAGAATTTTGAGCATTATTTTACTAGTGTGTGAGATGAGTGCAATTGTGCGGTAGTTTGAGCATTATTTTACTAGTGTGTGAGATGAGTGCAATTGTGCGGTAGTTTGAGCATTATTTTACTAGTGTGTGAGATGAGTGCAATTGTGCAGTAGTTTGAGCATTCTTTGGCATTGCCTTTCTTTGGGACTGAAATGAGAATTGACCTTTTCCAGTCCTGTGGCCACTGCTGAGTTTTCCAGATTTGCTGGCATATTGAGTGCAACACTTTCACAGCATCATCTTCCAGGATTTGAAATAGCTCAACTGGAATTCCATCACCTCCACTAGCTTTGTTCATAGTGATGCTTTCTAAGGCCCACTTGACTTCACATTCCAGGATGTCTGGCTCTAGATCAGTGATCACACCATCGTGATTATCTGGGTCGTGAAGATCTTTTTTGTACAGTTCTTCTGTGTATTCTCGCCACCTCTTCTTAATATCTTCTACTTCTGTTAGGTCCATACCATTTCTGTCCTTTATCGAGCCCATCTTTGCATGAAATGTTCCCTTGGTATCTCTAATTTTCTTGAAGAGATCTCTAGTCTTTCCCATTCTGTTGTTTTCCTCTATTTCTTTGCATTGATCGCTGAGGAAGGCTTTCTTATCTCTCCTTGCTATTCTTTGGAACTCTGCATTCAGATGTTTAATCTTTCCTTTTCTCCTTTGCTTTTCGTTTCTCTTCTTTTCACAGCTATTTGTAAGGCCTCCTCAGACAGCCATTTTGCTTTTTTGCATTTCTTTTCCATGGGGATGATCTTGATCCAGTTTGCAAATACATGTAATATTTTAGTAATATGCTTTATGAAAAAAATAAATAGCCACTTTTCTCACAGCCTCCTTTCTCCTGAACTCGAGTACATTGAAAGCATGCAATCTTACAATCAGAACTTATTATTGAAGGTGCACACACAAAGATCCACAAGGAGCCAGGACAGACGTGGGAATCTCTCAATGATCAAAGGGTGGAATAAAATCCCAGCAAAAGGGGACACTCTGCCGTCCTCCGTCTGTGGATCTGCTGCCCCCGTCCATCATCTGGAAGACACATACATGCTGTGAGCCACGTCTCTGGGGGCAGGGCCGGGCCGGCCCTGCACACACACATCTATCCCTAGGTTGCTCTGTGATCAACGTCAAGCCTCTGACAGGCAAGCAGCCAGGTCAAGGATGCCCACAGAGACAGTAAATCTACATAGCCTTTTATCCTCCTGATACACAATCCTGTGCAGCTGGGCATCCCAGTGTCGAATGCACAGCCTTCGCCGGGCGTCCGCAGAAGGCCCCATCTGTGAGCTGCACTCTGATCTCATCCTCAGGACTGTCATCCTTCGCTTTTTTCCCACCGTCTCAGTTTCTTCCTTAGCAATACCGAATTTATTTTCTCTTGGCATACTGTACATATCATCACACGTGTCCGTATTTCTGAAAATCCTCTTCAAAATAAGTTCTGGAGTCCATTCATTCACTAAATTCTTACTGAAGGTAGACATTAGTAGGTTCTAGGCATATACCAGAGAACGATGATCCTTGCCCTTAGGGAGCACACCAAAGTATATGTATATATATATATCTATGTATTTTATAAATACACACACACACACACACACATATATACACACATGCAAACAAGAAAAGCAGTGACTTGTTCACAAGGAGTCTGGTTTAATCATCAGCATCATTAGTAGTAAGATCTCCACTCATTATTGTAAAACTGCTAATCCACCGCTAGTTGCAATGTCTTCCACAAGGTCACAGTAGAAATATCTGTCAGCATTTGGAATACAACTCATCCTGACATATACGGAGCACTTCCTCTTAGTGATCTGCTATATACTCACT
The DNA here is from genome assembly GCF_032452875.1 of Bos javanicus. Lineage (NCBI taxonomy): Eukaryota > Metazoa > Chordata > Mammalia > Artiodactyla > Bovidae > Bos > Bos javanicus. Next base: position 51,674,823 of record NC_083890.1, on the reverse strand, counting down.
CTTGGAGAAGGCAATGGCACCCCACTCCAGTACTCTTGCCTGGAAAATTCCACGGATGGAGGAGCCTGGTGGGCTGCAGCCCATGGGGTCCCTAAGAGTCCGACATGACTGAACGACTTCACTTTCACTTTTCACTTTCATGCATTGGAGAAGGAAATGGCAACCCACTCCAGTGTTCTTGCCTGGAGAATCCCAGGGACAGGGGAGCCTGGTGGGCTGCAGTCTATGGGGTCGCACAGGGTCGGACACAACTGAAGCGACTTAGTAGCAGCAGCAGCAGCAGCAGCAGCATATACTCACTCTACCAAGAAGAAGAAGGTGCTAAGAAAAAATTTTAACAATTTGGGGTTTTTCAAATCTCATTTTTAACATTTTTGAATTAAAAGCCACAAAAATGAAAGTAAAATTAAAATTCATCTTACATGTGGGTAAACTATGTTACTGGCATTTATTCAAAGGGAAGAGCATATTAACTCTCATAATCAGCTGAGTCACACAGGAAAGGATAGACTGAGGCCCTCAGAATTCTGGCCGTTTCATTTCCTGGATTATTTTAAATTGATTATTTTCTTCACTTGTCACTTGAGCCAGACCACAAGATCAGAGGAGTAATAACTGCACACTCACTGAGTCGCGGACTCACTCATCAGTGGAGAACCACTGCTGACAGGAGCCGGACGCGCCCTCATGCAGTTGATAGTGAAAGAGCTCCGTGAGAAGGTCCCACAGCATCTCTTTATTCTGCTCCTGAATCAATAAATGAGAGCAGTATCTACTTCCCTCAAAAATCACCAGGCTGTTTGCTGGGAGGCGGGAAGGACAGTCTCATTATTTGTGTCCAAGGAAACCGTTACGGACGTTCTGGAAACACGCACGTTGGAACCCGTCAGGTGTGGACAAATTCTTCGCTGCATCACCGGTCCGAGGTTGCTCCCCGTCCCCTCTCCTGAAGTCTCTTATGGCGCACCCCGAGGGGCAAGTGGCAACGTTTGATTCCTAAGAGGAAACTTAAAAGGCTGCTCTCATGACATAAAAGTCCCTGGAAACCCACTTTCTAAAGGAGCGCAGCATCTGAGGCTCCGTACCATGGCCTTTGCTGCGCCGGCTTCCCACACCTTGAGCCAGGGGCCTGGAGGCACACAGCCGTGGCGCCCGACCCAGACCCCATCAGAGTCACTGGGGCTTCCTATCAAAATGCAGGGTCCTGGGTTCAATTTCTTTAAAAAAAAAAATTATCTGGCTGCACTGGGTCTTAGTAGCATCACGCAGGCTCTTTCTTCGTGGTGCAGGGGCTTAGTTTAAGTTCCACAGCATGTAGGATCTTAGTTTCCTGACCAGGGATTGAACCCACGTCCCCTGCATTGCAAGGCAGATTCTTAACCACTGGACCACCAGGAAGTCCCAGGACTCAACTACTAAAGAGTCTGTTTCAGTAGCTCTGAGGTGGAGGGAGGTCTGGATAGTGTATTTTTGACAAACGCCAGCATGCCTCTAATGCAGTCTATTTAGAAATAGATATTTTGGCACCACCAATCCTGAACATAGTATGTGCCCCTTGAGAGGAATATATAATGGCTCACAAAGATAAGGAAAAACATTTTAGCTTTTATATTTATCTTTCATTTTTGAGTTGAATGATTTATAACATACAAATATGTGGTACAGGATTAAGCATATATAATCCATAAATATATGTCCTTGCGTAAATGCATGTGGTGTGTATACAGGATATTCATGCTTAAAAACTTATTTCTGATCAGAAATGCACATTGATCTGTAACAGGGGTCGGCAGGCGTTTCTGTTAAAGGTCAGATGGTCAATCGTTTAAGCTTCACAGGCCACAGACAGTCTCTGTCGTCTATTCTCTGTGTGTCTTTTACAACCTTTAAAAAATGCAATAACTGCCAGTTACAGAAGAGCACATATTCTAGGATCCACTTATTTGCAATGTCCAGAGCAGAAGCGACGTGGAGAGGTGCCAGGGGCTTGAGGGGCTTGGAGTGAACAGTGACCCTAACAGGTGTGGGGGTGCCTCCTGGGGTGACAGCGCCGTCCTGGAGCCAGCCGTGCCGATGGCCACAAGGCCTGCGAGGGGATGGAACCCAGCGCCCGGCACGCTCACCTGGGTTCTCTCCCTGAGGCTGTCAGGGAGAGGGAGACAGCCTCTCCTATCTCAGTGCTGAGCCCAGGGGCCACAGTCTGCAACCAGGTACCTAGAGCTGCAGTTCTCCAAGTGCCATGTGGGAACCCCTGCCCAAGCGAGGAGACACCCCGAGACCGAGAGAGGAGACGTGTGTGGGCGCTGCGGGGAGCAGGAGGAGCCGCCCACCCCTGGTGGCACCAGGAACAGACAGAGACATCACTGGTCTGGCCTTTCCAACCCTCCCGCCTCATGAGAAAAGCACACTTATTTAAGCGGTTTTCCAGGATTCCCCATAACCGGCAGCTGAACAAAATTCTTTATGTGCACAGCATCGCATCGCCCCAAATTCACACCCAGCGCAGGGCCTGGTCCCGCTGGCCCGCCGGGTCATCCCGTGGAGGGCAGGCCTGGCTGTGGGACAGCGGCAGGCAGGTCTGCCCTCTGCAGCTGGCTTGCCTCAGTCGGTGCTTCTGATCAGAGCACCCCTCCTCCTCATCTCCCGAGGCTTGAAGCCCTCCATCCTTCAGGGCTAGCCCAGTGAGTCAGCCCTGCACCTGTGTCTCCCTCCATCTCCCCAGGAATCGTCCGTTGTTCTTCCCCCACAGTCAGGGCTCTTGGTCTTAGCACCACAGTCACGTTCTTAAGGAAACAGAAAACGCCAGCGGGTGGAACAAGGTTCCCCAAACCCCTCCCCACAAGTAAGTCCGCGTCTGCAGCCAGTGGTCGAGGGGGCCTCAGCCTTCATCTGTCCTGCTGCTGCAGGAAACAGACAGTGCTTTCCTGCCACCCAAGTTTAGTTTAATATTTGTATTTTTTGCCTAATGAAAATCAGGAATCCCTCCACTCCCTTTTAGAGTCAATGAAGGAAATCGGAGATTTAATTAAAGGGTAAAAAAAAGCCCTCTTAAGGAGGATTTATGACCCTTCTGTGTAAAGTATTTAAGATATCAAGGTGTTGATAAATTAGGATCTGACTGGATAAAGATCTAAATACACCAGCATCACAGATTACCAAGCTGTCTTTTACAAACTCACATGGCATGAATAAACCAGTTTATTGATCCCTTAATATGTTTGCTAACTGGAAACAAACCATCACTCTTCACTGCTCCAGGGAGAGCACCAGGCTGGTCAGCGGTTGGTGCCGAGAAATCCGTGCGACGCCACGTGGGCAGGTGTGTCTCAGGGACCCTCAGAGCTCCCACCGCCCAGCTTTGCTGTCCACAAAAACTGAGCACACAGCACTTCCCGGCTACTCAGTAGCGTGTGTGTCCACTCCAGACAAGTGGGGCTCCAGGCAAAACGCCAGAGTTTTAAACAATAGAATTATATATGCTGATTCATGATACTTTTCTTCCCATAAACGTCAGGAAGCAAATACAGTATATACCGAGGGTAAGCAGTTTACCCACGACGAGTGTTCTGTAGGAAAAACACACCGTGAAGAAGGCTGCTGTGGGAAGGCCGGAGCGCCGCCAGCGCTCTGGACGTCCTTGCGAAGGCCGGGAAGCAGAGCTCCCCAGCCGAGTGTGGACACACGACCTCGTGTGTCCGAAAGGCACTCTCAGAAGTAACATTTAGAATAAACTCTACGTACGCTCCACTTGGAACTGTTTTACGGAGGCAGGAAGCAGGTAAGAACTTGAACGTGGGGGATACAGGGCAAGAGCGGGGACGGCACGCTCCAGCAGAGGCGTCTCCACCCGCAGCCCACCGGGCGAAACCGAGCGCCTGCACTGCGCAGGCCCGGAGCCCGCGCCGGGCGGGCGGCACCCGCTAGGCGTGCTGTGCTGTGAAGAGAGGAGACAAGGAAGCACACTGCGTCCCCAGCACCCGAGCCTGCAAGCCCCAACTTTCAAAGACGCGAACGTGCGTCCATCAGCGTCAGGCGTGACGCTGCAGCCCGCCTCCCGGTCCCTGTGACGGACGCCCCTCCAGCTCCACCGTTCCCCGCGCCCCTGCCCTCCTCAGTCAGGAGCTCGTCCTGCCTGGTCACTTAGGGCAGCCCCGGCTGCCAGCACTGCGCCACCCTAGTTCTCAAGGCCCCGTGCTCCCTTCCTTTTTCACATTTGTTCGTACGCAGCGTTTCTGTGAGAAGTCCTCTAAACCTATTGCAGTCCTACACAGCCAGCGGCGCGTGGGTTCCTAGGCTCCCTGAGTTGAACTTGCGGATGCGCTCTGAGAACGGAACTCGTCCATGTGTGGGGGACGTGCCGGGGGGAGAGACAGAAATCCTGGCGGAGCCTCACAAAGGGTCCACGAGGAAAGCACAGCAGCCTCGCTTCCAGCCTGTGAATCCGTCAGAACTGTGTTTTCCTGCAGTACCAAGAGCCTCAAATGAACGCCCCCCTGCAGCAAGTCTCGTGACACGCCACAGGGCTGCGCTCACCCTGGGCCCCGGAACGGGGGCTGTGTCCTGGCAGCTTCCACGAGCGGTGACGGGGCAGTGAAGGGAGCTGACGAGGAGGGGCAGAGATCCCGGGGGCAGGAGGACTGGACCCGGCCCTGTGTCCAGGAGGAGGAACCTGAGTGGCTGTCCTCCCTGTCCAGCGACGCACAGAGCAGCTTCTACAGATGAGGCCGGGCTGGGAGCCCCCGCGTCCTGAACAGAGACTCTGTCCTGGGATTTGCTTCTGCTGCTCCCTGGGGTCTACAAACACCAGGGCTGGGCTTCCTGACACATGTGCCTGCTGCTACGTGGCACATTGTCTCTCAAGTTGCCCGAGATGGCCACAGGAGGATGAGGAGTGAATGAAGGCAGTAGGGGGAAGGAGCAGGAAAAGTGGCCAAGAAGGCGCTGCCACACGCAGCACGAACGTCCGCAGGGACTCTGTCCCACGCTCTCTCTGCCACAGTGTACCTGCGGTTGGCCTGCTTTTAAAGTTAACCTTGAACCTTGAAATGAAGAGGGAAAGACCTGCTCACCCAAGACGCCCTCCCAAAGCGGGAACTCGCCCCTCTCCCCGAAGCCCACCCCCCACCCTCCACACGGGACACAAAGCGGGTTTTGTCCCCAGCTCTGTGCGGGCGGGCGGCACGGCGTGCTTGCTGAGAAGCAGCTGTTTGCTGACAGCCAGACAGAGAGCCAGGGAGCCAGGGAGCCAGAGCCCAGTGCAGTGCTTAACCCACATCCCCTCCCAGCGATAAAGTGCTTTGATAAGCGAACTCCGCGGGCAGCCGCGGCAAGAATGCAGGCCTGTCTGCTGGACCCCAGCGCTTCTCCAGCCTGGCCTCCAGCAGGCCGGACCCGGCGTCCTCCCGCGGGCAGCGGGGCCTCGGGTTTGAAATGGCAGAGCAACATCCCATTCACACAGGGAATGCAGACACACCAAATCTAAGTCCTGCAAGAAAACGCCTCTCCTCAGGCTCTGCTAACTCAAAGCCCTCCCAGAAGGGAGCCCAGCACCAAAGCAAACACCCCCCAGAAACACCATCCCTCAGTGGCTGCTCAGAAACACAGGCACCCAACGCTTTCTCCAACTCTTATTCACAAAATAAAATGTGAAGGTAATGAACGTGATTAATTCAGAGTCTCACTTCCTAAGTACCTCTGGTCTCAGAAAGTGAAAGAAGTGAAAGTGTTGGTTGCTCAGTCGTGTCTGATTCTTTGTTACCCCATGGACTTGTAGCCCACCAGGCTCCTCTGTCCATGGGATTCTCCAGGCAAGAACACTGGAGTGGGTTGCCATGCCCTCTCCAGAGGATCTTCCTGACCCAGGGATAGAACCCAAGTCTCCTGAATTGGCAGGTGGATTCTTTGCTGTCTGAGCCACCAGGGAAGCCCTCGGTGTTACCTAAACACAGAGTGCCGGGAGCCTGTATCTCACGCGAACCCAGAGGACACTCCTCTGAGAGGAGGGCAAGGCCGTTACCTAAACACAGAGTGCCGGGAGCCTGTATCTCACGCGACCCCAGGGGACACTCCTCTGAGAAGAGAGCAAGGCCGCACCTGAGCATGCAGGGTGCAGTCCCAGGTGCGCAGCCTCCCACCCAAGCAGAGGACTCTTGCACCATCTCTCTACAGAAGGAGACACAATGCAGAGGAGGGCGGGCCCCACGGCCTGCTCACAGGGGCGCCGAATCAGGGCTCAGAGGGGCCGCTGGCCCAGCCGGGACGCTCACCAGCGTCAGCATGAGTTGTGGGGTACCATGCATTTGACTGAAGCCCTTCTGAAGTAAGAAGCACTATATAAGCTCAGTGTTCAGAGACAGAGTCCACAAGCGTGTGAAGGCAGAGACTGGGGGGACTCCCAGAGCTTGTGTGACAGGAAACAGTTGTGTGACCTGCTGGACTCATCTACGTCAGAAAGGACTTACTTCACAGCAAACGAGCTAGTAGCACAGCATGACCCCACCTTCACTCCTCATGTGTAAAGTAAAACGGTGCGTGCGTCGGCACTGGTGGCTGCAGAGGCCACTGCGGCGGAAGTGGACAGGAGCACGTTCACCGGCAGGGCCCAGGCTCCAAGGTAACAAGCCTGCAGGAGGGCCTCGCGCTGTTTACAAGGACATGGGCTCAAACACACAGATGTGCACACGCGTGTATATACAGGCAAAACTCATGATGGCAAAGCCTTCTAGAAAAGGTGAAAAAAATCAGAGAGACAGTCCCTGAAAGAGTACAACAAAATAAATGAAAACACAAATCCCGAGACTGTAACTGGCTCAGCTGCGTGGAGAGCCCGGTGGGCTCAGCAGAGAGCAGCTGGCAGTGCAGCAGCACGGCACCACCTCAGACCTGGCCTAAGAGAGCACAGCACCAGGCGTCCAGCATTTAAAGTGCTATCGTTGCCCACAAGCAGGAGCTGCGGACAGTCGGTCCCACCCCTGACCCATACCCTCCCGTCCTGGGCTTGGGAGAGGGGCGAGCAGACGGGGGTCTGCAGGGCCGCTGGGGCTCCAGCTGTCTGCTGAACACAGCGCTCAACACGTGTTGCTGAATTCTGGCGGCATGGGGTCTTTGTTTCCAGGTTTTCTCTAGCAGTGGTGGCTGGGCTTCTCTCTGTGGGGCCTCTTGCTGCAGAGCATGAGCTCTAGAGCAAAGACTCAGTAGTTGTGCACGGGCTTGGTTGCTACATGGCATGTGGAGTCTTCCCAAACCACGAATTGAACCTGTGTACCCTGCATTGGCAGAGAAGGCAATGGCACCCCACTCCAGTCCTCTTGCCTGGAAAATCCCATGGATGGAGGAGCCTGGTAGGCTGCAGTCTATGGGGTCGCTCAGAGTTGGACACGACTGAGTGACTTCACTTTCACTTTTCACTTTCATGCATTGGAGAAGGAAATGGCAACCCACTCCAGTGTTCTTGCCTAGAGAATCCCAGGGACGGGGAGCCTAGTGGGCCGCCGTCTATGGGGTCGCACAGGGTCGGACAAGACTGAAGCGACTTAGCAGCAGCAGCAGCAGCAGCAGCAGCACCCTGCATTGGCAGGTGTATTTCAAACCACTGGACCACCAGGGAAGTCCTTAATACAGACTTTAAACCACAATTTTTGGACTTCCCTGGTGCTCCAGTGGCTAAGAATCTGCCTGGCAACGCAGGAAACATGGGTTTTATCCCTGGTCAGGGAACTAAGATCCCATATGCCTCGGAGCAACTAAGCCATGAGCCACAACTAGAGAGTTCATGTACTGCAACTTAGATTGGATGCAACCAACCAAGCAAACCACCAAGCAAACCACCAAGCAACTAAACAAACAACTAATCAACCAACCAACTAAACAAACAAACAAGCAACTAAACAACCAAATAAACAACCAATCAACCAACAAACCAACCAACCAACTAAACAAACAAGCAACTAAATAACCAAACAAACAACTAACCAAACAAGCAAACAACCAAACAAATAACCAATTAAGCAACTAACTAACCAAACAACTAACCAACCAACCAAACAACCAACTAAATAACCAACCAACCAACCAAGCTTCTAAACAACCAACCAACCAACCAACTAAACAAATAAGCAACTAAATAACCAAACAACTAACCAAACAAATAACCAATTAAGCAACTAAACAACCAACCAACCAACCAAACCACCAGGCAACTAAACAAACTAATCAACCAACCAACCAAACAACCAAACAAGCAACTAAACAACCAAACAATAAAACAACTAATCAACCAACCAACCAAACCAACCTAGCATCTAAACAACCAACCAACCAACCAACTAAACAAACAAACAAGCAACTAAACAACCAACCAACCAACTAAACAAACAACCAATCAACCAACAAACCAACCAACCAACTAAACAACCAAGCAACTAAACAACCAAACAATAAAACAACTAATCAACCAACCAACCAAACAACCAACCAACTAAACAAACAAACAAGCAACTAAACAACCAACCAACCAACCAACCAAGCAACTAAACAACCAATCAATCAACCAAGCATATAAACAACCAAACAAACAAGCAACTAAATAACCAAACAACTAACCAAACAACCAACCAACTAAATAACCAGCCAAACAACCAACCAATCAACAAACCAACAACAAATAAGCGAACAATCAAACAACCAAATAACCAACCAAACAACTAAAAAACCAACCAACCAACTAACCAATCAACCAAACAAACCAATTAACAACCAACCAACCAAACAAGCAACCAACCAACACACCAAACAAGCAAATATTTACAAGAAAACAAACCACAACTTTACATCAAAATATGACTTTGCAAAAATATATACATTTGGAAGCTACTAGAAAAGGTCCAGGCTTCCCTGCTAGCTCAGCTGGTAAAGAGTCTGTCTGCAATATGGGAGACCCAGTTCGATTCCTGGATCAGGAAGATCCCCTGGAGTAGGGATTGGCTATCCACTCCAGTATTCTTGGGCTTCCCTGGTGGCTCAGATGGTAAAGAATCAGCCTGCAAAGCAGGAGACCTGGATTCAGTTTCTGGGTTGGGAAGAGCCCCTGGAAAAGGGCATGGCAACCCACTCCAGTGTTCTGGCCTGGAGAATCCCCATGGACAGAGGAGTCTGGTGGGCTACTTTGGTGTCGCAAAGAATCGGACACGACTGAGCACAGCATAGCACAGCAAAGTTTAGACGTGCAGGCAGAAAGCACACTACACCTGCCAGTATGCAGACAGAGGACTGATGCCATGTCATGGGTTTTCCCATCGCCTGGCGTATCACGTGAAATAAAGGAACTGAGTAAAGCAGCAGCGGCCAACTCTTCTGAGTCTCCCACTCGCCAGTTGACAGTGACAGAGACACACCAGCAGTGATTGCAATACTAAAAGTGGCCCCCCAATCCATCATATTCCTTAAACTAAGTGGTGGTTTGAGGAGTCGGTTTTCCACACAAGCAAAACCATGTTTCTACTGTGTATACTCAGGGCTGCGTGCAGCACAGAAGTGTGCTCACACACATGCAGGAATTACTAGAAACGCGGACTATATTGAGTACAAATTTCACTTTTCAGTTATGCTTGGATAAATTCCAGACACTAAAAAGTCAGAAGCAGGCTGAATATATACTGAAACCAATACCCAATTCACACACTAGATTAGATTCTCATTGTAATGGACATCTGATATAATCCATGAGAACACAAATCTTCTGGCAATTCTCTTTAGAGAATCTTGCACAGTTTGATTTGGATTAAAATTTGAGCACAGAGTTCCTCACAAACATAAACCGCCTAAATTCACAAAACAGTGACTCAGAGGAGCGGTAGCAAGGGCATGATGACAGGGTCCCAGAGGGTGCTCGGCCTTTGGAGAGCAAATTCAGCTGAGAAGTCCTCGCAAGTAGTAAGCCGCCTGGCAGGATTTTGGTTTTTTTCCCCCAACTAATTCACAGAATTTTTAGGAATAAAATCACATAAAGAAATATGATGCAGAGTGAATGTTTTTAAGTGCACCGTCTCCCTATAAAGAACATTCCACCTGGTCCTGATGGTGGGATGAGTGTCCTCAGAGAGCAGACCTTGCAAATTCTGTGTCCTCTGCCCTCCCCGCCATGTGTTACCACCTTAGGACAAGGTGGAAAGCCAGCCACCTACAAGCCAGAAAGAGAGCTCTCACCAAACCCAACCAGGTTGACACCTTGATCTTGGATTTCTAACCTTCAGAACTATGAGAAAATAAATTTCTATTGTTTAAGCCACCCAGATGATGCTATTTGGTTATGAGGGGCCAGGCTAAGCCAACTCCTAAAATTAGTCATTAACTTGAACAATTTCTCTATCAATTTTGGGATTTTCCTTTGTGCACAGTCATTTTGTTGCTCAGTCAGTAAGGGGTGTCCCACTCTTTACAACCCCATGGACTGCAGCATGCCAGGCTTCCCTGGCCTTCACTCTCTCCCAGAGTTTGCTCACACTCCTGTCCATTGAGTCAGTGATGCCATCCAACCATCTCATCCTCTGTCGCCCCCTTCTCCTCCTGCCTTCAATCTTTCCCAGCATCAGGGTCTTTTCTAATGAGTTGGCTCTTCTCCTCAGGTGATCAAAGTACTGGAGCTTCAGCATCAGTCCTTCCAATGAATATTCAGGGTTGATTTCCTTTTGGATGGACTAGTCTGATCTCCTTGCTATCCAAGGGACCCTCAAGAGTCTTCTCCAGGACCCCAGTTCGAAAGCATCATTTCTTCGTTTCTCAGCCTTCGCTATGGTCAAACTCTCACATCCATGCATGACTACTGGAAACACCATAGCTTTGACTATATGCATTTTTGCTGGCAAAGTGATGTCTTTGTTTTTTCATATGCCATCTAGGTTTGTCATAGCTCTCCTTCCAAAGAGCAAATGTCTTTTAATTTCATGACTGCAGTCACCGTCCTCAGTGATTTTGGACCTAAGAAAAGAAAATATGTCATTGTTTCCACTTTTTCCCCATCTATTTGCTATGAAGTGATGGGACCAGATGCCATAGTTTTTGGAATGTTGAGTTTTAAGCAAACTTTTTCACTCTCCTTTTTCACTTTTATCAAGAGATCCTTTAGTTTCTCTTAACTTTCTGCCATTAGAGTGATATCATATTTGAGGTTGTTGATATTTCAGTCTTGGTTCCAGTTTGTGATTCATCCAGCCCAGGATTTCACATGATGTACTCTGCACATAAGTTAAATAGAGTGACAATATACAGTTTTAACACATTCCTTTCCCAATTTTGAACCAGTCTGTTGTTCTATATATTGTTCTAACTGTTGCTTCTTGATCTGTATACAGGTTTCTCAGGAGACAGGTAAGGTGGTCTGGTATTCCTACAGTTTATTGTGATCCACATAATCAAAGATTTTTGTATAGTCAATGAAGCAGAAGTAGATGTTTTTCTGGAATTCCCTTGCTTTCTCTATGATCCAACAAATGTTGGAAATTTGATTTCTGGTTCCTCTGCCTTTTCTAAACTCAACATGTACATCTGGAAGTTCTTGGTTCACATACTGCTTAACCCTGGCTTTACGGACTTTGAGCATGACCTTCCTAGCACACGGAATGAACACAACTGTGCAGCAGTCGGAGCGTTCCCTGGCACTGCCCTTCTTTGGGACTGTGATAAACACTGACCTCTTCCAGTCCTGTGGCCACTGCTGAGTTTCCCAAATTTGCTGACATATTGAGTGCAGCACTTTAACAGCATCATCTTTTAGGATTTGAAATAGCTCAGCTGGAATTCCCTCACCTCCACTAGCTTTGTTCATAGTGATGCTTCCTAGGGCCCATTTGACTTCACATTCCAGGATGTCTGACTCTAGATGAGTGACCACACGATTATGGTTATCCAGGTCATTAAGACCTTTGTTGTAAATTTCTTCTGTGTATTCTTACCACCTCTCCTTAAGCTCTTCTGCTTCTGTTTGGTCCTTACCATTTCTGTCCTTTATCATGCCCATCCTTGCATGAAATGTTCCCTTGCTATCTCCAGTTTTCTTGATGAGATCTCTAGTCTTTCCCATTCTATTGTTTTCCTCTACTTCTTTGCAGTACTCATTTAAGAAGGCCTAATTTCTCCTTGTTATTCTCTGGAACTCTGCATTCAGCTGGGTATATCTTTCCCTTTCTCCCTTGCTTTCTGCTTGTCTTCTTTCCTCAGCTGTGTGTACAGCCTCTTCAGACAACCACTTTGCCACCACACATTTCTTTCTCTTTGGGATGGTTTTTGTGACTACCTCCTGTACAATGTTACAAACCTCTATCCATAGTTCTTCAGGCATTCCGCCTAGCGGATCTAATCCCTTGAATCTATTTGTCACTTTCACTGTATAATCACAAGGGATTCGATTGAGGTCATACCTGTATGCCCTACCAGTTTTCCCTACTTTCTTCTATTTAAGCTTGAGTTTTTCAATCAGGAACTGATGATCTGAGCCACAGTCAGCTCCAGGTCTTGGTTTTGTTGACTCTACAGAGCTTCTCCATCTTCTCCACCTGTAAATAATAAGGGATATTTCCTCCTTTCCAAACTTCTATTTTAAGTTCTTCTTTTGGTTTACATATTCGCCTAATCGCATCAGATCTGTGCCCCATCAGGAGGTCAAATGGATACGTGCTGAAAGCAGCGTCCTCATACCCACATCAGAAGTATCTTCATGATTAAGCACAACTGTTTTTGCACACCTTTTAAACCACACAGTGCTAGGCACACTAACACCCCCACCCCCACCAGGTTCCTCTGTCCATGGGATGGTCCAGGCAACAACACTGGAGTGGGTTGCCGTGCCCTCCTCCAGGGGACTGTCCTGACCCAGGGTTCGAACACACGTCTCTCATGTCTCCTGCACTGGCAGGCAGGTTCTTTACCACTAGCGCCACCTGGGAAGCCCCACTTATACTACTTACGTTAGCTTCTACTGATTCCTACAGTGAGGTGGGAGGGTGCCGCTCCTTTTGTGTTCCCCGGAAGAAACTGACGCCATGTAACCCGACCTAAGTGCATATCAAGCCATGTGATATATTACTTGCTTGGCTCAAGTGAGTTAATCTTGTTGTTCAGTTCTATATATATATATATATATATATATATAGTCTGCTTCTAGTAATTATAAGAAAAGTAGGCTAAAATCTCCTACTATGTCTGCGTGAACTCCAGGAGTTGGTGATGGATAGGGAGACCTGGCGTGCTGTGATTCATGGGGTCGCAAAGAGTCGGACACGACTGCGCGACTGATCTGATCTGATCTGATGGTTAAAATTTGTCTACTTCCCCATTTACTTAGTCAAGTTCTGCAATTGTTATACTATTTCATACTATACAATTTTATACTATAGCTTGACTTAGGTTGCTAAGTGTGGACATATATAGAATTGTTATCACTTCTTGGGGACACAACCTTTATCATTATAAAGGTAATTTATCTGTAACAGTGCTTTGCTTTAAAGTCTCCTTTTTTTTTTTTTTTTATCATATTTAGAGAGACTTCCCCAAAGAAGCTATATCCAAGTTCGGAGTTAAAAGAGGAGAAAGAATCTATTAGGAGTAGATTCCAGACAGCAAGAAGAAGGTCCTAAAAGCAGGAGAAAATATGGCTCTTTTAAGGAACTGAAGAATCTTTGGTTATCTAAAATCTGCTTATAAGAACACAACCTCTACCCTATACCCCTCCCTTGCTGGCCACCCAAGTCCTAGCTTTGTTCCAGTATTCACTGTGCTGTGTGGTCAGGAAACACATGGTCTAGTCTGGGAAGGTAAATCATGGTTGCTGCTTACCAATTATGATAATTCCATTTCTATGATCAAGGAGATATGAGGAAACACCAGGAAAAGGTTTTCCCCTCTAATAACACATTCATGGAAGGAAACCTGGACGTCTGGAGCTATAGCAACCATTTTGTGACAATGAGGGGACTCACCCTAGGACCAAGCTAATGTGATAAGGCTGCTGGACCAAAAAGATGGAAGGAGCATCTATCCACAGTGACCCCAGTGACCTGGCCCTGTGCCCAGACTTCCTGTTATGCAAGTTTAAAACCTCTGCATTGTTTAGGGGACTTTTGGTTGGGCTTTCTGCTCTTTAGAGCAGAAGCATCCTGTTATACCACCTCTTGATATTTTTATCTCCAGTTTTAAATGACAATAGATTGCTGAAAAATAGCTAATTTCAAAATGGAATAATCTTTGTAAGAGAATATATTTTTTACTTTTCCCCCAAACATTGATATAAGTATATATTTCATGACAGTCTAAAATATTGATAAATTTAATTTTTAAAACATTACCATTCTATAATCCTTAAAAACTAATGGTATTACAGGTATTCTTTTTGAAAATAAAGTTCCCAGGTCTGGCCACGATAAGGTAAAAATACAAAGAATTAAGAAATAACCCATAAAAATGAATAAAGTTTAGTTCCACAAACACACACACATTTACATATAGATGTAGGATAGCATTAGGCATTTCATAAGAGTCTGGGCTCTACTGGACTTTTCTGTGATTTTCAACAAATTAGGAAATACAAAAACAAATTTAAATTTCTTAATTTTTCATATCCTTTTATAGACACCAGATTAAATACTTGTATCAAAGTAGTTCAAATTTGAGGAAAGTATAGAAGAAAGTGGTGTACATTTCTAAGTCAATAACATACTTATTCAGCAGACTAAAAGTGCACATAATTTTAAGAAATAAGAAATTAAACATGCTGAGAAAATTAATTTCTAGGTTTAACATGACCAAGCCCCCCCCCCAAAAAAAACCCACATTTATTTCATTTTATAATCACAGCATAACTCAAATTAAAATGTTTCTATCGATGAATGTGCTGTGCTGTGCTTAGTTGCTCAGTCGTGTCCAACTCTTTGTGACCCCGTGGACTGCAGCCCACCAGGCTCCTCTGTCCATGGGGATTCTCCAGGCCTGAATACTGGAGTGGGTTGCCATGCCCTCCTCCAGGAGATCTTCCCAACCCAGGGATCGAACCCAGGTCTTCCACATTGCAGGGGGATTCTTTACCATCTGAGCCACCAGGAAAGCCCAAATCAGTAGGGTAGTAGCCCCACGACTGAACCCGCATCTCTAACATCTCCTGCATTGTCAGGTGGGTTCTTTACTACTAGCACCTTGCACTGCCAATTATCAAAGCAAAATCATCAGAGTGCCTTTTTTCTATAATTAAACATAGAATTTAAACAAGAGTTAATTACTTATATTTCTGTCCTCCATTCATAAATCACTTCACTAATCAAAGCGCTTATACTTGATTTGTAAAAACTAGCATCTTCTTATTTATTAGCAAAGCAAAAGTTTCCATATAGTAAAAAAAATTTCTATTTCTCCAAGAAACATACCAAATGTGCTCATTCAGAATTCAGAATAAATTATACTCACGAAAGAAACCAAAATGCAAAAAGAGTACATTCAGTTATCACGCAAAGTGAAGCAATAGCTCTAAACCTCCATTCTAACATGTTAAAAAACAGAAGTCATTGTTCTTCCCAAGCAAAATATAACCTTCACACATCTTCATCACAAGAAACATTTGTGATTATTAAAATGTAAGTAGTCCAGAAGAAGCCTCTGACAAAAGAAGAAAAAATGCCTGTTTTTCTGAACTGCCTGCAGATAATAACTACAAACCTCGGACAACACAACACCACTGCCAAGATATTTAAGAGCATCCCAGTGAAGAGTCTGGAGAGGAGATGATACTCAAGTGACTTTCCTGCTTTTCGTGAACTTTAGCCTGAGGGCAGGCTCCCACGTGGACCAAACAGAGGCAGCAACATGAAGAAACAAAGGACTAAGTTTAGGGCAACAGCAGCAACTGGGGATGAGGTTGGCAGGGATGGGTGACTCCAGTAAAGACAGACAAGAAGATGGCATGCCCATCTGTGTGTGAACTGTGCCCAAACCTCTAGCTGACCCGGACACCAGGACAGAACTGAAAGAAACGACGGTGACTGGAGCTACTGCCCACACTCAAACCACTGCTGCCAGCTTGAGTCAGCCAATCTTTGCCAAAGAAAAAAATCAACACCATTAGGAGGGATGCAATGTGTCTCAGAAATGAGAACCTGCGCCATCTCAAAAGGTAAGATAATCAAGGAAGGCTGATACCGAGATAATCCTGGATGTCAGCATGAGCTGCGACTGCCACCCACATCGTGGACACTTGAAAAAGCACGCTCAGGATGGATAAAAAGAATCTCATCAGAGAAAGAGAACTTTTAAAAAAGAAGGAAAAAAGAACCAAATGAAAGTCCTAGAACTGAAAAGCATCTTACTGAAATGAAATGGACTTACCAGCAGACAGGTGATGACAGAGAAGGCTGAGGAGAGCTGGAGACACGGCAGAGGGAACTATGGACCCTGAGGATGAAGTTCCTGAACAAAATGATACGAACGTAGGGATCTACAGAATAATACTAAAACATCCGTGTAACTGAGCTCCCGAGAGAAAGAAAAAGAGTGCAGAAAAAATAAATTTCCCCATCAGGGCAAAAGTCATTACGCCACAGATTCGTAAAGGTCACCAACACCAAGCAGACAAATACAAAGACAAGCACGCAGAGACAGTCGGTCTACCCACGGAAAGCGGACAATGGAGACCTGCCCAACTGTCCCCTGGCTCACTGCTGGCAGCTGGCAGCCCTGCTGCTCGCATGTCCGCATACAGCCTGGTACCTGCACTGGCCAGGGCTCCAGCCCGCCACCCACGCTGCTGCTGAGGCGGCACCAAGCCACGACCAGCCCAGCTGCCTGCAGGACACTGCATGTCCCCCTCGCACACCCCACGACTCTCACCGCCAGCCCCCCACACCCAGGTGAGAAAGCGCTCTGAGGCAGAAGTAGAAGAGAAATTTAATGTTCTCTAATTTCTGAGGTGACGGTAAAGGCAGGCAGAGTATTATAAGCACGGGAAGAGTTTTCAAACACGGTCGCCTGGAGGCACCAGGAGTCCTGGCCCCCAGAGAGTCTCTGGGGCATCTCAAGGCCTCCCTGGTGTCACCAGAAAGGAATCTGGGTGTGGGGGGTGGGGTGGAGAAGCTGAGTCCCAGCCCACACGTCCAGGGGGAGACCGACACCCTCTGGAGGGCTGGCGCTTCCCTGACGCGGTCGTGTGGATCCAACGTGCCCCCGGCATTCGAACCCCTGGCCTGCTCCCGGCAGGAGAAGAGTAGCTGCAGAGGCTCCGCGTCCCCCTGCCGGCGATGGCCCATTACACACGCCCTCCTGCCCGGTGTCTGGACGAAGCCAACAGAGAGCACCAGGTGAGAACACAGAACTACACAGAACTACTATTTTCTTTGAATTTGAGACAGGTTGAAAAGCTGATCATTAATATGAAAAATATTATTAAATATATCATGGTTTTGTTTGTAATTTCATTATCATTCCCTTTCTAGAAATGATAAATATTATTAAATATATCATGGTTTTGTTTGTAATTTCATTATCATTCCCTTTCTAGAAATGATAGAAAGGGAAAATCATTTCTTTGGGAAAGCTTAAAAATGCACTACTGCTCAAATCCTATGGTGGGAGGAGACTGTACTTCATCCCTGAATAGTTTTTAAGTTCATCAACCCCAGATACATGATAAATAATTCTGACAGAACAAAGCTTAGAGGCAAGGACCTAAAAATCTTATAGAATAAAAAGTATGAATTACATTAAAAATGGAAATAGAATTGGTCCATTTTCAGCACTGGTATTACAGTCTGTCTTTTGAATTTTTTAATTTATAAAATAAGCTTTCTAATTGAAATGATAATAAATAATACAACCACACTTTCAAAATAAAAGAACAAAAAGTACATCAGCGAATACGAGCCTCCCTCACTCTCACGTGACTACTGGGTCACTCACTAGTTTGCAATTTTCTGAACTGCTCTCTGGTCAATAAACTATAGGGGACATGATGACATAAACACCCTCATTTCACAGATGGAAAATTAACAGAGGTCACACAACCACTCCCGCGAACACAAGTACTGCTTGTGCGTCCTGCCTTCCAGACCCCAGGGCTCCCTGCCCCCTGTGGTCATCTCAACCACCGCCCAAATGGCCCTCATCGGGCCAAGGGAGAGGCCTCCACCAGGGCCACCCCTCCTCAAGTCTCCAACAGGAAGCGATCTTAATGATCTGTATCTTACTTTCAGGTTTTTGTTAAACACTGGTGAAAAACTAACAGCCAAACAAAATGAAGCCAGATTCTAAGCTCCGTGACCGCTTAAAGCATCTTCACCACTTTACTGAAAAAGCATGAACTGAGCAGCTACAATGGGCCACATCCAGCTGTGCCCACGACCCAGTCCCCGAGCTTCAGGTGGCAAGGCACTAGCGTCGTCTCCAGAACCGGTCAGGAGCACGTGTCTAAAACCTGTACTGAGAGATCCAAGAGCAGTAATCAGCTGGAACAGAAAGACTGCGGTTTAAATTCCCAGCATCAACGTCCTCGAGTGAAGCAGCAAGTTTCCCAGACTCCGTTTTCTCACCTATAAAATGAAGACAGAACACGCTCCTGTGAAGGCAGAGCTATCACACACAAAGCCTGCACCTCTGGGTCTGCTTCAGGGTCTGCTTCAGGTCAGATCCTAGGAACATGGTGTTCATCCCATGAGCCACAGACACGAGCCCAGGACCAGATGACAGGGGACAGAGCCTCTGTCTGACCACTGATCATCCCCCGGCAGAGCACAGTGCAGTGAACTTAAAACACCGAGGACGCATCTTTTCTGACTGGAAGGAAGGAAGCAAGAGTGTTTAACAGACCTCGAAGTCGGCATCAGCCTTAACTTCTGCATCAGCTCCTGCTCTAAGAACAGATACTCAATCATCAATAAGGAAGATCTTTAACTTCTTAAAGAATAAGTCACTTGTCTAAAGTGCTAGACATTCCTTGCAAGTTTTTTTTTTTTTTAATTTGCAAGTAAACACATATCCATCCTTGAAATTCAAAAGGCCCCAAACCCAAAATGCACAAGTCCTCACAAACACAACCACGACAGCTGTGTTTCTCATAATGGGAAACTACGTGAACACAAACGAAGACAAACACCACACGTGGTTCTAGTAGTGCAAATGAAACCAAACTACGTAACTATTAACACGTAAAACGCCCACCCTACAGCTGAAACCTCCTTTAAGGCTCTGGCAGGCACGTTTCAAGCTCAATAAAGGCGCCTCCTGCCACGAGGGCAGCCAGGAACATGCGAGTCGAACACAATCCCAAGGGAACAAAGCGTGTGGAGCCCAGCGTTTCAGCGGCCCTGAATAATACCCCACCTGTCGTTAGGTCAAACGATTTGGCCCACTTCCATAAAGGAACAAAAGACACTTTTGTTGCAGTCGGGGAAGCTGTTTGAAGGTGAGAAGTACTCTGAGTGGTTAGAAAAGAGCCAGCAATAAATAAACCTTGTTTCTGCCCCTCACCTTACTGCTCAGAAATAGCTATGAATTAACAGATGTTACCAGCTGAGCTACATACCCAGATGATAGACGAATTGAGTGATATAAATAGGGACCTACAAATAAAGATATGGAGAATGAATAATTAACGACAGACCACGTGGAAAAGCGATCTCACGAATTTAGAACGTCAACAAATAGCACCTAATGAAACGGTTTTCAAAACACAAAGAGGAGATCTCATATTTTCCATCACCTGAAAAGTAGATCTGGTCATAAATTATGTTTTTGCACATCAAACGGATGCTAAAAGGTAACTCAAGCTCAGGGAACCTCTAGAGCAGTCTACATCTTTAAACATTATCAGTTAACAATCACAATCGTATACCTGTAATTATTGTATTTTTCAGTTTGTCAAAATTGAGTCAAAGTATTTCGGAAGGAGGATAAAAGGTAGCAAGGCTGAGAGATGAAAAGAAACAGGCAGAGGAGAAGCTGATGTTCCTCCAGATGTCAAGTCTGTCTTCCTCTTTCCTGGGCCCGGGTCGCCTGCTCCCATGCCGCCCGCTGGCACCTCTTTCTGGCCCCATTCCCCCTTTCCCGCCGGGGGGTCCTAGGGGTCCAGCCCCGGCGCCGGCACACCAGGGGCGGAGGCTCCGCGCTGGGTAGTGCAGCTGGCATGAAAGCAGGGGCTCAGGCCTCCCCAGCTTCCAGGAAGGGCAGGCAACTCCACGGTGGGCTGTCCTTCGGGAGCCCCAGGGCACGCCACTTGCAGGGCACCCTCGCTGGAGGAGGAGGCCTTCGAAGCACTGCACTCACATTCCTATAAACCTCACAACAACCCTCGGGAGGCCATACCACTGTTACTTCTGTGTACAGATTAGGAGACAGGCACGCAGAGATCAGGGACTTGTTAAAAATCACAAATGCTGTGGTATAAACCATTTGTGAGAAGTCTTCTGATACCTACTGAATTACTGAAGGACATGGAGGTGGCAGGACATGTCACCCCAAAATATGCCACTTTGGCTCAAGGATTATTTTGAGCCAAAGGTACTGGAAGAACAGCAGAAGAAGGGAGGGTACCCTGACCTCTACCTTCTGTCCTGGGAGCAGGAAGGAAACCCCCACGTGAAAGATGCCCTCACGATGCCCAAGGACAGACACTGTGGCCCGCAGACAACTGGGTGGAGGCCGAGGGCTGGGGACGCAGCCCAGGGGCCGCTGCTCCCCACGTGCTCCGGCTGCATCTCCACCACGTGTCTCTGCTCACCCTGTGTGTGAACCCGGGCCTCGCATGTCTCTAGGTCTGCAGGGCCTGCGGGGCCCCCAGGACAGGCCCCCGTCTGCACACTGTCCTCCTGTTCGTCTGTCTGTGTCAGCTTAACTCTCAAGCCCAGCTCCCACCCTGAGGGGGTGGAGTCCTGCCTTCCCTACAGTGCAAATCTCATAATAAATGGATGACAGGAAAGCAAACCAAATTCAAAATAGTAAAATTCTAAATTCATGAAGAATCCAGGCCCTTGAAGAGAAGACAGCTGTGGGGCTCTCATGTCTCTGGGTTTCTGAGCGGGCCAGGAAACCAAGCAATCAAACAATTCAAATAGCTTCTGGATCAAAATAAGGAAGAGAAAATGTAACATCTGACATACACGATGATATAAATTTCCACCTCCAGGAAAGCAGAGAAATGACTTGAGAGCAGTTAAGCTGTTAATGTGTTCAAGACCAGAGAAGTTGGGTCTCTTCAGGGTGGTGTAAAAAATCTAAAGGGCTAAAGAGAGGTCAGGCCACCCAAGGCGAGGAATCCTTGCCGGATCAGGGCGGTGTCTGCACTCGGGGCGCTCAGCGGCCAGCCTGCCTGAGCAGAAGGACAGGGTGCCCAGGGGAGGGCGGGCACCTGGAGAAGGACGAGGAGTGGGCAAGGTGGCCCCGGGACCTGGTGCACACCGGGCGAGGGAGGAGGAAAGACTTGGGTTTAAAAGAGAAAAGTTCTTCTCCGCTTCTCCAGAATTAAGACTTGTAAGTGTCCCATGCACGTCTCAATTTAACACACACACAAATTCTCCAAGATAAAAAAGGGCTCAACTGGTAAAGAATCCGCCTGCAATGCAGGAGACCCTGGCTTGATTCCTGGGTCAGGAAGATCCCCTGGAGAAGGGATAGGCTACCGACTCCAGTATTCTTGGGCTTCCCTGGTGGCTCAGCTGGTAAATAATCCGCCTGCCTGCAATACGGGAGACCTGGGTTTGATCCCTGGGTTGGGAAGATCCCCTGGAGAAGGGAAAGGCTACCCACTCCAGTATTCTGGCCGGGAGAATTCCATGGACTAGTTCATGGGGTCCCAAAGAATCGGACACAACTGAGAGACTTTCACTTTCACAATATCAGGGACTGTATGTAGAGTCGAAAGCCTGTAACTAGAAAAGTCTATCATATTGTAGATTGCACCTCCCTTGAAACACCAGTGGCCTCCATAGTCTAGGCACTGAAGAATGTTTGATGAGAAATGTATCTACTCTGTTCACCTGGGACAGGAAGCTCAGATTCTACCTCGTTAAGCACGTGACTTACAGCACTCACAGTGTGACACTGTAACCACTGTACTCACAGCACGAACAACGCGCTGCAGCCGCTCAAGCCAGGCCCGCAGAGGGCACAGGGGCGCGAGGGCGCGGCTGCAGCCGGGAGCCAAGATGACGCGGGAGGGCCTCTCCCGCCACGTCGTCTCTGAAGAGGCGGTCGCTGTGTGAGTAAAAGCATATTTGCCGTCAGCAGGCAGCAGGCAGCGTCCCCGGCCACCACCTCACGCTGCTCGGAAACAGGCTCAAGGCTCAGCAAGTTAATCTGGAAAGGCGTGGCTCTGGCGCTGTTACCCACAATTCAAGCAGAGGCAGTCTTTATACCTGACACTGATTCTACTGCCATAAAGCTAAGAGATTCTACAGAGAGATGGAAAGTAAAGAAAAAGTATCGATACCTGCAAGCATCTTTGTTTATTTCCAGTCCTTTTGGCACAAGCGCCTACATCATCATGGTGCGTCTCAAGTGCTATATCCTTTTCCATCATCGTCTTGTGTTACAGAAAACTACAGCATCCAAGACCACATCTGGGCACTCACATGGGGAGGTCCCGCACCCCACGCCCCACACTGGCTGCGGGGATGAGAGGAGCCGGTCACACAGACTGTCTGCCTGCCAAGTCCCGGGACGGGGCCGGATGGATGCTGAGACCCCAGGGGAGGAGGCTGGTCCACGGCCCAGGCCTCGTGTCCAGACGTCCGCCCAGGGCCCATGTGGAGACACTGCTGGGGACCCAGGAGCACAGGACGCGTGGTCCAGCCTGCATCCTGGACCGTGTTTGTGCTGTGCATGAAGCTGAGGGGCATTTTCTCAGAATAATGCATTTAAAGATACAAAGAAAACTACAATTACAAAAGTAAAATTACAAAGGAAACAAGTTCCGTATGATAAGGTAACATATGTCCTTGGTTTAGGACCTAGCCTTGTGATGAAGGAAGACACTAATGTGGAGGCTGGAAAGATAGTAAACTAAAATCATAAAATATAATGAGTTGATATAATAATCATAAATTAATCATAAAATAAATAAAATAAAATAACCCAAATCACATTTTTATATATGCTCATAGACATCGTTAACACTATGGCCCCTCTAAAGAGGCTAATGGAGGGAAGGACAGGCCAGGCCAGAAGTCAGACACCTCAGAGGCTGCTCTGAGGTCTCCCCAGGATCCCCCCATCAGAGGCATCCGTGGCCCCCCATCCAAGGTCTCCCTGGGCCCCCCCATCAGAGGCGTCTGTGGCCCCCCATCTGAGGTCTCCCTGGGCCCCCCATCCTAGGAGTGCCTGGGCACCCCCATCCTTCTCCCCCACCCCTCCTCCTCTGCTCCCTCCACTAACTCCCCTGCTGGTGTCTGACACCACATGCAAAGCAGGCATGGCAGATCCAAACCTCATGGACACACCGTGGCAGCCTCAGCACCGACCCTCTCATTCACATCGCCCAGGACCACACATCACCTTCCTCTAAACAGCTCCCTCGGCCACAGACAACAGATGCCTGCCAAGCGGGGACCAAGCTCCCTGTCTTCTCCAGCACCTTCCTGCATCCTGTCGCACACAGCTGCCCTTCAGCGCCTGTCTTTCCAGCAAGTGCAACCAAGTAAGCCCACTCCCAGGAGCTAACTGGGCCCACACCCTCACTCCATCACCTGCAACAGAGACTGCTGAAACAGCCCTCGGGGGCTCAGGGCTCCTCTGTTCTTGCGTCCTTTCCGGCCCCGGCAAGCCGACCTTCACTCGGAAATCCCAAGGAGCCCTTATTCCTTCAGCACAAGCGCAGGAGAAGCAGACCTGAGTGTCTTTCTATCAGCTCATCTGCTCTGAGCACAAAAACAGGCTGTGTTCCTTTACACCTGACACGGCTGCCGCAAAAGTGAAAGGAGCTCATTAAATGCTGGAAGGGCAGACAGACACGGAAGGAGATGTGGAGACGGAAGACGGGCCAGAGGCTGGGTCCCCAGCAAGGGTAAGCACTCTGTGATCCTTTAGGGCAAAACTGGAGGCTGAAAAAGCCGTGAAAGACAGGCTACTTCACGTAAAAAGAGAGAGAAGGCACTAAAGCTCTGAACCCTCAAACCCTAAACCCCCATCCAGCCACCTACGGCTGCCATGTTATACCTTCCAAGACAGCAGAAGGGCAGACGACACAGGAAGACTGGATGCCAGCCCTCACACGCCCCCACTGAGCTGTCTATGCCAAGTTTTGACTTTGAATGTGACCCCGGACAGGTCACACCGCACACCCAGGCCTGGGGTTCCTAGCCTCTAACTGTGAACACTACCGTTTAAGTCCTTCCAAGGAAGAAGGAGCAAAAACGATGGGAAAGCCTTCTGTCGGCGTGTGGATCACCTCTTCACTGATGCACAGCCCATCCCTGGGCCAGAGCAGGTATGCCAGGGGGCTGGGGCACGAGCAGGGTGTGTTTGGCCAGGAACATATTTCACAAGTTTCATTTGTCCTTTACACAACAGGAAACGCATGCCATAGGACAAAGCTGGTATTAATTTACTTAAAAAAAACAACTTACTCTGTTTCTACAATTTAGATGCCCTAAAATGTCTAAGATCTGAAAGGATAGGGGAGGCCTCCTTTCTCCAAATCAACACGCTCCCCAGGTTCCAAGAGCTGCTCTTTAGGACACAGATGAGAAAAGGCAAGGAGATCCAACCAGTCTATCCTAAAGGAGATCAGTCCTGGGTGTTCATTGGAAGGACTGATGTTGAAACTGAAACTCCAATACTTTGGCCACCTGATGCGAAGAGCTGACTCATCTGAAAAGACCCTGATGCTGGGAAAGATTGAGGGCAGGAGGAGAAGGGGACGACAGAGGATGAGATGGTTGGATGGCATCACCGGCTCAATGGTCATGGGTTTGGGTAGACTCTAGCAGTTGGTGATGGACAGGGAGGCCTGGCGTGCTGCGGTTCATGGGGTCGCAAAGAGTCAGACACGACTGAGCGACTGAACTGAACTGAGAAAAGGCAGGGCATTGGGAGGCTCTGGAATGCTCTCCCCTTTTATTTTCTATTTTTCAATGGAACCCACTGAATGTGGTGGCACTTCTGCTGCAAAAGAGGCTGGAATCTCAGTTCTCTCAAAGCTGCTGCTGCTGCTTTTGGTCACTCAGCCGTGCCTGAGTCTCCGCAGCTCCATGGACAGCAGCCCACCAGGCTCCTCTGTCCGTGGGATTCTCCAGGCAAGAACACTGGAGTGGGTTGCCATTTTATTCTCCAGGGGATCTTCCCAACCCAGGGATTGAACCTGTGCCTCCTGCATTGACAGGCGGATTCTTTACCACTGAGCCGCCTGGGAAGCCCTCTCTCAAAGCTACTAGACACATAAACTGTAGATTCTTGATTCACAGCAGTAGGGAGTGGACTGTGGGAGTTGGGGCTTTGATTCTGAGTGACCAATTCTTGCAAACTCAAGTTTAAGGAAAGATACTGGAAGTCATCCAAAATCAATCTTCTCTCAATTTCATTATTTCAGGACAAGCAGTGGAGCCTTCGCACCGTACGGAACAAAATCAATAAAAGCCAAGAACAACAGGCTACACTCTTTGGAGATCATCTCGTCAAGACTCCGCGGAGGCAAACACAATGAGGGATCTGTGAGCTGCTAGAATAACACCATTTTCACTTTGTTATTCACAGGGCCCTAATCTGAACCCCATCTTCCTGTTTCAAATGCCGTTTCAATATTTGAAATCTCCACAGCTGGTAAAATCACAAACACATCTGTGAATTTCTATCCCCCTAAATCAGATGAGCAAGTGGCCTTCCTCTGTCTCAGGTTCAGATATTCTGCATTAACATACTGCTTTCTTTCTGCGTGTATTTTTTGTGTCCATCTGAGGCTCAGTGACCCTTCCCTGGAAACATCAGCTCTCGGTGTTGTGTTCAGCATTGGAATGTTTACATTAGACAGTCAGTGCAGAGGGGAAACGAACACAGCTCCCACCTGCCTTGCCTCCTGGGAGCTCTGCAGGGGCCACCCCTGTGCTGACCACAGAGCATCCAGGGGACAGCTCTGGGCCGGCGGGGAGGCACCTTTCTAAACATATTTGGTTGTCTCCATCATCCGGCATCCCGGGGAGGGGGTGCCAGCTCAGGGTACGGAGAAGTCACCAGCGGTCACAAGGCGCATGGAGAAGACCACGGTCAGTTCCGAAGAGACTGTGTCGGCCACGGATGCCCAGCCAAGGACAAGACACGCTCACCTTCAGGAAGTAAAGAGCGCAGAAATGACTGCACTGGGGACCTGCAGTCACCCTTCACTCCCGACGCCTAAATAGTGCCTTTTTCAGAACAAAGGTGGTTGGGACGCCCCCTGACCTCCGGGCCCACTGTCTGGTCCCGACCGAGACGGTGTTTCGGGCTTGTGCAGCACGACGGGACGCCTCAGGCTTCTCTGCGGTTTGTTTAGTGACCTTTAAAATGCGGCAAATTCCGCACAGAATAGTAGGGAAAAGGAGACGGGCTTTGGGTCATCGGAGGCCAATCAGAATGCCATCGGCTGGGCACATAACCTTTGGTGAGTTACCGGGTTGAACAATCTCATGAGGCTGACTCTTCAACTGTTTGGAGGCTACAAAATGGCAACTTCACACACGACGAGACTAAAGCACAGCAGCCTCCATTTTCAGCAAAGCTGAGCTGACTCCCGGGCTGTGTGGGAGCAGCCCCGCAGCCTCGAGGAGCCGCCTCAGTGTCCTCGCTGGAGCTCTGTTTACAGGCCTGAAGAGGCCCAGCGCCGCTCACCCGGCCCCAGGCCCCAGGCCCCGCACGGCCGCCCCTCATTCTGCTGGGACCGCAGCGCGTCACTACCAAAAACTCACTGGCGTTTCTAGTCAAAAATCATAAAATCGATTTTGCGTGTTCACTTTAAAGTCCTAACACCGGTGGGGCTGAGGGCAGCCCATCCAGTGTTTTCCAAACAGGGGTGAGGATGCAGGGTCCTGGAGTCAGTCCACAACACACGCAAGGAGCACACTGAACCCCGTGAGGACACACGCCACTCTGCACCACGTGCGCTCAGCACACACACATGCACACACACGCACGTGTGCACCAGGATTTTTCACAAGAATACTTCTCACTGTGCCCTTGAGTGGACAAAAAGGTTTAAAAACACTGATCTGACATAATAGCTTTAGCTGACAGATACTACAATTGAGCCCCAAAAGATGAAAAGACTTACCCACAATTACACAGCCCGTTGCTGGCAGGTATTCAACCTTAACTGTTCTTTATGTCTTAAAAAACAAAAATCTTCATTTTCTGGAGACATGTTAAATAACATGGGCAAAAAGACAAGAGGTGTAACAACTATTTAGGAAGTAACAATTGAATCAGAAACACTCAGTCCGAAATGCCAGTTCAGAGGGCGCCTGCTACCCCTCTGACATGGCGGTGACTCTGAGAGGTCAGGGGTCGAAGGTCACATGGGTGCTCGGAAAGCAGGCTTGCCTGAACGGACGGCAAGGTCTCCCTTTCGCATCCATCTTCACGCTCTGAGGGTTCTTAAATGTAACTGCCGTCTATCAGGCAAGCCCCTCATCAAGTAATTTTAAAATTATGGTGTATTTATCATCTGCCAGTGATTCCTGACAGATACACCACTTGGAGGTCTATTTTCACCAAAACATCCCAGTTAATTGGGGGGCAGGCCTTTCAGTGTCCCACATTAACAGAAATTATTTCCACTTGAAGAGAAAGTAACAACTAATGCTAAAATAAACAGTATTCAAGATACTATGAATCATAAGTCAGTTGGTCAAAATTATATGTCTCAAGGACAGTTCTGGGTAGAGAAAACCAAACTAAAAAGTATTTTATCAAATGCCCACTATATGTGAAACACAGTGCTAGACTCTGTGTTTCAGGCGAATGCAGGTAACTTACTCTTCCAGATTAAGTCTCTGGAGGATGCAAGTTACTCTCGATCTCCTCAGCCTCCCCCTCCTTCCTCGTGGGTTCTCTCCACAGAAGCGGCTCCACCCGAGTGTAGAGGGCCCTGCACCTGTGGGTCTTGCAGGTCTGAGGGAAGGGAGATATCTTCTAAATCACACTGACCGTGACAGACCAGCAAACCAGGGGCAGCTCTGCAAATACCCACTGGGAGTGAGCCAGGGGCCGAGCGCTGGAGAAGCTGCTTATTTGTTCAAGTGGCAGATGGAGACCTAATTTCCAGCATCTAAAATTGTTACCAGATCTTAGTTGATGACCCGTCATTTCACAGCAAGTAGCTGTAATAAAATAATCCAAATAAAATTCTTGAATTCAACTTTCCAGAAGTAAGAGTACAGGCTTACACGTAGATTGTACCTATTACATGGAGAACAGGTCAGTGGCCATCCCCTTCATCAGAGACTGTCTAAAGGGACTAAAGTGAGAGAACCAGCCTGGCAATTAGTCCTACGGGAGCATAACCAAATTCAGGAGTCAACACAAAGTCTAGCTGCTGCTGCTGCTGCTAAGTCGCTTCAGTCGTGTCTGACTCTGTGCGACCCCATAGCCGGCAGCCCACCAGGCTCCCCGGTCCCTGGGATTCTCCAGGCAAGAACACTGGAGTGGCTTGCCATTTCCTTCTCCAATGCATGAAAGTGAAAAGTGCAAGTCAAGTCGCTCAGTCATTTCCGACTCTTAGCAACGCCATGGTCTGCAGCCTACCAGGCTCCTCCGTCCATGGGATTTTCCAGGAAAGAGTACTGGAGTGGGGTGCCATTGCCTTCTCCGACAAAGTCTAGCAGCCCTGGTCATTTTTCAAGATTTTACCAGTTTCTCCAGGTAAGCCACCGAAGCCTGGGAAACACCCTGAACTAGCCCATCCACACCTGGAAATGTTTGCTGCTTCTTTTTTTGTTTGTTTGTTTGCTGCTTCTACAACCATGATTCACCAGTCGGGGGAGCCTTTAGGAAAGTACTCTCTCTTCCTTGGAAAAACCAAAACACCTTTTCCTTACCTTAGACAAGCCCAAGCCCACCCCGCGTCCCACCTTTCCCTCTCCTCGTCACCCCAGGGTCTGTAACAGGTTCATTCCATGTTCATTCCTCGCTTACTTCTTTTTTTTCACTACAGCTCTTCAGTCTCCTGACTCAATCAAGCTTGCTTTCTCACCAACTCAAGTAAAGAAGTGAAGGCCGATGTCCTCAGTCCAAGAGGAGAGGCCGGTGCCTGCGCACCTGCGGCTGTACCTGCGTCTTCAGCGGCCGCAGCCTCTCACTCCTGACCTCTCACTCCTGACCTCTCACTCCTGACCCTCTCACTCCTGACCTCTCACTCCTGACCTCTCCTGGTGTTTTACATGCCAGTCTCATCAGAAGAAAAAATATCTACCGTGAAATTCAGTCATCTAAGGAAATATTCGAATCCAGGACCTGCTCTACCTAGCCAGGTGTGGTTGATCCATGTGGGTGAGAACCGGCCGGCTTTCTCTTCTTGCAGCGTTGACCCCTGGGGTCACCCCGCTGGTGGAATCTAGAACCACCTGTGCCGGCTGCTTCGCCAGCAGTTCTGGGTCTTGAGGCGACCGCTCTGTCCATCTGAGCACCAGCCTTCCCTCCGAGTCGCAGAATCTACGAAACCCTTCCCATCCCTCTAGGAGAAGCCACACTTCTTTGATTCTAAGACACAGTTCAAAGAAGCACAAAAACAGTCACGCTCCACACCCCTCGGTTCGCACCATCCTGACACAATGGGCACCCCTCCCTCAGGGGGCGGGCGGCGTCTCCACCGAGGCCTCCAGAAACAGGCAGCCAGAAAAGCAGGGGTGCCCCTCAAAGCCACGCCCCACAGCCCCCTGGGGCTCCAGCCAGGAGCGGGTGGGGCTGCCGCCCAGCGCCGACATGCTTCTCCATTACTACCACAGGCGTTTTGCAGAGAGCTGTCGATGGCCGGTGCATCAGTTCCGTGGGCTTCACTGCCCTCCAGGCCGCGGGCTGGCCGAGAGCCACAGAGCGGCGCGGCGGGCCTTCCGGGCCCTTCTGGTTGAGGCTGTGAGAGGTGGGCTTTGACAGGAGCCCTCTCCTAACTGTACTGGTTCTCCTTTCAGGACCTTATTGTTGCCATGTGCTCGCTGCTGTCTCGAGCAATAAAAAAGCCCTGAAATATCTGTATCCATCTTTCGTGGACTCGGGAGTTTCCATGAGAGAAATCACTTGGAAAATTACAATACTGCTCCAAATAAAATATTAACATAAAAACCCTGTTGAAATGTTGAGCTAAAATACCAAGATGTGATTTATGAGGATCTGAGGGCCCCGGCCCCACAAAAGCTTTTCCACCCCTGCAAGCCCATGTCTGGGACAGTTCCCACAGCCCCGCGGGCACAGGATGCCCGGGCGCTCGGACAGCACGGGTCAGGGCAAAGATGGAAGGGCGGTCTCTCACTCCATCCTGAACAGGGGTGCGTTTAATAACCAAGAGCCAATCATCACACTTGTATCTATAGACATTTAACTTCTTTCTTCCTTCTGCATGAAAAATAGAGACACTTCTTCCCTCCTTACATCATCCTCATTCTAGATGGACTTCCTCCAGTCGAAGGGCTTGGCCTTGCCACTACAACCAGTTACCAGAAGTAATCATTACCTACAGGAGGGGCAGGCAGAGCAGCACTGGTGGAATAAATCATCTTTCAGTAACCGTCTCTCAAACTTAACCCCAGTGGAAATCTCACGAAGAACTTGCCTTCGGGCCCATCATTTCCCCTTCGCTTTTCAGATTTAAGGACAGATGTTGGATCCTTGCTACCTGGAGTCCGCAGGCACTCAGTAAACGCTGCACCAGCACTTAGCCACCATAGCATCCCTGGGTTCCCACCACGACTGCCTCTCCTCTGGAACGGAAAACAAGCTCAGTGTCGTGAACTTTTAATGATCCCAAGAGCTATCACAGTTTGACTCTTTGTTCTAAAATATCATCAGCATCAAAGAAGCTGCTATTTTTGCCAACGTTTTAGATTGAGTGAAGTCTCTATCATCAGGTAGATTATCTACGTCACCCAAGTTTGGGTCCTAAGAGTCTCGTTGGCATCTCTGCATGTAATCTGTTGGCATATTTTGTTTACACAAGTAAGATCTTTGTTTTTCCTCACCCCACGAGAGCTGAAAAAGGAACTTTGGACATAACAATTAATTCAGTGTTTATCTACTTTACTTGTCTGCAAAGTAATATAATACATTCATACACTGGAATGGAGGAAAGAGAGGTGGTTAAAAAGGTCAAAAGGCGAAATAGAAGCTATTCAATATAATAAAACATTGTGACATGGAGTATTAATTTTACAGATGAAAATGCTTTGGAAGAAAAAGGCCAAGTGTCTTGCCAAGGTTACAAGGCCAAATTAGTGATTGCAGCAGGGGTCACAGCTAAAAAAAAAAAAAAACAAACCTGCAGTCAAGAGCAGAAGGTGGGAGTGTGGTGTTTAGTTGAAGTTTCTAGAAGTGAACCAAGTACCTCATCTGCAACAAGAAAGTCTGGCTGTAGGTGAGCTTTTCTGCACAAACGGCAGTAACAAGGATCTGAGCTGCCTGCACTGCAAGGTCAGCTCAAAGATAAAGGCGGCGGAAAACCCACGGGAAATGTCCTGCAAACCCAAGAGCTCCAGTGTGGGCAGTGTCTCCCCAACCTGCCCCCCTCCCCTCCTGCCTAACAGCTCAGGACTTCTTTCAGCAAAGCTGTCACCTGCTTTCTCACAGCCCAGATTCACCGGGTGAGCGTTCACTAGACAACTGCGCGCATAAACCTCTCTGTGAACAGCCACTGCCAAGAGCAAAACAAGAGACCTCTCCCCCTTCAGAGAGCATCCAGGTTAGCCTGAGCCCCTAGCACGCGAGGCATCCTGGAAACAGAGGGCGCTCTCAGCAGGGCCCTGGCCCTCCAGACAGTGAAGGATGGACTAGCTGAGGCCAGACCAGGGGGAAATCAGGTGGAAGCTCCACTCAGACACACCTAAGGATTTCAAAAAGGAACCTAATTAGCCCGAACTCAGTTTACCATTGAATTTGGGAAGAAAAAAACAAAACTGAAGCCAACGAGAAGACTCTAAGCTCAGACTGTGAGTGCGATGGTAAGGACGAGCCTGCCTGGAGCAACAGGCGCAAAAGCGGGTCAGAGAGTGGGGTCCGGGGGGCTCTGAGCCAGGAGGGGGCGAGGCTGGGAGGGGGCGAGAAGGGGCGCAGAGAACAGAGAGCGGCAGGGAGAAGCGTGCACGGGGCAGAGAGAGGACGGTCGCGGGGGAAGCGCTGCTCCCGGTGCCTGGTCATTTCGCAGCGCGTGCTGCTCATTGCCTTTGTAAAGCCGTTTGTGGTAGTTCCCCCAGAGAGGAATTTTATCAGCCTCTGTGAGGAGCCTAAGGGTTCTGCACACGTGCGTATTCCTAAAGCCAGACTCCGGGCTTACAGCTTTCTAGATGTGATGTGACTTTGGGTGACAGCTTGCTCGAGGGGCCCCCTGGGGTGACACCTTCTCAGGAATTTCCCTCCACTCGCCTCTGCTGAGACCAACCTTCCTGGGGAAGTCGCTGGAGGTGGAGCCAGGGTTTCTGTCTGATTCATCCCAAGCCTGGTGCTGCAGCCGTTAGGTCTCCATCTTTCTCATCACACGAGACCTCAGAACGACGCTTCTGTTGGCCAAACAGGCAAGCACTTCCAGGATTAAAGCAGCATGAGTGTGTGGTTACACCCCTGCTTTTCCGATAACCGCTTATGATCTTATTCACTCAAGTTATTTTCAGGAGACTTAAGATATTCTTTACCCTGCATTTTTAGTTGTTTTCCATAGAAGATTTGATCCAAGTAATCTAGCCTACAATATCCCTGTATATAGAACAAAACAATAAATGCAAATTTCCATACACGGGAAGTATTGTAGTAAACTAGGAAATTATCTGGCCCCAAATCTCCTGGCAATAAGTATAAAAAGTTTCTATACTTAGAGAAAAAAAAAAGTATTTACAAAACTGAGATTAATGTATTTACTTGATACTTATAAACAAAGTTATTTACCACCGAAAAACAAATGATTTTATTAGGCCAGGCACCAGCAAATACATAGAAAATATTCCTAATGATATACATCCCCAAGATCAACACATCTCTTAAAATTTCAAAGCAGCATTCAGCCCAGATAAACAAGAATAGACTTTTTTAAAGTCCTAAGTTTATGAAATGGCCTGTTGTGCACGGCTTTCCAGGATTTCAGTCACAAGCTAGAACAACAAAACCAAAAAACCTTGTTTCTTTATTTTAATTATAATGGCATAAAACCCCAAACTTTGTGGAATAGCATTTTGATTTATACTGATACTGGTTCAAATTAAAATACATATTTTAAAATGTTTGAACTCTTACTATGCTTATAACGGCATAAAATAATTAGAACAAGTCCTCTACAACCAAAGTGGAATATGTACTTTAGAGTATCAAAGAAGGATTTAGCTGAAGTTTCAAGGTCTCATCACTTGTTAGTTCGGACTATCAGCCTAACAGAACTGAAAGGAAAAATGACACTAAGTTCATTATGTGATTTAAGAATAAGCTCTGCCATGATAAATATTTGGAAATTCCAAGCCTTCATAAAAGCACACTCTGTGCACAGCCCCTGCAGCCATCCCTTCAGGGTGTGCACTGTGAACCACCCGGGGGATTTATCTCATTTCATTCTCGCGCTGCTCTGCACTTCTGAGTTGCCAGCTAAATTGCTTCTCGGTTTACAGTACAGGAGGCTTCATCGTGTTTAGTCAGAATTGCTTACTTTTAAAGTACGCTGATAGGGAGCCCAACGTGGTCTGAAATGGCCTCACCAGATGTTTGGATGGATGAGGAAACAACACATCTCAAAAGGTGACCCCCAAATACCATTAACTACATAATATGTCCCCATACATTAAATAAGTTCAAGTGATCAGAACACATTAAAATATTTTCAGGGGAACTGAACCTGGTTGGCTCTTATATGTTTCCATTGCTAGGTATTTAATTTCTATTCAAGTGTTCATTTTCCGTGTCCCCCTCCCCTCCTTTCAGGATCTCCATCATTGTCAAGCCATAATGAGCGTAAGTACGGTCGAAGTCCACTTAACACGACTATAACGGACAGCTGATACGCTGAGCAAAACAGTCTTCACAATCTTGGTCGGATAAACGAAGTTTAGTCACTAGATCAAAGACAATTGTAGACTCATCTCTTTCCACACCACTGGGGCCACAGCCTAGTATGAAAACTTCAAGCATTTATCTGAGGAAGGACCAAGGCAGGTGGGAGAGGCTGGGCAGTTGAGAATCAGGACCTGGGACCTTGAGTGCAACAGGAAGCACGGCTCCAGGAGGCGGGCTGTGGGCCCGAGGGGCGGCAGGAAGGCTGAGCCGGTTTGGGGTGGGGGCTCTGCGGGCAATAAACGCCCTTTCCCAACTAAGAGAGGAGACACGTAAGGTAACCTTTTGTGCATTTCCCAAGGGAGACAGCAGAAACAACACTGTAAAACCTGCCATGGAGGAAGATAAGATCCTCAGACAGAGCAGCCTGAGGGCGAGGGGGGCTGCCACAGCCAGCATCACCGCAAGCGTCTAACCCAGGTTCCCCAGTCGCCCGCCCGCCCGGCACCCCCGCCGTGGTCACGCCTCGGCTGCACCGCAAGCGCCTAAACCAGGTTCCCAGTCGCCCGCCTGCCCGGCACCCCCGCAGTGGTCACGCCTCGGCTGGCACTGCCGGCTCTGAACCCGCACCCTTCTCTGACTACCTGGCAGAATCCGGCTTCAATCTTCCTCGCTCAGATGTAGCCCCCTTTCTGCGACTTCCCCTGACACCACCCTTTCCTCCAGACAGCCCTCAACCTCAGAGAGCACGCACACCGCTGGTCCTTCTGCTGCAGTGACCACTTACACTGAGGTGTGGGGCAGGAGAGGGGCTCTGCGTGACTCTCTTTAATTCTCCAGGTACCCGGGCAGGACCCAGGCTGGGCTCAGCACCATCATCTTGTTGGCAACAGGTGTGTTTTGAAATGCAGAGAAGAGTCAAGTACCACACGCAGAGTCAGGCTAGGCGGCCTTTTAGACCCTGCGTCGAGGTTTGTAGGAAACTTGGAGATAAGCTCACAGCCTCTTCCCAGCGAACAGAGAAGATGCTCGCCCACAGGTACCCACATCAGAGAGCAGCAAAGAAAGAGATTCTGCAAACATGCCCATGAAACACAGAGGGGCTCAGGGCCTGGAGTGCTCTTCCAGAGAGCAAAAACAAACAGCTCATCCAGAACTCCACAGGTAGAAGCTGGGCACATTAGACACTCCAGAAAAAAAGAACAACTGTTAACTTACTGGCAACATAAATGATGATCTAAATACAGCAGAAGGCCTGATAGATAAGCAGAGATCTGGAGGCTGTCAGGAAATATACAGAGCTGTGTGTATTAGGCCAATCATAATGGTTATATAACTTTACAGAATAAAAATTATTCATTATTCCATTTTCTGGGCTGTACTTGCCCATCAGAATATGGCAAAACTATAAAAATATGACGAAGCAAGAAATCTGTAGTCTCACCACCAACTAAGCTTACAGGGTTACCAGGCTTTCCAGATGTAACTAAATGAACTGAGAGTCAAGTTCAAGCACATTTCACCTCTACCAGTCCTGTCGGGCATTTTGAAATCTCTATTTTAAACAGAAGATAGGTCAACATTTTTTCATATTTCAAAGAAGACAAAAAAGAAAAAAATCCACTTGAAAAAAATACAAATAAACAGACCAAAAACCTGTTTTTTGCATTACATGCTCTACTTTTTATAAAATAAGAAAGAAAATGATAAGAAGACAAAATCATAGATTTGTCTTAAAACATAATGTCCAAGGCATTTCATACAGTCAGCACAGATTCAACTAATCCCCCAGAGAGGAGAATAGTTAACGACTCTAATAGCACATTATTAGAGACATCAGGGAGCAGACCCAAGCAAATGAGAAAAATGCATGAGGGCGCGCTTTAATTATAATGTTCCATTAAATGTAAAGTTAAAAGTCATTCTGTGTGAGCCTTCAAACTGAAAGACATGCAAGATTACACAGCTATTGAAGTGATGCTTATTATTTTAAAAAGAATCATTTTATAAAATTTTATTTCTAAAAATGACACAAAGTTGAATGCATATTACAAGTCCATGGAATTCAACAGGCTAGAAAGGAAAACATTAAAAACAAAAGTAAAATATAGGTTCCGGTGTTAAGATTTTAAAGAATTTTTTTTTTAATATTCCAAATTTGCTCTTATTTTGCTGCCTTTGTAATTTAAAAACAGAATTTCATTAAAAAATTTTCAAAGACCTGATATAATGGAAAAATAGTGCTTACAGTAGAAGGCACTTCTCAAGAAACAGATTTGTGCTAATGCCCAACAGTCTTCTGGCCTAAATAAAGTCTTCACGATCCTCTTGTCATTAGGATGATGAAAGGCTGGCCCTGTGAGAAAACAGGGAGATCCTGAACTGCCTGCCCTCCCAGGGGGCTAAAGGCCAACACAGATGCTCAGCTGCAGGGATCCTCCTGCTGGACGCATCAAAGCTCTGCTCCACGTACCAGTCAGGGAGTGGACACAGGCTTGGAAACATGCAGAGTGCATCCGCAGTGCTAATGCTGGAGGCTCCAGCGGTATCACAGAAGAAAACTTTCAAGTTGTTAAATCATGGCAGACAGAATATTCACTGAGATCTGTAAGATGTAAACTGAAATCCAAAGTCTCCCAGGAGTCTCAGGTCCAACTACTGAATTATAAAAGCAAGGCAGGGACTTCCCTGGTGTCCAGGGGCTAAGCCTCCACATCCCCAGTGCAGGGGATCCGGGTTCAATCCCGGGTCCGGGAATTAGATCACGCATGCCACAACTGAGACCACATGCAGCCAAATAAACCGATAAAGGGGGCTTCCCTGGCGGCTCGCGGTGAAGGGCCGCCCGCCATTCAGGAGACATGGGCCCTGGCGGCTCGCGGTGAAGGGCCCGCCATTCAGGAGACATGGGCCCTGGCGGCTCGCGGTGAAGGGCCGCCCGCCATTCAGGAGACATGGGTTCCACCCCTGGGTTGGGGAGATGCCCTGGAGAAGGGACTGGCAACCCACTCCAGTATTCTTGCCTGGGAAATCTCATGGACAGCAGAGCCTGGCGGGCTACAGTCCATGGGGTCACAAAGAGTAGGACATGACTTCGCGACTAAACAACAGTAATAAACAAATTTAGGGCCGAGGGAAACACAGCTAATGGGCTAAACATCTGTGAAAAACTTGGGCATTTTAGCTGTCACTCAAGAGCACAGTATGACTCCAATAAAGCAAGTGAGAGTCCACTCTGCACAGAGGAGCAGATGGGGGCCCTGGAATGCCACCTGCTTAACCAAGCCCACATTTTACAAAGAACTTCAATAAAATAAGCGCTCAGGGAAAACACGGCAGATTTAAGGCTTCTGGTAAACATTTTAAGTGTAAGTTATGGATGTATAAGAAGAGAGGTGGATGCTTTGGTAGAGTTCGGTGGTTTGGGGACAGCTAGAACAAATGGCACGGAGACTAGAAAGAAGCTGGTTTGGGTTTAGACCATGACCTTCTGACCAGTCCAAAGGCAGAGCCGGCACTGGGGAAGGCGTCAGCGCAAGGCTGAGTGCCAGGAGGACGCACAGATGCGAGACAGCAAGGACACCGCATGCATGCCCGAGGAGGAGGACATCCTATGAAGGTCCAGGAGGCGGTAAGCCAGCTAAGGGATGGAACAGGCACAGCTATGCCAACACCAAAGACGTGGTCTGTATGGATTTTCTTCTTACAGATAAGACAAGTGGCTCCTCTTTCCTAACGGAACATAAAATAACAATGCCTCTGAAAACCAGTGGTGTCTTGGATTCAATGAAATATAATGTGTTTCTTGCAAATCTGGTATATATTTTAGACTTCACAGCCCTTCATTTTGACTCTGTCTGCAACAGAATGGAATTCTAGAATCGTGGAGGTGGAAGGAAGCTCAGCAGTCATTTGGTCAAACATAGTCCAGTGTGTGAGCCCTTCCAACAACACATCCCAGGTGGCAACGTCCAAAGCCGCAGACAGGCGCCCCATCAGTTGTGGAGCCCATCAGAGAGAGCGTGCGATCCCCAAGAGGGCTTCTCCAGCAAACCCCACAGCGCCCCCACCAGAAAGGTCTGACCTCAGAAAATGAAGATTTACGTTCAGAGGACACCACAAAGTTAGCACAGAACTGACAAACTAGAATAATGCATTTGCAACATATTTAACTGATAAAAGATTTACAGGAATTCCTATAAATCAGCAATGAAAACGGCAGAAGAACCGAATGGACAAAGACTAGGAAAAGGCATTTCACAGAAGGAAATACCAGAAAACCTAAATGACCACATAAAAAGAGTTCAACCCTACTATCAATCAGAGATAAAGCTATGACATGATATAATTGTCCTTAAATTTACTGGGTAAATATACAGAGATTTTAATATTCAGTAAAGTGACACAGAAAGCTTATTAGAAAGAAGCCCCAGATGAAATAATTTATAAAGTAAGTGGTCACATGACGATTTACAGTGGCAATCCTACTTGTTTTCTAAATGAGGATTTATACACATCAGCTTGTTTTAAAGCAGCATAATACGTTTGCAGAGAAATAAGGTATATTTTATGATTTCCAAGTATATATACATACATATATGTATATATAAACTCGTATTTCTTTTATTACTAGGATTTGGTTATGTTTTAAGAAAACACAACAGATTTGTAAATGTGAGCACAGTTTAAGTGTAACCCAGTAGGGAAAACAGTCAGTGTCTATTTCAGAAATAAAGTCTTCATGCTAACTGATGTTAACTGAGGCAGTGGAAATCACTACATCACCGATTTGCCGTTTGAAAAATGACAAGTTGTGTGACAGCTGTTACTAGGTCAAGTGCAATTCAAATCATTAAGGACATGGTAAGGTTAGTTCTAGAAAACATTTCAATAGTCTCTCAGGCTGAGAAGGTCAAGTATTGCTCAAACCTCCCAGGACTTATCAAAAGCAAGGGGAAAGCAATTCTCACCAGCCTGGGAACAATAAAAGCCTCCTCAACCTATCAGCAAGGAGGTCCCCCACTCAAACATCAGGGTGTCAGCCCTGAGTTACAGGGAGCTCAGCAGAGTTCTAAGCAAGCCCCGAGGTCCTGCTAGAGAGGCCGAGTTCAGCGTGTACCTCGGGTGTCTGTACACACATCTAAGAGGCCGCTTTAGTGGAGGAGTGCAGGTTTCTTTTTTTTAAGTGTCCATATATTTAAGAGGCCAAGAATAAGTTTTTGTCTTTTCTTAAAAGATAGTTTCCAAACATAGATATCTACTGTGCATATATTGATGGCCAACGTGAATCTATTCAAGAGGTTTTATCTTAAAGTTATCACGCTGTGCACAATACAAAGAAAATAATGCTATTTGAAAGGAAAAGGAAAAATAAACCAGGCAAGTTTCCAAGTTGCAGAATAAATGAATGGAAGAATCACAAGAACACCCAGAAGTCCAAGAGAGACGGTTCCAGACCATGAGATTTTCAGAATCTGAAAATTTTGTATTTTATTTTACGAAATTATTTTTTCATTTCTATTCTGTAAATCATGAAAGTATGATAACACATTTACAGGAGACTTGCAAAATACAGAACAAAGTTAATTATAATTCCACCATATATTATAATTATTTTTAAGTAAATTAAGATTTTTACTTGTAGTTTTAATATCAAACTTTTAAAAATGAACAGAATGAATATACAGAGAAATAGAAGGATACAGTAGTCCTGAAGAGCACTATGACCAGTTCAACATAATTAAGATTTAAACAATTTTCACTCAACAGCAGGATACAAATTCTATTCAAGTTTCCACAGACTGTCAACTAGGAGACACTGGAACATATCCAGGGACATAAAATAAGGTGCAGAAGTTTCATGTCTAAAGGTATTGAAATCATAGAGATTCTGTTCTCTTACCCCTGTGGAATTATGTTAGAGATCAATACCAAAAGATATGAAAATAGCCCACATATTTTCAAGCGCAATGCAACATTTACCAAGACAGCTCTTTGACTTAGCTACTGAAAGCCTCAGTGAAGTTAAGACTGAAAAAACGCAGGGTGGTCGCAGAGAAGAAAGCGCTTAAACGAGAAGCATTTCCTCACTATTACAGGGTACATGCACACACCACCCCCACAGAAGACCGCCTGCCGAGCGTGTCTGAGGGCCAGG
The DNA here is from genome assembly GCF_032452875.1 of Bos javanicus. Taxonomy (NCBI): domain Eukaryota; kingdom Metazoa; phylum Chordata; class Mammalia; order Artiodactyla; family Bovidae; genus Bos; species Bos javanicus. The sequence continues at coordinate 51,634,511 of NC_083890.1, read as the reverse complement.
GCAGCAGATGGTTCTAGTCAGGGCCTTTCCCAGCTCCTCGCCCGCTATCTGCGGAGGGTGGCGGCGTGGGGGCGGCGGGAGGAAGATGGATGCCGTGGGGAGCGGGGCGGTTTAAATCAGAACTGACAGGTAGAGCAGCAAGGGGCGGGGCTGGACGTGAATTCTGTTCGGCTTTAAATATAAGAGTTTTACTGTCTCATTGGTAATAAATCCACCTCCCCCCCCCCCACTTAAACTGCTGTCACAACATGTATTAGTGGCCCCTGACAAATGTCTGCAACCTCTGCCATCATGATTACACAGGAAAGGCTCTGCAAGAATTCCAAGCAATCTATCCACGTCATGCTCTGACAAAGCAGAGAAGATTCTGGAGAAGATTCTGGAGAAACAGCAAGGAAGCCTTAACACGCCCTGGTTCTGCTGCTCAGCACCCAGCTGGTGGACCTGGGGGCCCCAAGGCAAGGAGCGGAAGTTCTTTGAGATTTAGTTATCTGGTACATAAACAGAAGGAATCCTCCAGGTATACGAAGGTAGTCAGCAGTCTAGATGGCTAGAGTGGAGACGACAAAGGAACTGGCAAGTACACACACTGCGGCCAATGCTACACTCCCAAGTGAGCTGTCGAGTATCTTCTAGTTAGTGCCACAGCTTTAAAAGGAAAAAAGAAAAGATGAGAAAACAGTATAAAAAGCTGATTAAATATTTCCTTATGTTACTAAAACCAAATAAGCTAGGATGCTATTTTTTAAATTACACATAAGTTATTTTTATAATTGTTCTTCAAATAAGGAAAATTTGGTCACAAAGAAAGCAATCTATTTAAAAATTTTAAAGCTTTTATTGTAGCTAGCAAAAAACAAAGAACAATGTAAGAGTTTGCATGCAATATATAACCAGCTACAAACAAATTCTTAAATACTTAAAGTAACTGCAAAGGAGAAAGGTGGGAAGGTTTTTACATGATTATTTGGGTTATAGGAATCTCTACAGAAAACTTTTAAAATTTCCACAAGTCGTATAAGGAAACTATAAAAAGCTCAGAGTAATTATTTTTAGGAATGTCCTGATTGGGATTAAAATAAGATGATACTAAGCTTCAGAAAACAACCTTAAAAAACAGTTTGCTACCTTGAACTTGTGAAATGCCACTAAATGGAAAAAGAATCGGGATGACTTAAAAATAATTGAACCTCTGCTAGTTATAATGCTGGAATCTTTTACTTGGGAAATCAGTATTTAAATACAATAATAGCTAAGAGGAAAAGACATATTTTTATTAGCATGAGGTATCTTTCTCTGATATTTATAAGCTCTCGGAATAAATAATAATTCCTTTCCAAATAAAAAATGAACAATAAAAATATTTTGGAAATTAAAACTTTTAATTATTATTATTTTTTTTTCTGCCAGGTGATGAATTTGGTCTGTGCTAGTAAAAACTCAGGGAGACAGTGAAGGACAGGGACGCCTGGCGTGCTGCGGTTCACAGGGACGCAAAGAGCTGGACACAACTTAGCGTCTGAACAACAACAAGTAAAATTATAATGTTCCCTTCGTTGCCTTTTAAAGATAATTGTTTTAAATTTCAGTTTGTTTTCTAAAATCATTGTCTACATTTAGCCACCACATTTCTCATCATAAACTCCCATTTAGCATAATTTAGTAGTGTGACAAACTCATTATTCCACAGATCAAACACCTAGTCCCCACTCTTCTGTATCACATTTTAAAAAGACAGGCGTCTACTCTAAATCAGGATTTCAAATATTTCCTAAGAAAACCATTATATATGAAAATCTATCAACTGATTCTTCCCAAAAATATGGTTTTGAAAAAAGACTGACGTTTTCATCCTCAGCTTTTCTTACACCTAACATTTATATTAGATAAAACGTGGCTAACACCGATACGCATAGCAGCATGGCAAACACCTGTTATATCATCGTAGAATTTTAGGGTGGAAGAGATTTCAGAGAGCACCTAACCTAACCCTCAGTCCCCAAAGCCTCACACCCCATTTCACAGATGTGCAAACTGAGGCCCAGAGAAGTTACAGGTTTGGTTTCTGAGTTCTGCTTTTCATGACTAAAAAGACTCCAGCTAGCCTAAGTCCTTCTGTTTCTCATCATGAAAAAAAAAATAATACCCTGTGCTAGTATTTAGGATGTTTTACATTTCAGTATATTGATCACAAACATAAGATCAATGAGGCTTAAATCATAAATAATTATACAATTAAAGCTGAGCTAAATAAATATGCATCTATAAATTTTCAATATAGTGAAATTCTCTGTTATCTTTTAGATTTATCACAAATTTCTAAGAGATAAACAACAAACTTTCAGCCATTAACTACATTTAAATATGTGTTTTCTTAATGTTTTAATTGTCCCAACAACCAGCATTGTCATTACAGTGCTGTTTCATGAACATGTCTGTACATGCAATAAACTGTTTTACTTAATTTTATGAAGCTCCATTGATAAAGGCCTAAACTCTCAATACAACTTAAATGAAGTACAGATTCTTCATAATGGGTCTGATGGTTGGCAACAATCATGTCTTTCGTTTAACACAGATGGAAGACTGCAAATAAAAAGTAACAGCAATAAAATCTGCAACACTGAGAAATCACGGCACTACACACAGCGTCAGGTCGCCGGACAAACACGAGACAGACAGACAGGACTGAGCACCGTGCGCCAGCACCTGGGACGCAGACGTGCTGCGGGGGGAAGGGGACGCCCCTGGAAGCGCAGGAGGCGCTGGAGCCCTGCCCTTCACGGTCGCGGTCTTACACAGAGAACCGTAGTTGTCATCCCCGTGAAAGCTCTCAGCTGCGTCAGTAATTGCAAAACAGTGAGTAAGCTGAGTCAAAGCGCTTTGTAAACTTCTATTTTATTATGAAAAACGATAAAATTAACTTGCAATGCTCCTATTAAATATTTCATGAGCATATGAGCTGACATTGAGATTTCTTTTCTTTTTAAATGTATCAAAATTCTAGTGAAATGCTTTTACTAAAAGCAGTAAATGCAATTTATGCTACACTATAAATAACAAATTTTCATGGTTTGAAATTTATCAATAAAATCTCTGACCAGAAAACTACATAACCAAGATATTTATGTTGTCAGTTAAAATACACATTTTCCTAAATGATATATCTATACATTCTTTCAGAATCAGGATGGCAGAATATGTTTGAAAAACAAAAAGAAAATTCAACAAAGCTTGTCAAAAGAGAAAATGGGAGAAAAAATGACAAGCTAATATTTTACACCTTAGAGACTTTTCAAACTGTATTATGGATTAGTCTCTGGATTCTGTGCCAATAAAGTTGCAGCAGCAAGACTCATCACAATAAAAGATGTTCAACTGGAGAAGTAGAACCCTTGAGAGGAAACCGAGAGAGAAGGAAGCGGGCAGAGAAACAAACTAGAGACGTGAAGGAGCCCCCACATCAAATCCACGTGGGACCGTCCCTCAAAGAACGTAATTAGGAACGGAAGCGTTCAGTCCAAAACTAAGGGTGCAACCTGTACAAAAGAAAAAGGGATTTTTAAAAGGAGAAATTTTCAGCCAAAATTGGACTTTGGGCATTTAAATTTACTAAATTTTCCACAGATTATGAGTACTTCACAAAGAACAATAGTTATGTGAGAAAGTGTGTTTTAGGATTCAAGTCTCTCTTGTCTATCAATACACACAATTTAAAAATGCTTACATATTTTAAAATATATCAGATTTTTTAAAAGCACAATTTAGGCATAGTCAGAATGAAAAGCTAAGCATTAAAAGAACAAATATTTTTACAGTATAACCCTAAACTGTGTACTCCATTTTACTGATCAACTAAAATGCCACCTAGTTAATTATACAGAAGATAACACAATTAAAAACAAACACTCAAGAGAAGCAGTACACAAGCTATACTTCATTATAGTACAAACTTTCAAATATCTAAGGTTTTGCAAGATTGATTTTACAAATGTAAAACCATTATGAATTATAATTAGTTATGATTCCAATAAAATTTTTAAAAACCTCTATCACTCACATAAAATCTGTTTCTCTATTTTGAAAGTCATCAAAAATTATTTATAGAAAGCATCTTTTCTAAAATCCATTTGAAAAATTGTAAGCAAACTGAAATTTTTTAATTGTTCTACATTTAATTATTTGCATAAAATATTCACAACATTTTATCAAGGAAAACTAATGTGCTGATGCTAACCTAAAAATATATATATACAGGTTTAAAAAGTTTTAAAACAGTGTTATTCTGTGGGATTTGCCTACACTAGACACGATTCTTAGAAATCAAGTAGTCAGAGGAAGTGGAGTTTGCAATATTGTCCTTTTTTTTGAAAAAGGTCACATAAATAATCTGCCAGGTACTCTCCCACCAAGAAAAAGCACATGCTCTAAATCTAATGATGGCCGCAGAGGGACAAACGTGTAAGATAAAGTGTGCAGGCGCCTGCAGATCGTGTTATATTCCGGCCCAAAGCTGTCTGCAAAGGGTACAGGTCCATCTAAGGCGAAGCACACACACTTCTGTCTAACCCTGAAACAAGCGTTCACGCACTGATCATGACTCATAAGAAATTTACACACAGTTGTAACTAATTCAAACAACACAGACTTTGATGTTAAGGATTGTACAGTGGTGAAAGTTTCATCTTGTAAAATTCCATTTCATTAAATTGAAAGCTCACAAAATTCTAAAATAACTACATGTTTAGGATCAAACTCAAATTTGGATTAGTTCAAATGTTTCTTAGTTCTTACATTTACAGAGCTCACACTATGAAAAAAGTGAGAATAACACAGACCGAGCTGTGCAAAGTGAAGTTAACACAATGGCTTGCTGAGCTCAGAAAAACAGAGCCCACGTGTCAGTGAGTGTCCTGTCCCACCCGCGTGTGACAGGGCAGAGCCCCTTCATCACTAACGAGCAACAAGCGGCAACTGTGTCAGAGCAGCTCCGAGGCCGTGGCGGTGCCCGGCGTGGGCCTGGCTGCTCGGCCACAGCCGTCCCCGGTACAGCAGCTACGCTCGAGTGAGCCTTTGTGAGGCTGAGAAATAAATTATATTAAGTGCTGCGTTTTGAACCCAGAAATGAGGGAAGGGGCTGTTAAGATATCAAATTTACTAAAAAAATAATTATGTGAGAAATAAGTTGCTGTCACAGAGAGACTTGCCAGGCCCACAGTGTCGGAGCGGGTGGTCACACACACCTTTGGGATCAGTGTTGTGACACGGAGATGAGGCTGGGGGTCTGGTGCGCCTGGGGCAGAGGGGAGAACAGAGGGGCACGCAGGCAGCTTCCTGGACAGCCGCACGGTCGGCGCTCCGAGGAGCCCTTCCGACGCCCACGAGGAGCGAGCCGCCGGCCTGATCCAGCAGCTCGGGACACGCCGCAGACCGCCCTTTTATAACCTGCTTCCACGTCTCACATTTCTAATGAACACAGCTTCACTTCTGCAGACCTTCCTGCCTGTGCTCTCACCAAACTCAAATCTGAAACTCGAAAACTACCTTGGAAATTTGCGGGCAGCCACAGAAAGGCCCCGGAGAAGCAGACACATATTAAATATTAATTGTAAGGATGAGTGTCACCTTTTATGGTGATGATGTCATTATTCAGGAATGCTAATTAAGACATTAAATGACTTGCTGATTGCAGATGCATTCTGAAGGAATCTATTTGTCCTCGTATGCTGAACAGCAAATCCAGCGTGGGGACGGGGCCATGAGAGACTGCAGTTCCCGTTTCTGAAATGCTGCCTTTGAGTGAATGTTCCCATGGACTGTTTGCCTGATTTCTGGGCTGACACTTCCTCCTGGGAACCGGCTCGAGTGAGCAGGCGGCGGCGGGCTGTCCCTGGCCGCGCTGCTGGGTCTGGTCTCTCCCTGGCTGTCCCCGCCCGCCGCCCCCAGCCCTCGGCCGGCTCTGGGCCGTGACATGCCTGCTGTCTTAGCTGAGTCCTGTCGTCTTCCAGGACTGCGTGACATACCTTCAAAGATTAAGCTTTCCCACCTGGGATCTGTCCAGAGAGCCAGTGTATTACAGCTTCTCACGGCCTTCTTCATCCTCCTACACCCTGGTGTTATCAACGGTGGCTTTCTTTCCTATTTTGTGTTTAACTACAGGACACAGGCGCCCACGCTGATAGAAGTCGGTTCTCACTGTCACTCACGTCTGTTCTAACTGCCAGGCTGACTTCCGCAGTCTGCGACACTCTGCCGCCATCTATGTGTAGAAAAGGGCACAGCACTGCCCACCCCCTCAGCTCCCCTTGCTCCAGAAACAACCCTGTTTCTGATCTGGACAGATGAGAAGGGAAGCTTCAGGAATAATCCGCTTTTCCACAAAAAAAATGTAGCAGCTTCCCAGGAACCTCTGTTTACTTCTCTATGAAGCAACCTTCTAAAACTAGAAGGGGACTACAATGCATTATTTAACATAAACCAAAACCAACAGTCTTTTCCATTACTGCTGTTGACAAATTTTAGCAAAAATGGCCATTTCCACAGAATTATGACAGAAAAAAAAGAGGTGACAGGAAGTTGAAGCTTTAAGTCACTTAAACAACTGCAATATAAATAATTTTGCAAAACTGCCAAATGACATTATATGGTCACTTTTATAATATTAATATTTAATATAAAGGAAATATAAAAAAAACGTATTAAAAAAGTATCTACTCACATTATTTCAACTAGCAACAGCACAGATATAATCACCTAGTCTTTATCAGATGCCCAAATGCTTTCTTTCTAGGGAAGACAGAGAAACATGTCAGAACCCTAGACAGCCCTCAGCCTTTCCTAAGGTGCGGACTACACAGGCTCTCAAGTGTCCCAGTAGATGTCAACATCGAGAATGCAAACAAATAAGAAAACCACGCCAGGGTGAGTCACACAAGATCCTTAAGCAAAACAAACACAAAAACAAATAAAACCTTTCCTCTACTGAACTTTTAAACAATAATTAATCTACGCAGTAAAGGCAGACATTGGTATTTCCGATCAGGACTAAGGAGGCTGTCAATAGTCCAGGAGAACAAGCCTCAAAGGTTTAGCTTGTCAACACTACTCACTTCTAAAAGACTTTCTACTGATACAACAAGTGGCACCAATGAAACGCACAGGGGAGGGCAGGAGAGGAGACTCGGGAGAAGGGAGCCTGGGTTTACCCGACAAACCAGGAGCGTGCCCTGGCCGCCCCCACAGTGACCTTCCACTCTCGGGAGCCGCACAGCTGCCGTCAGCACGACACGTCGCCCAGCAAGCACTCCATTTAATCATCAACACGCTGACCGTGTGCAGGGCGCTCTGGTGGCTCAGCTGGTGAAGAACTCGCCCGCAGTCAGGAGACCCCAAGTGGATTCCTGGGTCAGGAAGAGCCCCTGGAGAAGGGACAGGCTACCCACTCCAGTGTTCTTGGGCTCCCTGGTGGCTAGATGGTAAAGAATCCACCTGCAAAGCAGGTGACCTGGGTGTGATCCCTGGGTCAGGAAGAGCCCCTGGAGAGGGGAACGGTTGCCCACTCCAGTATCCTGGCCTGGAGGACTGAGACTGTATACTGGTTGAGTTCATCATTGAAATCAACATTCTCTAAGGAACTATCAAAGTGATTTCGAGCTAAACATAGTTTAACAAGCCAAACCGAGCCTATACGTGTATTTCTTTGTAAATAGAGCACATTTAAATTCATCATGAATGATTTGTTAATTGACATTCCTAAACAACATACACTTCATGTGAACGTTAGAAGAAGGATAAAATGATGAAACCTACTAATAAAGTGGAAATCTAAATTAAATAAGTCTTGATACAATTTATTACTTGCACTGGTAAAGTATCCAATTAATGATTTTCAAAAAAAAATATATTAAAAAGATATCACATGTTAAGTTTCTTTGAAGTAGAAAACATTTCATTTTATCTTACTATACATACCAACTTCAAGGATCCAACTTTAACAAAGAGAATTTGTATTAAATTCTATTGGTACTAAAAGGATAAAGTAGAAATCTTGTTTGACAGACACCAAGCTCTATTTTGTGCTTCAAAAGAAAAGTTAAGTTTAAATTCTTAAATTTCCAGGATCTATGGTATTAAACATAAATTCAGTGGTGGCTCAGGTAGTAAAGAATCTGCCTGTACTGTAGGATAACTGGGTTTGATCCCCGAGTCAGGAAGATCCCCTGGAAGAGGAAATGGCAACCCATTCCAGTATTCTTGCTTGGAGAATCCCATGGACAGAGGAGCCCGGTGGGCTACAGTCCTTGGGCTCGCAAGGGTTAGACACAACTTAGAGACTAACCCACCACCAAACACAGGTATTATTTATGTGTACCTCTTATCTGCACATTTATTAAACAAAGATCCAGATACCATATCTATGGCATTAAATAAGGCATTATTTTTGTGTACATTTTAGTTTATGCAAATTATGTACTCCAATTTAATCAGGAATCCAGAGAAAATTCTTCATTCATCATCAAAAGTCTAAAACAAAGTGTTTCACTCACAGTACCTTCACTGACTTACTTCCTCTTTACTGCTTGTGTGTATAGATACATCTAGAAATTAGTATTATGATACAGATGTACATTTAGTTATCTGAACTAATTTTGGCTTAACTGTGCAAAGGTAAATTAATACTTTGGATTTAATTTAGTAAGTCACTGTTGGGAGTGAATTAAGAGTACCAAACTCAACAAACGTACCTTTGTGTGGTCCCCCAATCACCAGAAAAAATCCAAACATTATTAACTGTTATCAAAATTACAATACCAACTCGGGCTAGCAAAACAGGACAATCTGCCTGAATAGGGGGAGGAGAGCTTTCATGGAGTGTTTCCTCATATACATTCTTAAATTCTTAGTGGAAAGGACTTTTAAGTGGTTTTAGATTTGAATTCAATTGTTCAGGCCTGTAACAGGCTTCCAAGGGGAGTCTGAGCCATAGGACACCTACGGACCCAAACACAGCGCACTGTCCACAGAAGACAAGACCCTCAGCAACCCCCTGAGGACCGCAGGCACCGACCAGCCACACACACATTAGGGGGTCGAGCGCCATCTGCACAAACATTACATCGTAAGTGAAAAGGGCTTTTGTGCCACAACTTCACCTCGTAACAAACTAAAGAGGTTAAACATCACAGGGACTGAGTCGCAACAGGACCCGTCAGCAAGAAGTGAAGACGAGAACAAAAGCAGAAAAACACAGCCTGCCCAGGTCACGGGGGCTCAGCATCGCCCAGGCCGCGGGGGGCTCAGTATCGCCCAGGTCACGGAGGGCTCAGCATCGCCCAGGTCACGGGGGGCTCAGCATCGCCCAGGTCACGGGGGGCTCAGCATCGCCCAGGTCACGGGGGGCTCAGCATCGCCCAGGTCACGGGGGGCTCAGCATCGCCCAGGTCACGGGGGGCTCAGCATCGCCCAGGTCACGGGGGGCTCAGTATCGCCCAGGCCGCGGGGGCTCAGCATCGCCCAGGTCACGGGGGGCTCAGCATCGCCCAGGTCATGGAGGGCTCAGTATCGCCCAGGCCGCGGGGGCTCAGCATCGCCCAGGTCATGGAGGGCTCAGCATCGCCCAAGTCATGGAGGGCTCAGCATCGCCCAGGCCGCGGGGGCTCAGCATCGCCCAGGTCATGGAGGGCTCAGCATCGCCCAGGCCGCGGGGGGCTCAGCACCACCCAGGCCGCGACTCTGTGCGCCTGGCCCTCTCCTCTGTCTCCTCCCTCCTCCCATTTTTCCAGAAATAGACACGTTATGTCCGTGTGGACGTCAGGTCAACGCGTGACGCACCTCACTCATTCTTAGGGTCTCACGGCCACATCAAGGAAAGCCCCCACCAACAGACACCTTCTCAATTGCAGGGCTAACAATTTGCTGGCATCCCGGAGTGATTTTATGTCACACTAAGTACATATGAGAGTTATACATGAAAATATAAAAATTAATTTTAAACCTTATAAAATATACAACGCTATATCAATTTGTATATCTACCAATCAAAATAAGTTATCTTCAGAGACCCAACATGGAATTACGATCTGTATATGCTAAAATAGTGGGGCTTCCCTGATGGCTCAGCGGTAAAGAAGCCACCTACAATGCAGGAGATGCAGGTTCAATCCCTGGGTCAGGAAGATACCCTGGAGAAGGAAATGGCAACCCACTCCCATATTCTTGCCTGGGAAATCCCATGGACAGAGGAGCCTGGCTGACTACAGTCCACTGGGTTGCAAAACAGTCTGATACTACTGACCTGGCTTAAAACTCAACGTTAAAAAAAATAAGACCATGACATCAAGTCCATCACTTCATGGCAAATAGAAGTGGAAAAAGTAACAGATTTTATTTTCATGGGCTCCAAAATCACTGTGGATGGTGACAGCAGCCATGAAATCAAAAGCTTCTCCTTGGAAGGAAAGCTATGACAAACCCAGACAGGGTGTTAGAAAGCAGAGACACAGCTTTGTTGACAAAGCTCTGTAGAGTCAAAGCTACAGTTTTTTTCTAGGAGTCATGTAAGGCCACGACTGAGAGACTTCCACTTTCACTTCTCACTTTCAATGATTTCAGAGCTGGCCCATAAAGAAGGCTGAGCACCAAAGAACGACGCTTTCAAATTGTGGTGCTGGAGAAGACTCCCGAGAGTCCCTGGGACTGCAAGCAGATCAAATCAGTCAATCCTAAAGGAAATCAACCCTGAGTATTCACTGGAAGGACTGATGCTGAAGCTTAAGCTCCAATACTTTGGCCACCTGATGCGAAGAGCCAACTCCCGGTACATATACACAATGGAGTATTACTCAGCCATTAAAAAGAATACATTTGAATCAGTTCTAATGAGGTGGATGAAACTGGAGCCTATTATAGAGAGTGAAGTAAGCCAGAAAGAAAAACACCAATACAGTATACTACCACGATATATATGGACTTTAGAAAGATGGTAACGATAACCCTGTATGCAAGACAGCAAAAGAGACACAGATGTATAGAACAATCTTTTGGACTCTCTGGGAGAGGGAGAGGGGGGTATGATTTCGGAGAATGGCACTGAAACATGTATAATATCATATAAGAAACGAATCGCCAGTCCAGGTTTGATGCAAGATACAGGATGCTTGGGGCTGGTGCACTGGGATGACCCAGAGGGATGGTACGGGGAAGGAGGTGGGAGGGGGGGTTCAGGATGGGGAGCACATGTACACCCGTGGCGGATTCATGTTGATATATGGCAAAACCAGTACAATATTGTAAAGTAATTAGCCTCCAATTAAAATAAATAAATTTAAATTAAAAAAAAAAAAAGACGAGCCAACTTCCTGGAAAAGACCCTGATGTTGGGAAAGATTGAGGGCAGGAGGAGAAGGGGACGACAGAGGATGAGACTAGATGGCACACCGACTCAACGGACATGAGTTTGAGCAAGCTCCGGGAGACGCTCAAGAACAGGGGAGCCAGGTGTGCTGCAGTCGATGGGGTCGCAGCAAGTCAGACGCAACCCAGCGACTGAACAAGGACAACAAAAGAGGAGCATCAGGAAGAAGCCCTGGAGAGGGCAGGTCTGTCACTGCCTGTCGCCCAGCCCACCCCTGCCGCACCCCTCTTCACCCCCAGCCTCACCCCTGCACTGGCCGCTCTGTCTCCTGGACCCCGACTGGCTGCCTGGCTGCTCCGCCAGCCCCTTGGCTCACAATCAGCCCTGCTTCCTGCCCACTTCCTGGGCTGGACGTCCACCAGGAGGACAATCGGACTCAGCCTTTTGCTCCCATGTTCAGCTCTGCTCCCCAGGCCCGCACAGCTGGACGAGGAAATCCTGCCCCCCAGACCCCCGGGCCCCAGGCACCTTCAGGCACGTAGGCCTCCTGGCTGTCAGCAGACAGAATCAAACAAATGACCCATAGAGCCGAAAAGGAAATAATAAAGATAATTCAGGAGTTAGAAAACAAGCAAAACGGATGGAACTATTCAATGTGAATAAGAGAAAGTCAAAGAAAGACTTCATAATGGTCTTGAACACTGAGAAGGGATTTGAAAATACTTCCCAAAACTAAAAAGAGAAGAGTCAAATGACTTTGTCTCTACAAACACACAAGAAAAAAAAAGTTTAAGAAGAAACTTCTGTACATGGGGCAAGAAAGTCTTTAAGGTGAGGACTATTTTACATTAGAATTATCACTAATGGAGATCATCACTGTCTTTGATGGTCTTTAAAATAAATTACCAAATATGAAGATCTGAGTTTTGTCCAAGCAGAGCAGCAAGTAGCTTCAGTTATAAAATGAAAATCTTATTAAATTATTTCTAAAGCTCCTTTCAGCTCTAACATTCCATAATTGTGTAATTTTAATTTTTAAACAATAATAAAGGCAATTCCAACATGACATTGTGAGATCACAGGGCCACACTGGGCTAGACTCCCTGTGGAAAGATCCCATCCAACAGAGTGGCTTCAAGAATGAACTGGGATTATCAAAAAAGCTGCAAGGAATGGTGGAAAAACCCCAAGTCACAGCAGTAATGGATGTTGAGTAGATGAGAAATTCAAGACAAAAGTTACTGAAACATATTATTTATATGGCAAAAATTTAAGAATAATAACGCAGGCTCCTAAACACCCTCCCCCACCCCCAAGATGGGCAGGCCTGTGCTGGGTCATTTGATCCTACTGGGGTGATGTCACCACACTGGGTTTAACTACTTTTAATAACTAGTACATTTTGGTCGTCTCTCACTTTGTCCTGCATTAGATCAAATCAGCCTCTCGATGACCTACACCACATGAGTCATAATTTTTCTGTTTATGATTCAGAAAACTGTCTTCAGTCAGTATTTCCCAGCCTACTGTGGGTTTCTTCCAAGAACCAATTTCATCCTCATTGGTTTCCTACAGGAAACCAGACCAACTTCCTATTATTTTATTTTCCTTACTTTTAGCATACCATAGCCCACATCAAATTACCTGGAAGTGAGAGCGAGAGCAGACTCTGTCCTGCACAAAGAGAGGCCCCCGCAAACAATGCCCAGTCCAGAGGTCACGGATTCAGAATGAAACAGCGCGTGCTGATATCAGAGCTTTCTGCGGAACTCCAAACCAAGTGAGAGAAGTACTCTAATCAACTTCTTACAAACATTAAACTCCCAGAAAGAACTTCTGTTTAAAAACTATTGTCCATGAATACAATAAATTCTACAAAATTGGTTCATACGGAGAAATTATTATGAGGAACAAAACACGTGCTTTCCATCCCAACCCAGAAACACGCTGCTGGGAGAGCAGGGAGGCAGCTGAAGACCGAAACACAGAGCCTTGGCGTGGGCAACGGGCGGGCACAGGAGCCACCACTATGCTGGTTGTTACCAGCTGCCGCCAGGCGAGCCCTCCCCACACCCACTCTGTCCATCATTAATAATCCATCTGACGTGAGATCACAGAAGGAAGAATGCGTGGAACATGGGCTTTCCAAGGACACTGTGACCATGGCCTGCTCTCACCTACTCCTCCAGAGCACCTGGGGTGCCAGGAAGTAAGCGCTGTCACCTGTCATACACGGCTCAGTAGAACACGTCTGAATATGGAGGATTCTGGTGTGAACATACGTCAGATTCTCCTTAGACCCCCTCCATCCTCCTCATTTCTGAGGGAAAGTACCATTTCAGGCTTTACAAGTTCGTACCATCATTATCTGACAGAGAATTTATACCAAATCCAAAACCTATGCGCCACCAAAGGAAGAATGCATTTAAGGTGCGTATCACACAGAGAGACACCAAGAGCAGCGGTTCTCAAAGGGACGCCCCGACCAGGTCAGCATTGCCAGGACACGTCCTGGAAGAGGAGGCCCCTGCAGGTCAGACTCTGTGGCTGATGCTGCGGTGGGCCCTCCTCAGGCAGGAAACTTCTAGAGAAGAAGCCACTCAGTGTGAATCCCTCCTGACCCTTCATCTTCACATCACTGAGCCACCCCTACATCTTCGCATCACTGAGCCACCCCTACGTCACAAACCGCTCGTAACCTAACGGCCAAGGCCTCGTGTCTGGCCCTCACTCGGCCTGCAGACGCCACTCCTGCCTCAGAGGGCCTAATCTGCTGACTGGCTCACACAGTTCCACTCTCCTGCCTCCCCATCCCGTGCCCTTGTCATCCCTGACTCCCACCCTCCCCAGGCTAAGCGCTCCCCTCCCTGAGGATCAGTCTTCATCCTCTGTCTCCACCTGCTGCCTTGGCTTCAGCCTCTCCAGAATCCTTAGAACTGAACTCCAAATCTTTCTCCAACCTCACAACATGCTTTAAATTACCTTTGCCCTGCATTACCTGAGTGTCCCTCAAGTCCTGTTGATAAAACGTGTCCAGGGGGACCCCTCACACCCCACCCAGCTCAGCAGTCCTTCCTCCAACACCAGCTTCCAGCCTTGGGACCACCAGGCCCCCAGTCCTGACAGCAGCGGGCCAGCCCCACCAGGCCCCCCACTTCATCCACTCACGCCCAGTTCGGCGGCCACCACCTTCACCCAACAGCTTCCTGCACTTCTGAAGCCCCACCTCCACTCACCTCTGAATCTGTCTCCTGTTCAGAAACAAGACAAGGAGCTCATTCATGCTGCTTTTATTCAACATAATTCTGGAAGTCCTAGCCACAGCAATCAGAGAAGAAAAAGAAATAAAAGGAATCTAGATGGGAAAGGAAGAAGTAAAACTGTCACTGTTTGCAGATGACATGATGCTATCACAGAAAATCCTAAAGATGCCACCAGTAAACTCCTAAAGCTCATTAAGGAATTGAGCGAAGCTGCAGGAAACAAATCCGTCGCATTCCTACACACTAACAATGGAATATCAAAAAGAGAAATTAAGGAAACAAGCCCATTTACCATCATGTCAAAAAGAATTAAATGCCTAGAATAAGCCTGCCTGAGGAGGCAAAGGGCCTGTGCTCTGACAACTGCAAGGCGCTTATGAAAGAGTAAAGACAACACAGGCAGATGGAGAGATGTATTCTTGGGCTGGAGAAACTATACTGTCAAAATAACTATACTACCCACGGCAATCTACAAATCCAATGTGGTCCCTATCAGATTACCAGTGGTGTTTGTCACAGAAATGAATTTTTTAAATTTGTATGGAAACACTAAAGACTCTGAACAGCCAAAGCAATCACGCAAAAGAACAGAGCTGAAGGAATCACGTTGGGCAAAAGATGCTCAACATCACTAAGTATCAGGGAAATGCAAATCAAAACTACAAGGAGGTATCAGCTCACAACAGCCAGAATCGCCATCATCGAAAAGTCCACAAAGAGCAAATGCTGGAGAAGCTGCGGAGGAGAGAGAACCTGGGACACACTGGTGGGACGAAATTAGTGCAGCCAATAAGGAAACTAGTGTGGAGGTTCATAAACCAAAACAAGAGTGAGTGGCCCCGTGACCCCACTCCTGGGCGTATGCTCAGGAAAGACGAAAACTCTACTTCTTTTGAAATAGATACATGCACCCCAATGCTCACTGTAGTGCTGTTTACAACAGCCAAGACTGGGAAGCAACCTGTGGCCATCAACAGACGAATGCATAGACAAGATGTGCTATGTATATACAGTGGAATATCAGACATAAAAAAGTGAAGTAATGCCATTTGCAGAAACATGGATGATCCTACAGAGTGTCGTATTAAGTGAAGACGGCCAGAGACAGGCAGGAATCGTATGATAGAAACATGGATGTGGAATCTAAAAAAATGATACAAATGAACGTCTTGACCAAAAAAATAGACTCACAGACAGAGAAAACAGATTTATGGCTACCAACAGGGATAGCAGGGTGGCAAGGTGAGAGATAAATTAGGAGTTTAGGGAATTAATTATGGAATGAATTAATAAGTATGGAATTAACATACACACACACACTACATATAAAATAGATAAACAACAAAAATCTGCTGTGCAGCACAGGGAACCACATTCCATTGTAAATTAACTACTTCAATTTCAAAAGTGGCTAATTTAAAAACACACACACACAGAGGCCGCTCAAATCCAGCCCAGCGCCCCACCTGCCCATTCCTCCCAGCACACTTCTCATTCAGCTCACGTGGGACACGCATCATGTCACAAACATGTTCCATGTCTCCTCGTTTCTGACTCTCAGCCTTGTATTTTTACCTCAATTTCAACTACCCGCTCCCACTAACAGCGTCTGTAAACTCCTCCCTGAACCTCCCTGACACCATGCACGCTTTCCCGAGACTGAGATCACCTGTCTCTAAAGACCCAAGGACATCAGCGCCTGCCTCTGCCATCCGTGAGAAAGCCAAGACCCCCTGTGGCGGAGGTGGGTGCTCCACTCTGCCATGCACGCAAATGCCATTGAAGGGCTAACCTATCTTACAAACCAAAATTCATCTCCAATTAAGCACCATTTCTGCCCATTAGCTGGCCTTTAGGCGAAGCAGACAAAACCCAATAAAAACAGATAAACTTCGCATGGAGCCACTTAGAGGAAATCAGCTAAGCTCCTGCGGTCTCTGTTCGCACAGCCCGGCCACTCTGGGGTGCTAACCAGACGCAGCAGGACATGCACGTACGGAAAGCACGGTGGACCTTCTAAACCAATTACAAAGCATTCTGGAGAAAGGAGAGGACTGGCTCACTTAACGCTAAAACGACAGGGGAAGCCCTCATATACACAAGTCTATAAAGCGCCCGCATCTCCCCACCATTCCACCTATGGCTCCAGAGGTGATAAACCATCTACCAAACACCACCACAGAGGAAACGTCCTAATCCAGAGGAAGCTGAGTAACAGAGCGCTCATCCAAAACATTCTGTTTTGTCTGGAGACAGCAAGAAGCCTAGAGATAAATTACAACGTGAAGATGGACAGGCTGCCTCAATCCAGGATAAAGTCTTCACTCCTGGAGTGGCAGTTACTGCTTCTCCAGAGGAGAGGGGACAGGCCCTCAAGGCACAGCATGCCGGAGACACCTTTTCAGATGGAAAATACATTCAGAATCACTTAGAAAAATAACTCTGTTCTCACCAAAAGACAAGACCCTGACACCTTCACCCAACCCAGAGCTTAAGCGTGGATACAGAACAGAATCATCAGAAACTAAGAAAGGAAACAAGCACCTCCCGCGACAGCACAGACGGCACAGAGGTCTCCTTGCTGGTGGGCCGGTCGCCGTCCTCCAAAGTTAGCGTCGGAGAAAATGTGCTGTGAGGGTTTAATTGTGGCATCAATAATGAGACTGGGCTTTCTACTTGCTTCTCTTGCCATGTTCTACCCTTGGTTTCATTGATCCAGTCTATAATTTCTTCCTTAAACTGGCAGAGAATATAAAACAGGCATCTAGTTTCCATTTCGCCCCAAGCTGGGGGTGTGGAGAAACAGCAACCACCTCAAATACTTTCTGAAGCCAGAATGCCAGGTTTACTGATGAAACAGCCAAAAATGCTGATACAGTTTCTGTTCTCTTTAGTTTGGGGGTGGGGGCTGTTTTAACTTGGAATTAGTTGCTTGTATTTCCAAGCTCCACTAATTACCCTGATTAAACATGTATCTAAAAGGATTCATACCATCCCTGGCTTCGAATCTCACTCGGACACAGCAGCAGAAACTGGAGTCAAGCAGACTGCCAGAACTCTGGGGGTAGTTCCTTAGGTTCCAGAAAGACCCTGCTCTAAGGAGAGGTAGACAGACCCCCGGAGAATCTGCCTGAATCAATGGAAGGAAGTCAGCATGAGCTACGTGTGTCACAACACTGCGGGAACAAGAGTCCAAACAGAGTTTTTCTCCCATTGATTTTTACTACTCACAAGAAAACGTTAATTCCATTAATTCTGACATATTGGCACCCAAAAATACTATTTTCTCAGCCAGTAATATCATCACTACCAAAAATTAATATTAAAAGTTTTATTGACTTAATTTTCCAACATTTGAACAAAAGACTTCATTCACAATGCGAGTTAAGGTAGCAGAAAATACATCCAAGTGGGGTTTGTGACTGTAAGATCAACCCCAAAGAAACGAATACTCTTATTCTAATGTCATCAGTAAGATTTAATACACTGTTCACCAACAGAGAATATACTTTTAAAAAATGTATCAGCATTTCTGTTGGGATTCTTAATACCCAAACTAGCGTGAAGAATTAAATTCGAGGACTAGAACTAGCAGTTAGTGCTGTATCAGGACCGCCGCTCATCTGCCTCGTTGCGCTGCAGAGACCAACACAACGGTGTAAAGCAATTTCCCCCCAATTAACAGTGAATTTAAAAATAATTTAAAAAACAGATTAAAAGACACAGAAGAAAAAAAAAAGAAGCAAAAGTAAAATGCAGAACTCAGGGCAGAGCAGAGAAAGCATGCTACGCCGGACGGCTCACCTTGACGTGGCTCTGGGCTCCGAGGTTGTAGATCTCGGTGGGCTTCACCTCGTTGATGATCTTCACGAGGCAGGTGCTGTCGGTGAGGTCACCGTAGTGCAGCTTCATGTCTGCAGAATTGAAACACACACCGTGAGCGGGAAGGGAACAGTAATGTGCATTCTGAACACCTGAACCCAGACTGGCTCTGGGGTGGTGTCCGTGACTGCCACCTGAAAAGAGACTAAGCAGCAGAGCTCACACTTGCTGCCACGTCTACAGAGGACCTGTGAAAACTCCGACGAGCCTGCCGCAGAAACAGAATCACCACAGGGTTACACGATTAATGTAGCTTATGGCGCCCAGGTGACGGTAAGACATGCCACAAAAGAATGGATTCAAAGAAAACCTGGAAATAAAATGTACACTCTCCAAAGAAATCTGTAACGTACTGGTAGTGGTGAGGATGGCTCTATTCAGAAACTTTTCTCCAGTCCTTCATAAACAGTCCTGAAGCCACTGTGGAGTGCCTGACATGGGCCACGGCTGATCAAAAGACATCTAAAGTGTTCTGATCCCAAATCTCAGCCAATCCCCACACGGACTTCCCTGCTGTAACAGGTGACACAGGCCAGTGGGCAGCCTACTAACTTGCTATTTTCATTACTTTTACATTTTGGTCTACAGCTAAATACAGTGGCAGTACCTTTCTGCATTTTGCACAAAACGATGGTAATTTGCAGGGAGGCTTCACTGAAAAACCTAAGTATTAAAGGTGGAAAGACAACCAGCAGGTCATCTTCCTGATGACATCACTGCCTGTGCGATGGACCCGAGCCTTCCAATATTCAGGGCCTTGAAGTGAGTAGAGGCTCCTGGACGGTCTCTGCTGGCGGGAAGTACCCATGTCCTCGTCCCGCCTATGTCTCCTAGGTGTTGCGGGCCGCGATAGAGTCAACCTCTCTCTGCCTCCACCAGCAAAACGGACTCCTTCATGACCTCAGGAACTGCTGCCGAGGTCACAGAAGAAAACTGGGATGTCAACTTGCAAGTGCGTCACCAAAAACAACACACAACAGCAGAGACTGACAACTGCCTGTAAAGAGATTTACATATATTTTTGACTGCCGTCTGCTTTTGGACCTGTACTCCCTGATTATTTTTAATATTAATGTACAAAGACTGCTTGACTTGATTAAATTAGACCAAATGTGCAAAGCAGAGGTTGGCTCTGTGTGGAGCTGATCTGGCTCCAGGGCACGGGGACACCTGGAGAAGGAGATCAAAGGCTGGCCTGCTGAGGGCTCTCAGGCAGCGTCGTCACCTGCCAGGCCCCTGGGCACAGCCTCAGCACGATGACTCCACGGCCCAGGGCCACAGGCAGGCAGGGAAAGGCTTCAGAGTGTGCAGACAGCAGTCAGGGCAGGTAACTCAGGGGTAAGTAACTGGGGTGTGATGGGCTTTGAAGAGAATGACACTTGAAAATGCCTTATCATAATACAGGAAGTTACACAGAAAGAGAGTTTAGAGACAGAAAATGGCTTACTTCCTTCAATGTGAGCCTGGGGGTTCTTATACAGATGCTCGATTCGGCCAGTATTGAACGAACTGGATCGCCGTACAATTCCATGGACCTGCATTTTTATCATGTGGAAGGAAAAGGATAAATTATAAATCAGCAATGAAGACTGATTAGAAATTCAGCGGTTATTCTGCTAACATTCAGCTTTTCCAAACAACATGTAACTGTGATACACAGACGTTATTTTGAATTAGTAGAAATAATTCGACACTTGCTCTTCCCCAGCCCCTGGCCGCCACCTGCAGGCACCTCCCTCCATCCCTTCCCTGTGTTTTCACTGCCAATCTCAACCCAAGTATTTAGATAGTAACACAACTTCACAGTGAGAGCTTAGTTGTAGATACTCAAGTGTCTCCTTTTCCAAACTCACACACACACACTTAGTCCTGCCACTGACGAAACTCTCTTCCATTTGGAACTGAAGACAGGCCCTGTGCGGCCGCATCCATCGCAAGCCTGGCCCGTCTCGCAGACTGGGACACGAGGTCAGGGCTCTATGCCTCCCGCCCAGCCCGGCCCCCCCGAGCTCTGCAGCAGGCACTGGGTGTCTAAAGAAACACGTCTCTCCATCCATGAGAGAACTGGGGAGCAGCTGCTATTATGCAGTCATGTGGAAAAGCTAAGAAGGTGAAGTAGTTCAGGGCAGGGACAAGACTGAGGTCCTATGAGATTTAAGACATGAAGGAAACTCAAAGGAAGGGAGGATTTTTTTCTTTCAATCTTTATCTTTGACTTAACCATGACAAGTGTGAAGGGGAAAAAAAGTAGTTGGAACCAGAACGCATACCTGTCCGACACTGAAGAAAAGACTATTTGTGTCAGACACATTAGAGAAATTGTTCAAGACCTGCTCTCACTTCCTCCTCCGTGTTGCCAATGCTAATACCAGCTTATGTCACCGGCTGCCCATGTTCCAGTTCTCCTGGTGGCAGTTTTAATCCTTCTCTTATTTTAGAAGAGTTCCTCCTACGTTGGGTAGTTTCATTTGCAGCTGAATACACTTCTATATTTTAACTCAATCGTTTTCTGTCTATTTCGAACAAAAATTAATCCTTGGCATGACTCAAATATTCCTAGTGGGGGGGGTGGGGAGTTATAAGCACATAAGACTTTCTTTCAAAGAGAAAGAAATGTCATCGTCATTCTACGTGGCATACATGAGAAACTGGCTTCCGCAAAGGGTACAACACATCCACAATTAATAATTCTGCTGGTCAGATGCTTCATCCAAAGACCTAAAACCACATTATTTCCCAAAAGAGCTAAAACCAGAACAAGTTTGTAAACATGAGAATATTTTAAGACAGGACCATCACAAACTTGGTTGCCATTTCGGGAAGCCAAGAGTAAAATATAGGAAACATTACATTGAGATTTGGGTATACAAACCCCTTACTTAAGGGCTTCTCAGGTGGGGTTAGTGGTAAAGAACCTGCCTGCCAATGCAGAAGACATAAGAGATGCAGGTTTGATTCCTGGGTTGGGAAGATCCCCTGGAGGAGGGCATGGAAACCCACTCCAGTATTCTTGCCTAAAGAATCCTATGGACAGAGGAGCCTGGTGGGCTACAGTCCATGGGGCTGCAAAGAATCAGACATGACTGAAGTGACCTAGTACACACACACACATACACACACACACACCCATTACTTAATTTAAAAGTAGAGAAAATTCTTACATTAAACTTTGAATTAACTCAACCTCATAGTCTCCAGTTTTTCAAGTTGCTAATGACAAAGTTCAGCTACTCTATAAATTTAATAAACTTTAATAAAAACCAAGTTCACATGTATACTTATACATATCAAAACTGGTATTTACTACCAAAGTTACTTCTGAAATACAGAGATCTCAGATGTAAGTTGAGCTTTATTTAACAGGATAGAGGGAAATTTTTAAGTTCTAAAAACAGATAATTTAGTTTTGACAATGAAAAACTATAAATAATATGATTTAGTCTTTTTCTCTTGAAGGCTGGTCTCTGGATAAGTCACATATCCCAACAGCCCAAAGCAAAGGGAAATGCTATATACATACACATTTTATATTAACATGAAGTGAAAGTGAAAGTCGCTCAGTTGTGTCTGACTCTTTGTGACCCCAGGGACTATACAGTCCATGGAATTCTCCAGGCCAGAATACTGGAGTGAGTAGCCTAACCCTTCTCCAGCAGATCTTCCTGACCCAGGAATTGAACCGGGGTCTCCTGCATTGCAGGCAGATTCTTTACCAGCTGAGCCACCAGGGAAGGCCTTTGTATCAACATAAAGGACTGTTACAAATAGTCAACGACATTGATGGACCCGTATGAAATCAGACAATTACACGAAGTCACAGCAAGTAAAGAATTTAGGACTTTACTGCCACACTCACAACCAAAAGCATTAAGCACTAGTTTGGGGCCTTTAAAAAAAAAAATTTGTGTTTTAATTTCCCCTCACTCCCAACTCTTGGTATGTGTATATAGGGGAAGAAAGACTGCCAAATGTTTAATCCATGACAGCAGGTATTATTCTAAGAACTAATGAAAGCTGAGTCTGTCTCCTTCTGAGACAGGTGAAATGCAAACTTTAAGACAAGCCAAAATGTGTGCACGTTGGATAATCTAGTTAAGAATTTGAGATTAGCAGCTTTTTCTTACAGAAGGGATGTATTTAATAGGTAGGATTTTCTGTTTGTTTTTATAAGGATCTTTGGAGAAAAAGAAATGAGCGAGGAAACCAAAGTGAAGAGATGAATGAGCTAACTTCGAATAAATTTAACCAAAATTATTATTAAATTACAGAAGTTGGAAAACAAAATTTCTGAAAATCTGAGGGTGTTAAATGGAAGTGAGCATTTCTGAAAAGCAACAGTGATGAAAACGAAAATTTCAAGTTCTCACAATGTCAGAACAAAGCCAGTTTGACTTCAAAACCAAGAGTCAGATTAGGCTGTATAACACAGAAATGCTGATTAACTGATCACAGTCGATTGACTGACCACAGTGAAGAAAACAGAAAGCCATCACCACCGGATTTTTAAATTCTCCACGTCGCGGTTTCTCCTGGAGTCAAGAGTCCTCCAGAGGCTGCTTGAGGCACGTGCCTCTGAGAAGCCGGATGACGGGTTTCCGTCAACGGCCAGCACGCACGGGCCGTACCCGCGCACGCACGAGCGGCAGCCTGCACGCACGGGCCGTGCCCGCGCACAGACTGTCCTGTGTGAGTGAAAGCACAGCACCCTCACAGCCCCTCCGACCGTGACTCCCATCCATAGGCCAGGGTGCTGCCGAGACCACGCAGCCAGCACGTTGGCCTATGGAGGGCAAACGTGGCCATCAGGCCAACAGCCAGCGTTGCAGAGTGAAAGCCACAGAAAGCTTGGTCTCTTTGCACGGAGGCCTCGAGGATTTCCAGCAACTCAGAAGGAAGGACCCACAGCTGAGGAACCGACGATCGGGAGCTGGTCCTCGCAGACAGCCCCCAGGGCCTGCACAGCCCACGCCAGCTCTTCTCTCTCTCAGGCAGGGACACCGCGCTCACCTCTCCTCTGTTTATATTCTGAGTCCCTGTGCCCCTGTCACCGAGTGGAGCAACATAGGTTGTCCACATACTCCCAAATACAGCTTTTAAAGGGTTTGACCGTGTCCTTCATTTTTCTGGTTTCTCTCTGTATTTTTGCACAAATAGGTACAAAAGCATATTGTTGGCTTATCTGCTAACGACGATACCAGGAAGCCAGCTGAAACCAGAGGTACCTTCACAGGAAGCTTCCCTCCTCTGGTTTCCTTTTCCCTCGCGATGAAAAGAAGCAGGTGCAGGGGCAGGGCTTGGGCAACATCACACACCCGCCCTTCCCCGGTGCGAGTGACAGGCGGGACTAAGGGCCTCCTGCACAGTCTGCATCCCTCAGCTGGTCAGCACCGAGCTGCACCCCCTGCCTCTCCTATAAGGGTCAGCCCCTGGGGCCCCCGGGCTCCTCTGCACTGTTGCCCACATGCATCTCACCTGCTCCTCACCATGATCTGGGGGACACGGGTACGCAGTTCCTAAGTCTCCGAGAGGCCGTGGAGCTGGCAAAGGATAAGGACACAGTCCTGCGTGGGGATGGCCAAGGGCTGCCTCGGAAGCACCCTGCCTGCTCACCCCCTGCTCCAAGTTGGCTGGCACACTACAACGGGGCAAATTGCCCTCTGCACTTTAACAGTGTGTAGAATTAAATCCATAAAGGTTAAAGGGAGATTTTCTACAAAACCTGAGAATTATTGGCTTTTCTCATCACAAGATGACACCTGCAGACATTCTGTAAATAATGAACACAGGCTAGACCTCTCTTTATGACCACTCAGTGTGCGTGTGTGCATGTGTGTGTGTGTGTGTGTGTGTCTGCGTGCTCACTCGTGTCTGACTCTGTGCGACCCCATGGACTGTAGCCTGCCAGGCTCCCCTGTCCATGGGATTCTCCAGGCAAGAATACTGGAGTGGGCCTGTTCCAAGGGGCTTGCCATTTCCTTCTCTAATGATATCATATATAACATAACTCTAAAGTTCTCTGCTTTGCAGAATACATATTGATCACCCAATTATTACAGGAATCCATGTATATGAACATGTGTGTATATTTCTATAATTACATTTTACCTATCTTGATGGCATTACAAGATGTAGAACTAGTTATTATTTGATAAGGGCACAGAAGGTTTAATCATACCTGCTCCTAATTAAAGTCTAAGAGTCAAAGTTCTCAAAAATTATGAGTCACAGTAAAAAAAAACCAAAAACTACATCCTTTTCTTCCAGTCCTGCTGGCGCTCAGCTGCCAGATCCCTTGCTATTGCTTTTCCGCTGGTCCCTGTGCACGTTTTTTAAGCAGCGCACCTGCCACCGGAAGAATGTGGCACCCCATGTTATTCAGCAAACACCGCCGCATCAGGAGGAACACGTGGGCCGCTGCTCGGGATTCTGTTCACTGCAGAGCACAAGTCTCTAGAGAGGCGCGTATCCAAACACCGTTCTTAAAAAGGGTAAGGTGCACACACAGAGCTACACCCATTTCATACATAAAACTCTCGTTTGTACTGGGGAAAGCAGTAAACTTGGAAGGAGGAGAAAAAGCAGGAAAGGAAGATGAGGGCAAGGGCAGCAAACGCAGCTGCTGCACCGGCCGCCCCGACCCACCGGCCAAGGGCTGGAAAGCCAGCGTCCTGAGGTCAGCTCTGCCGCTCAGGCTGGAGGGCAGTGTAGCTGTTACTGCTCGGTGCAAATCAAGGGACTTCACTGGGAGCGGGACTTTTTTGTGTAGCCACGACCTCATAAAGTCACCCAAGAAGGGCACGGTGGCTGCTGGTTTATCTGAGAATGTGGGGAGCATGCAGAGCCAGGAGCAGGGAGGGGGGCCGCCCGCGTTCGCCAGCAGATAAACTGCACAATGGGCTGGCGCGGGGACAGGCCCGGGGGCTCATTCCGCCCCTGCCTCCTTATCAGAGTTTCCGTGGAAAACACGCACAGAGGAAGCGGAGGAAGCAGGAGGCCGCGCAGGCCGCGGGATTCCACCGGCTCGGGGACTCACCTCGTAGCCCTTCTCCAGCAGGAACTCGGCCAGGTAGGAGCCGTCCTGGAAGACAAGGAAGAGGGACAAGGTCAGACCACCGCAGCCACGCCCGAGGCTTGAGAACAGCCTTTCAGGGGCTCTGTGGGCGTAAACAAGGCCCACAGCAACCGACAGGAAAAACGGTTCAGACGACACCCGACGTGAGCGCCGCGCACTGCTCTGCTGTCCTCCTTTCCACAGGCGGGAGCTCATCTGAGCCCACAGGGGGACGAGGCAGGGGGCGCTGGCACCACCACCCGCACAGGGAGAGTGCTGAGGTCCAGGGACCCTGGGGGCAACGGGCAGAACGTGAGGCTTCAGAGGCTGGTGGATCTGGGTCAGGTTTGGCCACTTGTAAGCCGTGTGAAAACACAGAACGTGTGGGCCTCACAGAAGGCCTTGGTGCTGCTGGGACATAAAACAGGACCCTGACAACATCGGGGGTGGGGGTCACTGGGGGAGGGATGAGACAGGAGCTGCAGGGGCTGGGGAGAGTGCAGGGCGAGGACGGGGAGGGGGCCGAGAATACGGGGTGCTGACATCCCTGGGAAAAGCCAGCACGTGGAGAAGAGGCCCTCCAGGCTTCGAACCCAAGGGTCCGGAAAGTCACGAGAAAGCGTTTAGGGG